>NC_066867.1:27446450-27766950 GCF_025177605.1 Cucumis melo | reverse complement strand
TTTGATTTAAGAATAATTGAACAAATGTATTTTAAATGTCAAATAAATATTGGAATCTCTAATCCAATAAAATTGGACTAAAAAACTTACAAAAATTTTAAAAACGTGTGTTTTGGTTAAACACAAATTTATTAGTCCAATCATATATTTTTCAATAAATTAACTGATTTAGAAAAAGCAAGTATGTATAATTAGTTAGAGACAGTTTAAACAAACAATTATGGCCATACACAACCAATGATAATAATCCAAAGTTAGTTCAATTTGTTTGGTTGTCCACTCAAACTCAATTCAATCCTATAAAGCTCTTTCTTTGATTTTTACTCTATTCCAGATATAAACATATATACGTGTATACAATTTATTTCAATTTTACTAAAAGGGATCCAAATACAGACTTAGTTGTAATTAATATTGAAACGATGACATTAATGGAGCCTCAAATAAAAACAATATGAGCATATAAAAGAAGAATAGACATAAGATCCGTTGACCTTTTTGTGAGTTTTACAATATTATAGCAAAGGTAGATCTCTTGCATTCATCAAATGCTAACCTCATCTACTACTTTGCCTTTTCTTCATATTATTTCTTTTCTTTTGATTTTGATTTTTACCTTATATGGGTAAATTTTAGTTTTGTGAAATATCTAGTACCAGTAAAAATAAAAACATTCATCTAAGTACACCATTTGTTGGGATGAAACTATAAATTTATGAATATAAATCTATTCATTTTTCTTTCGACTATAAATTTGTAAATTATAATACCCACTATGAATTGAGGAGCGGTGTTAAAGAAGATGGGTATGAAAGGATTAAGAAATTTGTGAATATAAATCAATCCATTTTTTTTAACCATAAACAAAGAAATAACAAAGTCATATAATATAGATGGATGAGATGCACTTGTAAGACGTAAGCATAAATGAATTTGATATAGGTCAAATAGGAATTCGAACCCCTCTCAACTTTATGCTATTTATATAATAATTATATTAATGTTAATATTGGAATTTAGTTTAGTGGTAAAATGGTTTTCGTGGTTTGTTTACTTTTTAGATTTTTTAAAACTAGACATTTTTTTTGTCAGTATAGATTTTTAAAATCAATTTAAAACCTGTTTTTTTTCTTTCTAAAATGAATTGGATCTTTCTTAAATTTACAGCCATATTAAAAATTTGAGATAAAATAACATTATCTTTTATTTTTTAAATTTACGTTTTTTTCTAAGAAAACTATATCTAAACACACTTAAATTTTTAACCAAATTTCTCACAAAAATACATTTAGAAAAAAATCATTAATTTTTAAAAAGTTTAGTAGGATTTTTGAAAACATGCTAAAAAGACTATATAACAATAAATACAAATCATGCCAATAAACTTAAAAGTTCAAAAATTAAAAATAACAAAACCTAAGAATGCAACCAATATAATTATTGTTTTCATTTTGAAAACCAAAACTAAGATACAAAATAAAAATGAGTTTAAACTTAAGAATAAAAATTGTATTTTCTACCAATTTTATTGAAAAAAAAGAACAAGAAGGCTTCTAGAAACGTAAATTTAAGCTAAATCCCATTGAACATACACACACATACATATATATATAATGTGACAACACCACCTTAGAGTTAAGAGTCCACTTTGGAAATTATGTTTTTGGTATCGAAACTCATAACTTTATCATACAAAACCTATAAAATAAAAAAGAAAGAAAGAATAAGAACATTCGGGGGGGGAGTGAATGGCAAAATGGAGAATGTATAGGAGAAGATGGACAAATTGCGAAGATAATAAAGACGAAAAAAATTGCAGTTTTGAAGGCGGTTTCATAATTCCAGACCAACATTCCTTTTATTTTTCAACACATAAATAAAACCCCAATTTGGTCCACATTCCCTCATTTCTTCTTCTTCTTCTTCTTCTTCTTCCTTTTTTTTTTTTTTTTTTAATATCCCAATTATATATTTATTTCACAATCTTTTAATAATTGGTATTATTTGTTTTTTATTCTTTTATTTTTTTCACCTCCTTCCTCCTTTTTGGCACGCGCAAAAAGTAACCTCACGTGCTCCCCACTTCCTTCTCTCAATTAACTAACTCTACCTTCCTTTTCCACTCTCTCTCTCTCTCTATATATATATATATATATATTTCTTTTATTTAATCTTCTTCATCTTTGATTTTTTTTTAATCTCATCTAATTAGTCTCATTTAGTGGCTAATTACATTTTTTTATTTTCTTCTAACCCCTTTAACCCACATTCAATATCTACTCAACTATACCAATACTCAAAAGTCTTACATCTTCAAAAAAAATAAAATAAATAAAACTCATAAGAATAAGTATAAAATAATCGAGACTTTAAAAGAAAACAACACCATCAAAAATAAAAAAAATTTAGGATAGAGAAAAACATACAATCCAACATAAAAAAAACATATAATTCATTGTTTAATTGGACTATGAAAGCATTCTATAAAACTTTTGTACCACTCAGAGTCTTTTTTCTCTACTCTTTCCTATAAGATAATAGAATTGGAAATTTTTTAACTACAATTAGCATATTTTTTATAACTAAAATGATTTAAGATTAAGGTTATAGATTTTCTTTTTTTAATATTTCGTTAAATCTACGGACATATGGTATAACAATGGAATTAGTTACTACAATAATGATCTTTTTATAAAAAAAAAAAGTGAGGATGATGAGATGCAAAAGGGAGATCTCAAAGCATGGTTGAATATATAAAATTAACCATTGATTTTTTTTTTTTATGGGAATAGTTTATTGAAAACCAATGACAGAATAAAAAAGTGGAGAGAGGGTAACTACATGTAAATGTCATTGCAAGGATTGTATAGTGACAAATAAACAATAAATGGGGTATTTTACAAATGTTTAGAAAAAAGAGAGGAGTGACTTTAGATTAAAAGTGGGAATGATGGTTGGGAATTATATTAATTAATGAAGTAAAATAAGGTTCAAGGACAAAAAAAAAAAGAGGAAAATTTTGACTTTTTTTTTTCAATGAGAATGGAAAAAGAAAAAGCAAAGAGAAAGAAAGAAAGAAAGAAGGAATGAATTTTGTGTATTTTTTGAATAGGAAATAAAAGGAAAGGGATGCCATCTAATTAATTCAAAGGGGGGGTTGCATTGGATTACAAGCAAACATGGGAGAGAAGTGTGTGTATTAATTATTTTATTCATTTTACACATCAGGTTGGGATTAATCTTTTTGATACAATCATTGTCTCTATTTTATTCCCCATAACCTTTTGTTTGTGTGTGTGTTTTTATAAGGAAAGTAGAACAAAAAATCATTGTCATCTGGCTGTGAAATATTATCCCTTCAACTTCAAACCACTGTTTTTCTTTTTTTTTCCCTCTCCCTAAAATGCAAATACAGAAACCAAGTTACAGTAGGGATCTTTGTCCTTACATACCATATTCATATTCATTTTCAACTATTTTAAGCTTTTTTTTAACCATACTTTTCATATATTTGATATCATTCTCATTCAAATGTAATATGAATTCATTTACGTATTATTCATAAACTTTGATATTACGTGTCCACTAACTTATTTGTCCCTCCTCCAAACAAATCACTTCAGCTTATTGGGAAGAACTTTGGTTTGATACCATCTGTAACCCCATTAGTTGTCATACTCATGTTTTGAATCCTAGAACCTAAGACATTACATATAGTTTATGTTTGAGTTAACTAAGGTTAAAGTAGGAAGAAAGCGAATGAAGGGCAAATGATGAGGGAAGAAGAAAGTCAAATGGGGTATATTTTCCTTTACAAAACTTTAGGTGATGGGATTAACATTCTTCCACTTTGTCCCCCCCCCCCTCCAATCTTATAATACTTCCCTTCCATCTTTCTTTCTTTTTTTTTTTTTTTTGTTTCTTTTTCAATTAAACATAAATATTATATATATATATATATAGAGAGAGAGAGAGAGAGAGAGATGGTGGAGGGTTCTCCATCTCCTTTTGGGTGAAGAAGGCATTGCTTTTGTCATAGGAAAGGAATAATATTGTGAAGTGGGCCTAAGGGCCCAATTGTGGGCCCAATATGTCCATGAGAGATCCATAAAATAACAAAAACAAAATGGGTGGGTTATTGCGTAATGCAATAAAACGAAGGAAGTGAAAGGGGGGGTGATGACGTGGCATTGCTTTGAGAAGTTTGGTGTCATTTTAGTGGTGCATTGGTCCCACCTTTTTTCTAACTTTGCTTCTTTGGCACACTTTTATCCCAATATCACTAACTATTTTGTATTTGTAGACCACACTCTATAAAAGAATAAAGAAAAAGGAAAATCAAAACAATTGGCCAATGCCCATAATCATATTTCCCATTTCAAGCCTCTGTTGTTTTCACCATAAAAAAAAAAAAAAAAAAATCAAATCAAATGGGTAAATGCAGAGTGGATAGGAATGGGAGAGGTTTTTCTTTCTTTTTGGTTCTTTGGTGGTTAGGGGAATTGTTCTGCCAAATTAAACCAACTTTTCCTTTCACTCTCTCTATTCATCTACATTTCTCCTTTTTCCCTTTCCCATTTTCTTTCTTTCTTTCTTTCCTTCCTTCCTTCTTAAGTTGTGACTCAATTGATAGATTTATACTACGATTTAATTTGTTTGAAAATCAAACCACTTTAGAAAATGGTACTTTTATGTCTTAACAGTGAAAAAAGAATCGTTAAAAAAAATAAATACATGAATGAGATGTTTTATTTTAAAAGGTAATTTGATGTGTTTTTCAGGGAAGCACTTTTAAAAGAAGGAATTATTAATGGTTTATGTTTTGAGAAAGGAAAAACGTTTTAAAGTATTTTTTGTAAATTTTAAAGTTTGATCCTGACTTTCTAACTACAATTACCATTGAAATTTTGAAGCTAAGAAGTGCTTTTGATTGGTTAATTCTTTTTTATTTTTTTCTGTCACTATTTTAATAATTTTGTAAACAACATCACACTTGAGTGTAGTTGCTTACGTTAGTCTTAAATATTAGTCGCATAATTAAAACTAATAATGACAAATATTTTGTTTTGTAACTATTTTGTGTTTGAAGATTGAGTTTATTTTATCAAACAAAGTGGGCATAACTCAATTGATATTAGGGTTTGTACTAACGTTCTTAGAATAAAAAATTTGATTATCCTATTCCATACATTAATAATCTAATATTTTTATAAAATAAATATTATAGGTAGTTATTTAAATTTTGAATATTAAACAACAAGTTTATGTTTCCCCTTCACTAATATTGTTATATTTATAATATGTCCTGGACCGATTAGATTGGAATAATCTAAATTGATTTAGAGCCAAAAATATTAAAGATAAAGAACAAGAAAGAAACAACCTTTTGGATATTGTCTGGCCTTATTAACGGATTAAGCTAACCCATTCTATTATTTTATTGGAAAAACAATCAATTTTTTAAATGTTCAAACTTCTTGTTAAATCAACCTTAATTATGAAACAACGGTGTGAGATAATCAAATAAATCTTTAGTTAATTCTAAAGTAAATAACTGTTATAATAACTAGAGGAATAACATAAGAGAATAATATAAGAAACTCTAGTAACTCAGTTTGGCCAATGTTGCCTATGTCTGGGAAGCTGCGCACAGCCTTGATGAGTAATATTATTATGATTCACACTTAGTCAATATACATCGACATAACACATGATCTTTGTTCAACTATATGACTATTTTAACATGCTTATGAGCTTCATACTTCAGGCTCTTCCTGAATGTATAAGTGAATCTACTTGGCGATTTCTTCATACTCCCCCTAAGTTTAAGGTGACCACTTTGATCACAGCTTCATCTTTCTCATTACTCATCATAAGAATCATCACAAATCAACACATCGAAACCATAGATAGATAATCACACTACCTTCTTCCGCTCATAGTTATTGCAATACAGATTCGATTAACAACTCCAAAAGCTTCCTTCGTTCATCAGTCGTACCAAAATCCATGAGTTTCGTAGTGCATATATAGACTTCCTCAAGAATAATCTAAAAAAGATAATAATATAAGATTCCTAAAATAAAGGAAGATCTTTTATCTTTTTGGAATTAAATAACTCATTAATAAAATATAATCTCATAATATCTTTTTGATAAAATCTCAACAAATTCTCTCTCTTTTGTCAAAAAGAGGATATTTATTTTTAAGTTCAAGTCAGCGCTTCTCAGAGACTTCTCATAATGCAACAGTAAGCAAATGTTCATATTCAACCATATAACAACACATCAGATCAACATAATTATCAACAGATCATCACAAAATCACTATTTCATTTCTCTACCTTGTAGCCAGTACTATAACAACAAAACACATCATACGATTATATAACCTTAAAAAAACAACTTCAAAATATATTTGAAACTCCAACAAAAACAGGCTTCAAAACAACATCTAAACTACATAGCTTCAAAAGAAACAACAACATAAACAACTTTAGGATATCGACCTGTAATAGACTTCAAAGCAACATCTAAACTGCACAGCTTCAACAGAAACAACAACATAAACAACTTCTGGATATTGGCTTGCCTGCTACAACTACTCCTGCCCCCTATCTTCACAACTTCTCCCCCTTTTGGACAGAAAAGGAATACTACTCCTAATCTGGAGCACTAGTACTAGAGGAGGGAATAAGTGTCTTCAGGTGACAAACAAGCGAATCAACCTCCAATCTTCTATTAGACAACATATTTATAGATGTAGAAAGAACTCGAGACTCAGCTATAAGCGAATTAATTATTTTAGAGGCTAAGTCACGATGAACAAAGAACCCTTCAGCATTCTCATCTACATCATCAGTGTCAAACATATAGGGGTTCCTAGAAGGTCTCATATTATGTTCTATATCAAGAACATGTCTTCATTGAAAAAGTATGTAACTTAAGGATAATGTCTTCCGGTCAGGACCAGGAGCATCAACTGGTGTCAGAATCTCAACATTCAAATGTGTCAGTATGCTTGAGAAAAAATGGGGCAAAGGAATAGGAATTTTAACACCAAATGTTCCCACATGTCTCAGAAGCTGATTGTATATAAACAAGTCGGCATCCACAGTTTCATCATTGCAAATCTAATAAAGATATGTCCCTAAAGTGATAGACACATTGGAGGCATGTGAAGAAGGAAACTAGTTAGCAATGCCAATCTTATGAAGAATGACATATTTTACACTAAGAGATAGAGTTGGAATTCCATTCATAGGCCAAGAAGATAGAGTTCCTCTAGATAAAATAGAAGCTAAAATAGATGGGTGTGATGGTGAAGAGTTAGATTCTACATTGTTTCCCAAGAACCCATTAATTACTGCTGGAGAAAATTTTAAATTTTAAGCCACGAATGTGCACTATTTGATAATATGAACTACTTGGATTGTTGAAGTCAGAGGGCAAGTTTACAATAAATTCCTTGATCAGATGAGGATAAAACGGTCCGACATTCGATATCGTCTTAGATAGTCCTGCCTTCATAATAAGATCCATAACACTTAAGGAAGAATGATGTTTATGAGAGACATTTACCTCATCTGCAATCCGCCGTTGTACAACGTATTTCCATCTTTGTACACTATTTTCAAGATGAAGTGAAATTCCATCAATGGGGACAAATGGAATATTCGGAGGTATCTTCTTCTTACTAGCCTTTGTCGTGATATTCTGTCGATTTTGCTGAAACTTCTTCCCCTTTAGTCTATATTCACCAGGAGATTGTTGAGTCTCTGGTTGTGGTTTAACATTTACATTTGGTTCAACATTGTTGGGTGCACAAGTATTAGTAAGTTCAACATGAGCATTAACGTCACCAGGATTCTGATTTGCAGGATCATCAAAATTTCCACCCATATCATGGAAGAGCTAATAGCTTTTGTTTCAACTCGCTGATCAGACTTGATGCTCACAGTAGTAGGAACAAATTTTATCTCGTTGTCTTGACTAATGCTCTTTACTGATGAATTAAAGCGAAGATCACATCTGTTTGAACTAGACTGTCCTGAATTCAGTATTTGATCTAGATTTTTAGTTCTTGAATTTAACATTTTGACTGACTTCATAGTCTGATCATACTCTATCTGGATCTCCCTCAATTTTTGTTTTAAGGAAGATATAACTGATAATAGTCGTTCATTTTCTTCCATAAGATTTTGTATTTTTTCTTTTTGCATTGCTCTAGCTTCTGAATCTTCTTTCCATTTAATCTTTAATTGTTCAAAGGATAGGTTGTCTTCACTTTCATCTTCAGAATCTTCAACTTCATTTTTAGATAAAATACTAATAAAGGCTTTAGTACATTCACCTTCTTCGTCACTTTTTTATGTATCATCATTAGATAATGTAGCATTAAAATTTTCCTTCTGTCTTCTCATAAAATTAGGGCATTCGACTTAACAATGACCATACCCTTCACATTCTCTGCACTTTAAAGATTTGTCTATTTTGACATTAGGTTTATCAAGATGCTTTCTTCTAAAGTTGGTTCTAATATTTCTTATTGGAGCCATAATTTGTGTCATCTAAAACTGAAAGACGAGTTGTATTGGAAGGACCTTCCTTGATTATCTCCATTGTTGACCTACATTTCCTGATCGACGCCATTGAAGATACAATGAACCAGAGTCAACCCGCTCTGATACCAATTGAAAAAACGGCGTGAGATAATCAAATAAACCTTTAGATAATTCTAAAGTAAATAACTGTTTTAATAGCTAGGGGGACAACAGAAGAGAATAACACAAAGAACTTTGGTAATACAGTTCGGCCAATGTTGCCTATGTCTGTGGAGTTGCGCACAGCCCTGATGAGTAATATTATTATGATTCACACTTAGTTAATATACACACAACTACATGACTATTTTAATATGCTTATTAGCTTAAGACTCCAGGCTCCTTTTGAATGTATGAGTGACTCTACTTAACGATGTTTTCATATTCTCCCTAAGTTTAAGGTGTCTACTTTGATCACAACTTCGTCTTTCTCATTACTCATCATAAGAATCAACACATATCAACACATAGAGACTATAGATAGATAATCGCACTACCTTTTTCCGCTCATAGTTATTGCAATACATATTCGACTAACAGCTCTAAAAGCTTTCTTCGTTCGTCAGTCGTACCAGAACCCACAAGTTCTGTAGTATATATATAGACTTCCTCAAGAATAATCTATAAAGATAATAATATAATATTCCTAAAATAAAAGATGATCTTTTTATCTTTTTGGAATTAAATAACTCATTAATAAAAGATAATCTCATAAAATCTTTTTAACAAAATCCCAACAAATTATACATTTCAATTTTATCACATTACATTTGTTTATCTTCAACTATAAAAATGTTACCTCTAATAAGTTCTAATTCAAAATATCCTTAAAGAAAATATATTACGAGTTAAATGAATCATATAACATACCTAGAATGAAGTTCTAGAATTAAACAACACTAGAGCTAAAATTTTGTTGAAACTTAATTATTCGATAGTTGACAAACTTATTTGTTACAAAAATAGCAAACAGAAAACGTGAGAAATGTAAGAAAATAAAAAACAATATATGAAAATTCATGTGGTTCACTAATAATATATCAATCAAGTCACCATTCATAAGCATAAAGATAAATTTATTATTAGAGAGAAATCGTCATGTTATGTTACATATTGTAGCTATAGACACCAATATAGTTATAGAGTTTATATACAAATTGAAACTCCATATTTGGTCATTAGAAACGCCACATAACATATTGAAAACATTCGGAACATCACTCTGATTCAAACCTATATTCTATTAAAGACAATTAAGAAGTTGACAATTTTTATGTTAATAAATAGGTTGAGTAAACATTACCTCACCTATTCTAAGTTTAGGGACAAAGTGGAAGAAATCAAGTGATAAAATTTATCTAATTAATTTCAAACAATTGATATCTTCCACTATTAAATTTAGAAAAGTAAAATTTCTTTTTCTTTACAGAAAGACAAAAAGATATTAGCCATAGCCACCCATTGCAAAAAATCTTCAAGAACTAATGCTTTACATTTCAAACACGTTGGCAAAAGAACAAAAAGAAAATGGGTGTTTGAGATTTTTTTTTTTCTTTTTAATCCAAAGGCAATTAGAATGTTTTCAACAATAGTACAAAAGAGAAAAAAAAAAACAAGATTTATTTATTTCGTAATATTATAAAAAAAAAAAAAGATAGAGAAAAAAAGGGAATTTGATGTCAAATTATTCTCTTTTTTTTTTTCCACCGAATTTGATATGACACTTGAAATTTGAAATGCCATTTTGTTTATTGTATGTATTGGATCTACATTTCCCATCGTGGGACATAATTATCATTATTCACTTTATTGTTTTACTTTTTAATACTGATTTTAATGTTATGAGTCCTTCAATTAATTAATCCATGTTTTTTTGTTGACGTTAATTAATATCACATTTATGGAACTATATTTGGGTTTTTTTAACCCTTTCAAAACTTTTGTAGTAATCTTTTTTTTTTTCTCAATTTTTTTTTAACTTGAACCATGATCGGACACTCAACTTTCTAATAGAGGTGGTAAGATATCCGCATGGAAAAACTTTGTTTAATGGTGGTTTTATTATGTGGGGATAGTTCGATTGTTAAACGACGTTACGAACACATTTATTTTGTTTGAAGTTAATATTTGTGTGGCAACGTGGGAAAGGTTTTGTTTGAAAATTTTTGTAATATTCGTATGATCCGACATGCTTATGTCCACTTTTTTTTTTTTGAAAGGGATAAGGTATTGTGGTTCTCGTAGTGCTTTTTGGGGTTTACTTATCTTACTTTTTCATTTTTTTTTTATTTTAAAAGAAATTATATCATGAATTTGAAAATTTAAATCTCTATCGCTAAACCTTGTTATTGTGTCATGTCGCATTATATTTCATCTATTTTTACCTCCCTATGCTTTTCCTTCAATTTATTAGAAAAATGAAATGGGATAGGTAATGTGAAATTAATAGGAAAAAGATATTAATGAAAAGGAGCAAAAAAAAAAAAAAAAAAAAAAAAAAAAGAAAAAATGAAAAAAAAACATGATAAACAGATAGCAAAACTAAAACAAGGTCAATATTTTAGGCTTCGAATGTTTGCCATCATGGTTCTTTTAGATATATGTTTTTCATATGTTTTGGTTTTTTCCCTAAATCTCCTCAACCAAGACGACAATATAGATATCAATAAATATACAAATCTTAAAGTTATATATATAAAGATAGAATGTTAAAGATTGTAGGGGCGACAAGAAGAATAACAAAATCTAAAGTTTACTTTGGATAAATGAAAAATTTATTTTTAAATTGTCAAAATAGCAAAACAGTTAATTTCTACGTAATAAATGGGATAACTATACCTTAAATGTCCCTACATACTTTACAATATAGACTTCTAAATACAATAGTAAGAAAAACCACAAATACCCTGTAATTACTACATACTATGCACTCCCTTTAATTTTCTAATTTTTCCTCCCAAAAAAATAAACCATCTTCTGTAAAGCTTTTCGGCGTATTTGTTCTTCCGTTTTTTAAAGGATTTTCGGCGCATTGCCACCGTCGCTTTTCTAACGTAGCTTTCTCTTCCGTTTTTCCACCATCGCTTTCTCTTTCAACACTTTTCCACCATCGATTTCTCTTCCGTCGCTTTTCCACCGTTTGCACGCCCTTCATTTTTTAATCGGTTTACACCACCCAAAATATCGGTGAGTTGTTTCGTTTCACACTTCTGTTCCTTCTTCAACCTTTGGATTTTTCCTCTGTTTTCTGCATGTATCGGTAAAAAATACCGAGTTCTCAAAATTTTCTTCAAAATTTTCTCCGGTTCTAACATTCTTCAAATTTTCAAATGGCTTTCCACCCGCATTTGTTTTCCACCCGCACCGTCGCTTTCCACCTTCTTCTTTTAGTACAAATTTTCGTTTCCCTTAATTTCGGTTGATTGTCTTCCGGTGATTCTTCTATTTTTGTTTCCCTTAATTCCGGTTGGTTGGCAAAATTAAAGATAGATCATATTTTATTTGGCATGATTTTAGGGAGGGTTGAGATTTGATTCTAAACTTAGTATTTCCATTATATTTGCCCTAATTTATTTGAAATTTGAATCTTTTAAATGATTTTTCGTTACTTTTTTAATATTTTTGTTAATAGTTAATTATTGCATCATCTTTATAAGTATTTATTGCATTAAAATTATAGGACGTTAATAGTTAAAGTTTGATTGTATAATTACTGAAGGTAAAAATCGAAATAATTAGGGGATATTGAAACCAATTGAATATGTTCAGGGATCTTTGAAAGAATATAATAATTTTTTGATTTAGTTAATAATTATCATAAGTGGGTGTGTTCACAAATACACTGTAATCGAATATGTGATATTTTATTTGATTTTTTTATCTCCTTAAATATACTGTATTTGAATCTGGACAGTTCTCATCCGTTGAGTTTTATTTGATCATTGTCGGGGAATTTCGATATAAGTAACATAATCCAAGAAACATCCTTATCATCAACAATCCGAATGAGTTTCGAATTGTTGCAATCTTTCCAGTAAACGGTCAATCTAGAGACAGAAACTTCTGAATTTGGAAAAAGTCTACGTTGGATACAATTTGCAAATTCTTGAAACGAGTATGAAACTGGAACATATACATCAAGGAGGCGATAGTCAATATACCGGCAGGACTCAATCCATCTAGCATCGAATACGGTCTTCACTCGTTGTAAAGCCATGGAAAAAATTCAAAGGGAACACGTTTATCGAATAAAGTATTCACTACTAGATTGTATATAGGAGGGATGAATATTAAATTAAATTATTGTTTTATATATTATACGGGTACCTGTTTCATTTGTAGGGATCACATTTTAATTTGATGTAATGGTCGGATATTACGAAAATATGGTAGACAAGGGCAAAGAAATAAAATGTATATAGCATGATCTTATGAATATAATGTTGAGAAGGTAATATTAGTTATTTTTCTAAAGTAGTTTAGAATATAAAGATGTTAAAATTTCAAAAATAATATGCTTTGCTCCGTTCTTCGTTGAAATTTATGTTTTAATGGCCATGAACGTTTCGGTGAAATTTCAAAAAGATTGTCTTTCGGTGAATCTTGTGTTTTGGTTTCGATTAATTCCGGTTTGTTGGCAACATTAAAGATATATAACAATTTTAGGGATATTCCCAATTTTAGGGATAACTCCGGTTTGTGTTTTGGCATGATTTTAGGGATAGTTGGGATTTGAATCTAAACTTATGTATTTCCATTATATTTTCTATAATTTTAGGGAATGATTGGAATTTAAATTTGAATTTTAGATATTTGAATTTTGAATGTTTTAAATGCTTTTCCGTTAGGTTTTTTAATGTTTTTGTATATGGTTAATTATTGCATCATGTTTATCATTATTTTAGGAAGGAATAATTCATTGCATTAAAATTTTAGAACCTATTCATTGCGTTAATAGCTATTGAAGGAAAAAAATCGATAGCTAAAGTTTGAATATATAATTATTGAAGGAAAAAATGGGAATAATTAGGGGATATTGAAATCAATTGAATATGGTTAGGGATCTTTGAAATAATATAATAATTATTTGATTTGGTTAATAATTATCATAAGTGGGTGTGTTTACAGATACACTGTAATCGGCTATGTGATGTTTTGTTTGATTTCCCAGGTTCCTTAAATATACTGTATTTGATTATGGACAGTTCTCATCCGTTGAGGGGCATTTTCGGTCGAAAAAAGTTGAAAATTATTTCAGCCAGTTAGTTTTGCCATAAATAAAAATAAAATAATAGTTTGCTATTTTGACAATTTCCATTCTTATGTTTGCCATTTGCACGGATTTCCCAAAATACCAATTTCCTCACAAAAAAAAGGTGTCGTGGGCCTGGGGCTGTTTCTTTGGAAGGGCTAAAGAGAAATTAACGAAGCCCAAAAGATAGCTATTTGGGCCTGTCAGTGATAGCCCTATCCCCTTCAAAAGCTTCCACTCACCCTATCCTCATTCGTTGGATGGAACTCCAGATTTCAACTATGAGACTGACTTCAACGTTGAAATGTAAGCATGTTTTATATTATATTAGTAAACATACTTCTTTCTATTCTACAGATTGAATTTAAAGTTTGTTATAGTTCCATTTGTTGTATCGGTTTTCAATATCTACAAATGCTCAAATTTTGACACATAAATGAACTACACACAAAAACAAGTAAAACGATAGTTCATATGAATATCTTTCTTTTATACGAAAATAAAAATAAAAGCAATTATATATGATTAGAAAAATTATTAAAAGGATATGTAATTGAGAGATTGTGACAGATAAATTGATATATTATATATATATATATATATATATGATGTTTGAATAATAAAATCCAAAACCACCATTTTTGTTTTGTTTATTGCAATCAAATTAATGGCCTTTAGGTAGGGCAAAGGGCCATTTTCTATGATAAGAAAGATGAAACCTTACAAAAACTTGCTTTGAAGGCCATTTCTTTTACCAATGATATTCTATATATCTTTTTTCTTCTTTTTCCTCTTAAATAATAATAAATAAAGTAAACTTAGTTCAACGGTTGTTGACATCTTCATTCTTAGACTTCCATTTTTACTAATACTTGTAGCTTTTGTAAAATCTAAAGATGCAAACAAAGATATTGGTTTTGATTTCTACTTTCATAATTTTTTTTAAAAAACATCTATTCGATAATGAGCTCTCATTCTTTAAAGGGTTTGATGCTTTATCATTATTGTTGGTAATGATAAGAATGCATTTAATTTTAAAGTATATAACATTGTTTTGCTCTTTTTATAATAAAGGTTAGCCAATCATATATATAATACTATAAACATTGATTAATTAAAGATTTTGCAGTGACATCACTCTATACTTTTTAAGGATGAGAAGAAACACAAATAGATAACACATAGAAAAGTACATATGGTATAATAATATATTATTATTGCTGATGAAAAAGAATTGTAAAAAGCATGTTAGTTTTGCAAAGATAGTTATAATTAACCATAAAAAATGATTAAAATTTTAATTTTGGAAAAAAAAAAAAAACACATATATCAATCATACTTTTTGGAAATAGCAAACTATGGGCTTTTCTTAATTTGCTTTGTTCACACATATATTTATATATATAACATGTACAAGCTAGGATGACCAATATAATCAAGACACTTATTCAATTTATTCTTAAACAAAGTACTTTCTTTTCCTTGTTTATAGCAAAGTTAAAGATGGATTTATCTTTTTCTAAAGTTGGAAGACATTATTCTTTGGCATTAGTTGGGTTCTCTCTATAATATATTACACACCAAATAAAAAGCAGTGTCTTTATTTATGAAGTAAACTGTGGCAATAATTTCTAGCATTGACAAATTTATTTTAACTAGATGTTTATTGATTTTCAAATGGTTGGATATCCTTTTTATCGTGACAATGTATAATAATTAAATTAAGGAATTTTCATCCACGAGCTTAAGATTTTGGATCAATCAGTGATTTAAAAAAGATTATTATTTTGTTTATTGTACACACAATGTCCACAATTTTAAATCGCGTGGAAAGATGTGTTGACCCACATGAATTTGAGATGAATGTTTAGTTGATTGAAGCATACTAAGGTATGCTTGGAGCCCTTAACCATAATTTGTTACCTTAGTATTAATCGTCATGGACTGATATAAGTGTGGGCGGTTGAATTGACCATATTTGACAAATTACATAGATCACCTAAAGTTTATTTGTTACACAAATCTTTAAAAGTTGATTACGAGAGAGAGAGAGCACATTGAAATGTAAGATAAAAAAACTCAACTTGAAACCACATTGGACAAATTAATATCAACTTACGTATCAAAGTTGAAAGTGAGAATAAATACAACATCGTGGTGTCAGTGTTGAAACTTTTGAATAAGGGATCCATCTTCAAGCGCGTGCTCTTGAGCCCACTCGTCAAAATCAACAACCAAAATTTTCACAAAAACCAAATATTAAGTCTTTAGAGTGTAACTTCCACACAAATCTTTCAAAGTTGATTAAGAGAGAGAAATGAAAATTGAGTAAAATAATGGAAAGAAATATAAAAAGAAGCAAAGTTTTTGAATAGTTTCTAAAGATCGACGTTGAAAGAAATATTAACATCTCAGTTTTACAAAAATGACAATAAAAACGAATCAATTCAATTTTTTTAAAAAAAAAGTTACAAAAACAAAAAATCAAAATAATATTTAAAACTACATTATTTAACATCCTATTGCTTATTTATCATGTATCACATAGATATTTGTACAATATAATGAAAATATCTATTTATATCTCATGCCAATGTTGAATTCATGACATTAATAGATATTTATAGAAAAAAATAGTAAAGAAAATAAATAATGTATGGTTTTTAAATAAAAATAAAAGAAAAAACTATAGAATTCCAAAATTTAATTTCAAACTCCTTTGATGTATAGTATAAATTTTAAAAACTAAATAATAAATATTGTTGGGAATGAATGGGAACATAACAAAGCAAGAACATTTGGGTGAACTATAGGTGAGGGTATTAAAAAGAAAAGAGAATAGAAATAAAATTTGTTTGTAGCGTGGGGTTTGGTTTTGGAGGAAAACGACGCCGCATATTGAATAAAAACGCAACGACGCAAAGGACGTTGTCGAGGATGACAAAGTTTGTAAATTAATTAAATATTTTTGGTCCCAATTAGTGGCCCCCACACTACCAATTTTACCCATCAAAATAAAGAAAGAAAGAAACTCCGGTGGATCCGACGGTTCACAATTAATTACTCCACCCGTTGCTTTCACAGAAAAGCTTCATTCTTTCGTGTGATTACTTTGTTTTTGGTGTTATCATCGGATTGTGAAAATTAACTAAAATTAAATAACTGAAATGTGAAATCACAAAATGTTTCAATTTTACGTATTCGTAATATATATATTGCAGGAGATTAGATGTAACTCATTAATTATTTATCTTTTTCGAGTCTAACCTATTGTTAGATTGTTAGGTGAAATTAGTCGAGATGTGTGTTGAGTTGATTTCAACGTTAAAAAGAAATAATATATAATTATTATTCAAATTACAATTTTACTATCGATTAACATTAATTTTTATAGAAACAAGAATTATTCACGATTATATTAAATATGTGTTCGTTTATATTAATTTCAAGGCATGCATTTTTGTAAATATTCTCATTTTTATCTCTTTTTAAGTTTTTGTAATTTTGAATGTCACCATTGTAAAAATTGGCCATTTTGTTTCTTATTTTTTTTCTATTTCACATCACAATTTGAATACAACAATGGCACCCAATATTGCCTTCTTAAAAAAAAAAATGTAACCCCACAACTCTCTTTATACTAAAGGGCTTATGTTATACATGTTGGGTATAAAATATAATTTGTGTAAAATAGGATAACCATGACCAAAAAAATGTTTTGAAAGTAAAAAGGACTCAAAATGAATCTTAGCAAAAAAAATTATTATATATAAAGGCATTTTAGAATAAACAAAATAAATGAACTATACTCTTTGAGAGGCACAATTTTTTAAAATTAAATAATATTAAGCCCTCAAAATTTCTTAAAGTTTGAAGTCCACTAAATATAAAATATATTACACGAAGCACACCTTTAAAAGTTTAAAAATCTATATTCCCCAAGTTGAAAGTTTCAATTATAATAAGTTTGTAGTTTAATCGACTAAAAGCAGCTATTAATTAATAAACCAAATTAGTAGGTCATTTATTTAATTAACTAACCTTAAGAGCAATGATGGAGGGTATTAATCATTCACACTAATTAAAGCCAATATCAAGTTACTAAAACTTAATGTTAATTATACTCTACTATAAATAAAATTTAACTTTGTAGTTCACTCATTTCAGAGACATGATGATATTGAGATCAAAGCAAACTAAAGAATAATCACTAGCAAATTATATACAAATATATGTTCTAAAAATTATGGGATGGGTAATTATACATTAATCTAATTAAGCTCATTTCAATTAGCAAATTCTATATACTTTTCAAAACATATAAAAATAGAGATAAGAAGGGGTGCAATGAGTGACTTGTGCACGAGAGATTATGCATGAAAAAATCTAGAACTATTGATATGATTTATGTGAAAAATGGTATATAATGATCTCTTTATTCACTACTTGTTGTTAACGAACCAATTAAAAAGTGTGTAAGATTCGTTAAATAAAAATAATAAATTATCTATTGACACGTAAAATGTTAAATAGAAGTAGTATGTACTACAATAATACTAAATTTTCTCTTGTTATTAAAAAGGAAATATTGAGTTTAGAATTTTAAATTATTTTTCAAGTAAGATATAAATTGATTTGATCGCATAAGAAGAATTAGAATGATACCTACCAAAACACTTCAAAAATCTATTCAAATAGACAAATTGCCACTCAAATTTGTCAACTACATGTATATTCTTTTTTTCTTTTTAATAACATAAAATTGAGATCCAACGGATCTTTTGATCCTTTATCAAGACACAAATTAAAAGTTAATCTTGCTTGATAAGCATTCATTCTTTTTAATACTAAGTTTATAATCATTATCTCTTTATCTATTGATATACGAATTAATCAATCATTAATTATTGAGTAGTAATAAAGTGGGTTTTGAGGGAAAAAAAAGCTTATAATTATTCTTGAAATTTGATCCTAAAAAATGTTCATATATTTAGCATAAAAGTATGATAGATAATTAAAGTTCAAAGTACCATCAAACATTTGGCCTGTTAATAAGTTGGTTGTCATGGTGTAAGTAACTCAACTTCTCGCTAATAGGTAACATATTTATCGAGCATCTCCAAAATTTCATTTTTTTTTTTAATACACTTCTCACATTTACCAATAAACTTAATCTTTACTTCTATTTCCATTAACATAGAGATTGTTTGGCCCTAAGTAGAATATGATTGGTTCACTTATTAATAATTGAAGAGATTCATTACTTAGTTATTCATGTTATCTCATATATCTCATCTCGAGGCATTTGGTTTGCAATAAAAATAAAGAGTTGGGTCCATGATAATTATAAAAAAGTTGACACAAATAACGATGTGAGTTGATGATAATAACTCCTAATTACTAAAGTTATGGAACAACTCCTAATTGTTTGCATAAACTCTCCAATTATCCATCCTTATAATAATTACCATTCAACTCAACCCAATACAAACACCTCCTTTACTTAAAGTCTAGTGGAAGCATCCCTTAAAAAATATTTAATTTTGAAGTTGGTATTTGAGTGACACCAACCATAATAGTTAATATATCCAACCACATAATATAAAATATATAGGAACACACAGGATATAATATATGTATGATTCATGATGATAATAAATAATAACCAATTCACCACCCAAAAGTTTTAACTTATTCTCCACTTAGAATACCCCACCAATAAATAAAATACATAAAAAAATAAAATAAAAGAAAATCAATCATTTAGAAAGGGACCCATATTTCATTTTCGCAGCATAATGTACCCATCACCCTCGACCCTCCCCTAAGCCCTACTCTTTCATTACGTTACATCCAACCAACCTCTCACCACCTAGCTATACCCAACACACACACAAAATATAACTCAACAAAATTACTTACCTTAGTCTTTTAAATATTTTACATTCATTTAATATAATGGAATATCAATCCATCCATCCAATAAATTAGAAAGATTTAAAAAGAAAAAAAAAGGAAAAAAACGACATTGGAAGGAAGGAAGAAATTACATACATCATTCTTTCTTTCCTTCCTTCCTTCCCATTTTAACAACAAATATTTACGTCCTAAAATGGAAAAAAAAAACTACTTGCGTTAATTAAATTAATTAATCTCATCCAATATATTATTATTGTTGTTATTATTATCATCTTTCAATCCTCGAACCCAGTTTTTTCCCAAATTGCATTTCTTACCCTACTCAGATCTCTCCCTTTCAACGTCCTCCCAATTCCTTCGTGCACCGAAAACGATGCGATCCTCGTCCTCGCCATTTGCCTCGCCAGAAACTCATGAGGTGGAACTCTCATTTCTTCCTCTTCATCTTCATCATCTTCCATGTCATCCGCGTATTCCGAACTCCTCTTCTCTCTATATTCCTCCTTCAAAATCTTCGACCAATCCGGAATATTCACCGGCAACGATGACGCTCCACCTCCCCCCTGCACCTCCACTCGTTTCGACGAAATTTTCTTCTTCGGGATTCGCGTAGGAGATCTCGCCGTACCCGAGTTGTAAATGTCAGATTCGTTGAGTTCGAAGGAGAAATCGGAAGTGAAGGAGTGGTGGTGGTGGTGGCCGGAGATGTCGCCGGTGAGGAAACGGTAATTGGAACGACCGTAACAGCTTTTTCCGGTCGCCATAAGAAGGAGAGAAAGATGATTAATGCGAATGAAAGTAGTAGTTGGGGATTTTTGAAAGGATTTGAGAAGAAAATATTGGTTGAGGGTTTTTGGATTTGATTTTGTTAAGCGCTTTTTATAAAAGGTTTTTGGGGGATGGGCTAGAGAGAGAGAGAGAGGGGGTTTTTTCTTTTTCATTACTGATTGATTATGGATAAGGCTTTATTATTTATTTCACTATGTTAAATTAGTTGTAAGTTTTGAATTTACTAAAATGTCCCTCTTGCGATTTTCGTGGAAATGACACGTTGGATATTTCAATTTATCCACTCAAAAAATGCTCTCTCTTTTTTTTCTTTATAGCGAGGATTCAGTGTATCGCAGCCCATGATAATCGGGAAAGACAGTTCGTCGGTGTCAACCGTCATTGAAATTGAATGGAGGCGATGGTTGCCACGTATGAGATGGAGATGAAAGCTCAGCTATTGGGGAATGGGTATTATGGGAAGAGGAAAATGGCTGGACTCAATTTTTGTCGCGACGTGGGTAGGGGATGGGTAGGGTATTCAATTCAAGACTTGAGATTTGGATAAAGAAGAAAGTAAAAAAGGACATTGGACGAGAGACCTTTTTTTTTCTTTTTTCTTTATTTTTAAATTTAAAATAATTGGTGTATCTCCGGTCACATATGTAAGGGAATAAATGGAACTATATTTATCTTCATACAATCTATACAAATAATTTAATTATAGTTTATTAAATAATAAAAGTTAATTAATTAAATTATATAATATAATTAGTCAAATAGAATTAAATAGATGATTATAGATCAAAAATGATATCTTAAAAAATGAATTGAGAAGAGGAAAAAGGGAAAGGGAAAAGGAAAAGGAAAAGGAAAGAAAGGAGTAAAGGAGGAGGGGTTGAAGAGAGAAGATATAATGGGGTGGGAGAAGAGGACGCGTGGCAAGAGATTAAGTGTGCAGGAAATGGAAGAAGTATGATTGCACGTGAAGTAGGGCCCAGGGTTGGATCTCGTGCGTTTGGTTGCCAGTTGGGTTTGCTACGCTCTTGTCCTCTCACAAGCGACAACTTCAATATCTCTCTTCCATTTTTCAATATCTCTTTCCTCTTTTCTTTTCATCTCGCCAAAAAGATTCTTTCTACCTAATGGATTTTCACCTTACACTTATTCTTTAAACCCTCTTTCATCTACCAACTCATTTACTTTTCAATAATCAAAGTCTACTTCAAAACTTGCACCCTCAACACTTACATCTATATACCTTCATTTTCTATATATTCCTCATCTCCTAACTGGATCCATCTTACTCCATCCATTTTGTAAAGCATTTAGGGCGTGTTTGGGGTGGGGTTTTAGAGGGAAAAAGATTAGGAAATTGGGCCAAACCGTGTTTGGCCCAAGGAATATGATAAATAATCCTAATCCCTAAATAACCCTATCTTATCCTATTTTTACTTTCTTACAACCCTACATTACCCTACCTAAATAACCCAATCTAAATTCTATTATTATTTTTTAAATTACTACAATCATAATCCTTCCCCCAAACACATATTACTATAACACTACTATCATAATCTCTCCCCCAAACACATACTATTATAATACTACCTTTTATATTCTTTCCCCCAAACACATATTATCATAACACTAGGATTATCATAATCCTAGGATTATTATAATCCTTTTCCCCCATAACTCTTTCCCTCCCCCAAACGCACCCTTACTTTTAAAGGATAGAACACTATTTTGAATGCTTAACTAGTCTCAATATTTTATATACTAACTCAAACATCATGATATGTTTGATTTGATATCGACCATCGTATCACTGTAAGTTCTTTTGCAAGTTAGTCTACACGTATTTTAGACTTTTTATAAATTTTGTCTGAGGACAATGGTATATATTCTATAATTATTTATACTTTTGTTTCTTTAATCAATTTTTTTAATATCAATCATTTGAGGATAGGTGAGATATATTAAAATTGTATTATTTGTTTAGAGGCATAGAAAAAGCTACATATTTTAATTTTGGATTTACAAGGATCGTATTTTTTAGTTTTTAATTTGTTGAGTTATCCTCCAAACTTAATTACACAAACTTGTGGCAATAATTCAACCACTTTTAAATCACTACATGTATGTATCTATATATATGTGTGTATTTGTATTTACAATCAAAACTCTCTAACATTGAAATTGTTGCACCACTATACCAAAAGTTTGAATTGTGTTTTTAATAATGTTTCTTTAGACGATCCATATTTATTTTATGATACACCAACTCATTTCAAATAAAATTTTGTTTTAACCTAAATTTTGGAGCCAAATAAATGTCTGCTTTTATTGAAATAGATCAATTTGCTTGTGGTAGTACAAAAATTAAGGAAATTACAATACACTTTATAAGTCTTATGAGATAAATTAAATCGATGAAATAGGGAGCATGGTAACTGGACACATCACCCATATTTTTCAACACTTATTATTTAAAGTCTATTCAAAGTTCTATCTTCGACGATCGATAACTTAACACGAGGGTTGCAAGTATTTATCGTAGGACTTTAATTTTAACACCTTTTGAAACAGAAGCTAAAGAGAACCATGTACCACTTTTAAAACTATGTTTATAAGGTGGTTAAATAACTTGTCATAAGTACTTAGCAATGATGGATATTATTTATTTGTTTATTCTTTTATTTGTTTAAGATGTTGAAATGACATGTCAAATTCAATAGTAAAGTAAGGTGTCATAGGGTTGGACCAATAATCTAACCCACATATTCATATTATCAAGTCTTTGAAGCAACCGGTGTCGAAAATGATATTTCGTTAATTTTTGTTCCATATCACCACCATTTCAAGTCATCAACAGGATATACAATTTGGACTAAAATATCATTTTAGTTTTCATATATTTCATATTTTTATGTTTGTTTACTTTTAGTACCTGTATGTTTAAAGATGAACGCTAAGTTAAGATTATAGGATGTCTGAAGTTCATATAACTATAAAGTTCACATGTTTGGAGAGTTCATGTGTTGGTGCTTGTAGTGCATAATTATTTTGTTTAGTTTATATATGTCTGTATTTGAAGTGTAGAGTTGAGTTCATATGTCAAGAGTATTTGGTGCATTTTTTTCAATTTTAAATAATATGTTTTTATACCTATTTTTGCTATGCCGATCTTTGCTGGAATAAAATGTGAATTGCATTTGTTTCTTTTGTTTTTTTTTTTAATTTTTTCTTTCTTTCTTTTTGGTAATTGTTCACACAAGATTTCCAGAGAAATTTGATTATTCGTAGAGTTGAACTTGTGTTGATATTGTATTTACAGCGGCGATGTGGTTCGATCTCTAGAATTTGATCCTCTGATTCTCTCTTGGCTTCTCTAAACCTTATGAAGTCAAAAATTTTCCTCCCCACAAATGAAAAAAACTCTCTATCTATAGAACTCCTTGGTGGGCTTTTATAGACTTGAGTCTGGTCTGGTTCATGGGCTCAACACATGGATTTGAGTCATATTTAATTTTGGGCTAAATTAAGCTTATTTTTTTTGCTTAATTAATTTTAGCCCAAGTAAATAATATTTAATTGAACCAAAATAATTAATTTGATTACATATGACATCATTACAATTATTCAATTTGTCTTTAAATTTAATTTGAAACCCATGCCAATTTTTAGTTAATCAACCGTAATGAAATAAATGACAATTAACGCGCAATATATTTTTTGCACTAACATAAATAAAAAAATGTATAACAAAGAAAAATCAAAACCTTTGGTTCCTAATTTTTCTCTGCGAATTTCAATCATTTTCTTTTTCTTCTTATCTTTGCTTTATATTTTTCCTCTCTTATGATTTCTTTTAATTGAATATTTCCCATCATCTTAGGAGTAAGTGGAATGTCACCGTAATTCTTCAACAATTTCGGATTCGATTCCTCCAAATTTGGAGAATCATCGACGAAGAACATATCTTCATATTTTCATGATTCACTAATTCTCGCTAGAAAATGCTTTTAGAAAATCAAAGTTTTTGAATGAATGTCGAGAGAAAAAGCTTAAGGGGAATTAATGCCATAATGTGACCATCTCTATTTCAATCAAATCAAAGTTTCTCTCTTTTTTTTTTTTATGATTATTTAACCATTTAATTAAGCCTTTTGTGATTTTACATTGAAAAAGAAAAATTATGTAGGTGTTCATCCAAATGCCCTATATTCTTAATTTCTTATGTATTATATAGCTTATTTATTTAAGCAAATAAATTGTGTATATTATTGTTTTAGATTTGACTTGATAACACCTCATTAAACGTATACATCTCAACCCTTTCAATCATATTGTTAAATTCGTTCTAACGAAATTCATGTATAAGGTTGAGATTAGGCCTTTTGGTATTGACTAAAGCTATATTTATTGGGTTTTCTTTTCTCAATTTAATAATATATGATCGAGAGTTTGTTTACTTCAATGTCTTAAAAAATTTCAAAGTTGTAGTCTCATGTTTTTCCATTCATTAAAATAAAATTACAAGAGTGATGCTATTCAAGTCGTAGATATTAGTCCATTCACTCCATGCCATTTAGTTATTTTTTTTTTCTTTTCAAACAAAAAAGTTTAATCTTAATCATTTGAATAAAAGACCACCGACAATTGTGCAAACCAAAACCAATGAACTAATATCCATAAAAAGGGAAGAGGCCAACTATGCATTCTTCTTTCTTTTATAGATGCGAGGTAGGTATCCTTGCTCAGGATTACCTAAGATTCATAGGAAATATGAAGCTACAAACCTAGGAGAAAAAAAAAAAAAAGAGAAATTGAAATAGCACAATCAAATCAAAGAGGAGGATGAGATGTAGTGTGTGTGTGTGTGTGTGTGTTATGTTATTTATGTGGCTACTCAAGAGAATGGAAGGGCAAAGTTGGTTAAGAAAGGAAAGTGGGAGTATTGTATTGAGATGGTTTTTCTTTTCTGGAATGGTGGGACATCAATACACAATTGGCCAATGCCTCATCCTCTTATTTCAAACAAAGATGGTGACTTTTGATAAGGTTGATTATTTGGAGGTGGGCTTACCCTAAAAGAAATTTATATCGAATACTACTGCGTCTTCTATTTTTCGTTTTGACAAATTGTTTATTATAATCTCTATACTTTTAATATCAGTCCATGTTGGTTCTTATATATGTTTATTATTTTAGTTATTGTATTTCCAATTCTAGTAAATTATGAAAATAAAAACGAATTAACTACTAATTTTTTAAAATAGAAGGATGAAATTGAAACCAAAGAAAACATAACCACCATGGTATTGTTTAACCCAATGAAAAAAGAGAGAAAGAGAGAGTGGGCATTAGAAACAATGAAAGCTCCCTTCACTTTCATCATTTCCCTTTACTTAACAATACCATCACTAATTAGGACTTGATTTGACATTTTATGCTCTCCTCTCCCTTTATTGCCTCTATTTCCCCCCATTTCATTTTCATGCTCTTTACTTTACTTTAGTTTATTTTAGGGTTATCCACTATTTTTAAATATGCCATATTTTTCAAGCATCATACTTCAATTCAATTGTTTTTTTTTTTTTTTCTTCTTTTTGAAATCTTTCCTCCCTTATTCTACCATTACTCCCATCTTTCAACTTTTTCCTATCCCTTCCAAGTTCTCTCTCCATCAGAAATAACTTCATTTTTATGCGCTTGTCATTTCAATTTATAAGTAGGATATCATATTTTTCTAGCAAATCATAGAGTTGATATTTTTAACAACAAAATAAAGAAAGTGTATTATGATAGCCGTAAAATTTACATTCATTATAAGTTAACGATTATTAAAAAAAAAAAAAAGAAGAGATAAATGATTTTATCACGTGACAAATCTTTCATGTATATATTTTTAGGACAATTGCAAATCGAACAATTATAATCAAAATATTAGCATAGATAGCAATAATTTTTAAAAGATTATAAATATGGTAAATTTTTTCGACGATAAAAGTCTATCGCTAATAGACCTTCATGATCATGGTCTATCACTAATAAACCATACAAATCTATTAACGATGAACTTTGAAGCTGATTTACAATTTTTGTAAAATGTTATTATACGTTTGAATATTGTTCCTACCGTTCATTTTTTGGGAGTATGGGGTGTTAGCGAGGGCTTAAATGCCACTAAATAGGCCCAACAAATTGTTAAGTTGAGCCTGGGCCCATTAAAAGCCAGACTTCTTCAAAACGAAAAGCCCAATAATTGGTTGGGCTGTTGGTCCATAAGAAATTAATAAAACGCCCCCGTTCGTTTGTCGTAAATGGAACCCTTCCCGGTGAAATATTTCGATTCCTCCTTAAAATCTTTCCGCTTTCTTTCATATTCGATTAGAACAAGGCCGCCGAAGCTCGATCCGCCGGCGTCGCTGTTCGTCGAAGTCTTGATTAGAGTCACCTGAGGTGAAAAGTCGGAGCGGGGAGTTCACTTCCTCCGAAGATCGGGCCTCTCGGAGTCTTCCCCAAACAAAATCGGAGAAGGAAGGGCCAATTTGTTAGTGAAGCTGACAGTCCAGAATCGTGAAGCGAATGGTTTTGAGATAAGGAAATTAGGAGTTTGTGGAGTTTGTATTGTTGTGTTTTTCAAATTTAGGATTGGGATGATATATCAAATCAGAAAATGTTGATTGAGATAATACAAATATGTGTAGAGTGTTTTTGATTTTTGGATTCAGTTTCTTTAATGAGTTAGTAATTGAAGCTTAAGTAATTTTGGTTGAGGCCAAAACCCATCATTTTAGATCAAGAATCTTCTTGGATAATCACAACTATTTTAGAAAATTCGCTAATGTTAAAGAGTGATATTTTCACTCATAAACCTAAACTTCATCTGTTGTATTAATTTAAACTTTAGAACATGGAAAATTTTCAAAGAGTTGTGTTAATTGATCTACCCAGAAAGATTTAGAATGAATATGGCCAAAATATATGGAGACATAAATATGAAAAATTTTATCCATTAGCAAAGGTTGAGCAAACCAAGAATGTTAATTTTCGAAAGCAACTTTTTCTATATATATTTCTCCAAAATTACATAAAAGTTAAAAGTTGATTTTAGATGTCAATATTCAGTACCCATAATTTTGGGTCATTTTAGGAAGAAAAGCTTAACTTTAACTCAACTCAACCATGAATGAGAGTAGAAGATTAAAAAAGAATCTATGATAATAAATATAATTCAAAAAAACTTACCACGAAAGAATATAAGTTTGATAGAATGTTCGAACTTTTTTTTTTTCTTTTCTTTTGAAGGTACTGGAAATGACTAAAGAGCTTGGAAAGAAAAGATAGAGGGAGAATGGATGAAATTGAAAAAGCCACAACATTTGTGTTAATAAAAAGATATGGTGCTCATGACTTATGGGTATATCAGACATTTTACATACTTATTTATCACAAAACTCTTCAAAATTTGTCCACTTTTTTTCATTGGCAATTTCCCAATAATTTTGTAAAGTAAAAATAAAATAAGAGAAAATAATAATGACAGTTCTTGAAAAAACATAGATGAAATATTTCACTCTAAATAGTAACTAAAAGAACATATCAATGTATTTTTATATTGTTTTTTCAATAATGAATTTTGAAAAAAAGTAACTAAGTTAAAAGGTATGTGATGGCACATTTTGAATTTCTAATATCAATTGAGAATATAGCCCTTTTTATTTTCTTTCCCAAAGTAGTAGGTCATATATATTTTCAATAATGAAACTAACTCCAAAGTCATTTTTTATAACATGCATCTTCACCATTTAGACTAAATTCATATTAACCATATATAGAACAAGAATATAATGGGAACGTGAGAAGTACATGCATTTGGCAATTACAATTTAAGTTTTTTAAAGTAAAATATGATTGTCACGAACGATGAGCTTATTTTATTTGTCAAACCAAATCTATTTCCACTTTTTTGGGTTACATTTTTTTATGCACATTTATTACGACAATATTGTGAGTGGAAAGATAGAAAAAAAGACCATTCTGTGCAGTTTCGTTCTTCAACCATTTGGGGACTAATCCGTGGTCTGATTGAGCTAAAATTTTGACAGTATATTTTTAGCATAGGGTCTTCATTCTGAACAATTGAGATTTCGTTTGAAGTTATCTACAGTCAAATTCTAGTGGATAGTTGGCTACCACATATTATAAGATCTTTCTTTTTTTCTTCATTGTTATTGTCGTTGTTGTCGAGATTATTATTCTCGAGATATTTGCTTCTAGTTGTGACTAGAAATAACTTTGTCGTATCCATTAGAGATTATAATTGATCTAGAGAAAAACGGTTTTCTTCGATTATTGTTTAGAATGAACATAAAATCGGTGGAAACTAAAAAAATAGAAATAAATTATAGTAACGATCTTAATTGTAGTTGAAAATATCATATTCATCTCTCTACTTTCAACTTGTTTAATTCTAAACACTCTTAACCAATAGAAAAATAAAGTAGTTCCAATAAAATAAATCCAAAAACAATGTATCACATGTCATACTCAAAGATATGATATTTCTCACCCTATAAACTAAATAAATAAAATGGATGCAATAATTTTGGATAAAAATGGTAGGGAAAGAAAAGCAATACAGAGAGTGAATTATAACACTTTATGACAAAATATTTTAGAGAACTCCAAATGATAATGATAATGATAATAATAATAATAATAATAATAATAACAATAATAGTAGAATTAAATATATAAAACAAAAAATGAGTTAGAGTATATACTTCACAAAACTATACTAAACTTTCCGAACCGACCATATATGTCACACTCAATTTCGTCTATTTTTACCACACATTAATTTGAATGTTTTATGTATATATTAAAAATGTATTTTGCATATGACACGTGTCGGTTTGTAAACCACAACTTTATTGTTTTTGCATGAAGCCAAATTATAAGAGAAGAGAAGTTGAAAATAATGATTTATATATATATATATATATATATATATTTGTGTGGATAAGATTGTTTTAATGTGTGGAATTTGTTGAGTGGGCGGCTTCCAATGGTCCATTCTCTCAAATAAACAATTTCAACCCTTCCTTTTATTTTATATCAAAGTCGGTTTCTATGATTCATTTTTCTCATCATTTCAAGCTTTTTTATATCTTCCTTTTCTCATCTTTTACGTAATTTGTTGCATTTTTCTAGAAACGAACTTCAATCTTACAAAACAAAAATAATGGTTTCTATTTAGGAACACACAATTGTTTTTTCTTTTTCTTTTTTTTTTAAGAAAATTGACTTTTTTAATAAGCAAAAAGAAATTTAAGACTATTGAGCAATATTGGGTTTTTATAGATTGCGATTGATTTTGTATTATCTTGTTTTTGAAAATTAAGACCAGCACATTTTAATAGTGTATCAAAATCAAAATATAACTTTAAATTTTATTTTTTTTATGAAAAATATAGTTCTCAATCCTTTCTTTGAAAAGTAGTTGAGAACAATAGGGAGAAGTCTCAAGAAAATAAGTACGATTTCTTAAAATAAAAAGCTAAATAAGAATAAAATGATTATCAAATAGAGTTTTAGTTAACAAAAATATGCGCAAACCTCTTGTAGTCTTAAAATTAGACTATATATTTATTAGTTTATAAATTATAATTTGGAAAGTTTGGATACTTTTGTTTAGACCGGCCTTAAGTTAGATGAACTAATTTTAAAAAAAAAATGAAAAAGAAAAACTTAATTAATCGTTATTAGCCTAATCTTATGGGATTTAATGGGTGATGAGTGAATTTCTAAATAAACTAAGTCATCCTTGTAATTTGATAGAATTGTTAAAAGAAATAAATCTCTTCAAATATAACAAAATGAGTTAAAATATCCATCTGTCAATAATAAGCATTTGTCAATAATAGATGATAGTATTTATCACTAGTAGACCGTAAAATCTTGATATATTAACTTCTAGGTATTTCTAGTAATTTTGTCATTTAAGATAATTACAATAATTGATAGTTACTTGGTGTAATGTAAAAATAAAATAAATTTTCATTTTCTGCATTTATATGTTGGTAGAAGATTTAGAAACTAAAATCTAATTTAAACAATTGTTTAAAATATGCTTAGATACTCATTTTTAAATCATAAAATTCCACATATATTCCACCAAATCAATATTGATTGGTAATAAACTTTTATAATGTTACATAATTTTTATTTTATAATATTATATGATATATAATACACTACCTAATATATATTTTAATTTTTAAAAAATTAATTGAATTTATAAACATGATTTAAATCTGCACTTAAATTTAAAATGTTGGTATTAGGATAGAGAATCAGAAAACAAACTTCAAAAAAAGATTTTGAGTTATCTATAAAATATAAATTCAACGTGAAATTAAGATTATCAAACACATCGTTCTTATTAAATGCGATGTTACAATAATACAAAGAATGACAAGGGATAAATGCAAAATGTTAAAACAAAAATCAAGCATAACACAAAAACATAAAATCAACTTAACTCTTAAAATATGCAAAAGAAAAAGATCATGCAGATTATTCTAATATAATTTGTGCAATGTTAAAAAAAGGAATCAAGTCGAGAGTAAGTAGACAAAATATTTCTAATAAGAAAAAAAATATTTTGGATAATTAACGCTTTTAGAAAAATACATAAGTCTAAAATTAATATTGACGTTTATTTTAAAGAATAAAACAAGACAATTAAACGTACAAGAAAAATAACTATAGTACTCTTAAACAAATTTCGTCGACACTAAATCTCAAACATAATCGACATGCAAACACAAAACAAACAAAAAGAGGTAAACCATAAACTCAAAAATTAAAAGAGTATATGTTTTTTTAAAAAAATGTAAAAGAAGTAAAATACAGATAGTACTAATTTGCATGTTTTGAGTATAAATTAATTTAATAATATGAAAAAAAAATATTTAAATATTTTTTCTAGATAGTGAGCAGAAGTCTCCCCTTATTTTATTTATATAAAAAAAAAAAAACGAAGACTTCTATTTTTATTAATTTTTATTTTTTGGTTGCTTTAGATGGTCATATTTTGTGTTTCAAAAATATAATATATGATCATGATAATATATATTATATAATCCACATTTAAGCATGGATATTATATTTACGTAAATTGTTGTCTAGGTTTTCATTTAGTTATAATATTTTCATCATCATTAACATAAAAAATATAAAAAAAGATAGCAAAATAGAAATAGTGTAGAGTAATGGATGGACTAAATGATTGGTTCATAAAGACATAGAGAATTGAATATTAATATGAAGAATTAGAAATTAGGTGCACATCCAGATAAGTTTCTCTGGCTTAATCCTCACCTAACAATAATTTACAACCACATTATCCTTTCTCATATATATATTTTTTTTATTTTTATTTGCTGTCATTTTTCTTAATTATTAAATATAAAGACAAAAAAAAAAACTTCAATTAATAATAATAATTAAGTAAAAGTAAAATTATAAACAAATCAATCGATCAGTTTTTCTATAAAAAAGAAACTTGTACTTCTTAATTATTTTTAGAGCAAACAAATGCATTTTCCTTTTTTTAGAATAATAAGTTTATTAATGGTAATTTCAATATGCAAACAAATTTTCTTTTTTAATCAAATATAATTAAGTTTGTTTAGATTGATTTTAATACAATACAACATGGCTTTATCTTATTCGTCATTCCGATAATTTTCTTTCTAATTTCTTTTTTTCTTTTTCCTGAAAGAGTCATTTCAATAATTAAATGTTATTAAAAAGAGTAAATAAATTATGTTTATATCAAATCAATTAATAATTGACAATGATACCTCACTTGTTTTCCCTAAGTCAAATTTTAATTAGGGGTATATATAAATGGTTAGTTGTTTAATTTTTACAATTACTAAATATTTATAGGTTAATTAATTATCATTATATTTAATATTAAGAAAAAGATAAAAAGAATGTATTTTTTTTTATAAAAAAAAATGAAGAAAAAGAAAAGAGAACATATTTGAAAAAGTAAGAGAGGGTTTTGTTTTTATGTTTGTTTTGTGTTTAGGTTAAAGTTGATATTCGTTAGAGTGGGGTTGGGGATGGTGTGAAATCACCATTTTGCCCCCCCCAAAGTGATTAAGACATTCGTAAAACAGCAAAGATCCGTTGGATTTGTTTTTGTAAGATAGCCAAATAGCCGTTTACATTATTACATTTTCATTTCTTCTTAGTTTTACTATTTATTCAACTCTAACCCAAAATAAAAATGTAGCATACGAATTTTCAACTATTTAATAATTTCAATCAAAATAAACTTTGTTTTTCCTTTAGAAAATTAAGTATGTATATGTTTTATTAATTAATTCAATGTATATGATTTTTATTATAAGATTGAGTTTAGAACGAATTTTAAAGTTTGGTGTTAAATTATAACACTCGAATTGCACTTTGATGAAACTAGAATTATCGATGTGAATTAATACAATTTTATGTGTTTAGAGTCAAAATTGATAAATTTAGTTTTTAGTACAAAATATCGAACATTTTGACATTTAGATGTTAAAGTTTAATTTAGTTTAAAATTATAGTTTTTTATTGCCTTATAATTTAAACTCTACTTTAATCTTTGTATTATCAATTTCGATTTTATTTTGGTCACTGAGTTTTCCAAATGTTTTTTTTGTTTGTGTATGTAATTTTAACTTTGTTGGTTTTTAATTTGGTATTTGTATTTTTTATTTGATTTTTGTACTTTTAAAAAAGGGATTATTCTGGTCATGAGAGTAAGTGTAGAAAAGAAAATAAACTAAAGCTGAAATAAATAATTAAATTAAAATAATCTTCAAGTTTTTTTTAGGCAAAATAGTATTTGAATAAATAATGATGAATAGTAAAAAAGAAAAGGGGGGTAAAAATAAAAACATAAGAAGGAAGGGGACCATTTTCCAAAATTTATCAAACAAAGACAAAAGAAAAACAATAAGTTTGATCAAGAGCCGTTGGTGGCGGGAAGTGGGTCCCATTGCTAGCTCAATCAAGCTCATTGGGCGGTCCATAATTAATTAATGTTAATCCTATTTCCCCCCATTCTAATTTCATTATCATTATATATTAAACATTTAAAAATTATAATCATCACTCAAATCCATCTCCTTCCTTCTGGTACTTTCTTCCCCACTCCTTAAATACCCTTTTCTTCCCCCTTTTTCCTCCTCACTACCACTTTCCCACTCCCAATATTTCTCATCCCCAAATTCTCCACACCCAACAACTCCAAATCCACAACAATGGGGAAAGACGTTGAAGTTGCTGAGCAAGGTGAATTCCAAAGCAAAGACTACCAAGACCCACCTCCCGCCCCTCTCATCGATCCCGAAGAGCTCACTAAATGGTCTCTTTACAGAGCCGCCATCGCCGAGTTCATCGCCACTCTCCTCTTCCTTTACGTCACCGTTTTGACCGTTATCGGTTACTCCCACCAGAGGGACTCTACCCCCGACCCCTGTAGCGGTGTTGGCATTCTCGGTATCGCTTGGGCCTTCGGTGGTATGATCTTTATCCTTGTTTACTGCACCGCCGGTATCTCCGGTGGCCACATTAACCCTGCTGTCACTTTCGGCCTTTTCTTGGCTCGTAAAGTCTCTCTGGTTCGTGCTGTATTGTACATGCTTGCTCAATGTGCCGGTGCTATTTGCGGCTGTGGCTTGGTTAAAGCCTTCCAATCTGCTTATTATGTTAGATATAACGGTGGTGCTAACATGCTTAGTGATGGTTACAACAAAGGAACTGGGTTGGGTGCTGAAATTATTGGGACTTTTGTTCTAGTTTACACTGTTTTCTCTGCTACTGATCCCAAGAGAAACGCCAGAGATTCTCACGTTCCTGTATGTATTCATCACCCAACTAGTTGCTTTTTTGAGTTTTTGTTCTTGGGTTAACTTATTAACTCTGTTTCTTTGTGTTAATTGAAGGTTTTGGCTCCTCTCCCAATTGGGTTTGCTGTGTTTATGGTTCACTTGGCTACAATCCCCATTACCGGAACTGGAATTAACCCTGCTAGAAGTTTCGGAGCTGCTGTCATTTTCAACAAAGAGAAAGCCTGGGATGATCAAGTAATTTCATTAATTACTTAATCTGATTTCTTGGTTTGATTTATTAATTGGGTTTGTTTCTTACGTGAATTTGTTGTGTTGTGGCAGTGGATCTTCTGGGTTGGACCATTCATTGGAGCTGCAATTGCTGCAATTTACCATCAGTATGTGCTCAGAGCTGGCGCCATTAAAGCTCTTGGATCTTTCAGGAGCAACGCTTGAAAATCCTTCAATGGAAATATATTTAATTGGTTTCTCTCAGATTGTGTTTTGTTTTTTGTTTTTTTTGTTTTTGGGGTTCTCCTTTTTCTCTCTTCTCAATAGACTTTCGATGGTTGAATCGGAACTCAATTCTTGCGGCTGCTCTGCTCTCGTCTGCTTTGGTCCGTCGTGGAATTAAGTTCTACAAGAAGTTTTAATTGTTGGCCCTGGAAATTGTACATATTTCCATTTCTCTCCCCTAAAAGAAGAAAAAGAGAAAAAAAAGAAAGAAAAAGAAATTGGGGCTCATTCTCATCCTATGTATTCATGTATTTTTCTTTTTGTGTTTCATCCTTATCCTTTGTTTTTTATTTAATAAAGGAATCTCCTCTATTATGATGTTCATTTCCTCTCTTTCCTATCTCTATTTCAATGGTAAATATTCATTATATTAATCCAACCATTATTAGAGAACATAATAATGCAGTGATTGTTTATTAATTTTGAGCTAAAGGAAGGTTACTTAAAATTAAAGATAGTGAAAATGACAGCACATAGATTACAATAGATAGGGATTTGTGGTGGATGTGGCATCTTGAAGTTTGAAACAAACAAAAATATAAAAGTGGGTTCTAGAATTCTTATCCTATAGAGTGGTTGCAAATGTACAAAAGAGAGAGAGAGAGAGAGAGAGAGAGAGAGAGAAAGAAAGAACCCAAAATTGTTAGGTCATTACAATCTCATTAATTTTTTTCCTAAAGCAAGTTTATGGAACACTAATTATAACACTAATTAATCTTATCTTGATGTTTTAATTTTATGGTTCTACATCATCATTTCATTTTAGTAGGTGAGGTCTAGCTGTTATGTATCATATTTTTCTTTTAAAAGGAAGAATTATTGAGGTTGGACTTTGAGCATGAGAAAAGAGAGAAGAAATTAATAATAATATGGTATTGAATTTGGTTTTATTTCCCAAGGGGGCCATTCAAGAATATTCTTTATGAGATTACATTATTTGTATTTGGTTAGCAAAGACAATGACAAAATAGACAAAATTTAATTGTGATTATCTAATTTAGTGGTTGAGTTACCTATTATAGGACCCTCCCTCCCTCCCTCCCTCTCAACATAGCGTTAAAACTTTATTTTCCCACATTGCTATAGATAAAGCCAAATCCCCCAAACATTATGATTATATTATCATTTTGGAAATCATTTTAATATTCTTTTTTTTTTTTTTCTTTTTTTCCTTTTTGAAGTATTTATTAATCTACCCGTTTTCTCTAGAATTCTCTTTAAATCATCATTATTTCTAAAGAGAAAATATGTTTGTTTTATAGAGAGAGGAAAAGAAAAAGAAAAAAAAAGGAGAGGGAATTTATGAAGTTAGTGCCCATGCTAGACCGCAACACTTAACAATTGTGTGTGTGTGTGTGTTTTTTACTAAATTGCTAATTAGGACTTCTGAATATCCCATTTTTATAGGCTTATTGGAAATATATGTGGGAATGAAACGTGAGCTATGAAATGTATGCAATATCAAGAAAATTCCTCTACCTTTTTTCCCCTTTTGGAAAAAGTATTTCTCAAATTTTAGATGTATATTATTATTTTAAAATTTAAATGTGTTTATTACTTATTTTCTATTTAGATTAAAATAGTTTAAACTCCATTATATCCTACATTTATTTAAGTTAGCTCATTATAACAACAAATTTAAAGCTTTAAATCCTTACCTTTCACACTTATGATTCGAGGTATATTTCAATTTTCGTTCATAATTTTAGAAAATACATTCTTATTCTTGAATTTTTGCTAAATACACATTCTTCCTCTTGAGTTGTTTAAGTCTATTAGTTAATTTAAGATTATAAAAATTAATTAGACTTCTCTATAAAATTGCACTAAAAAATAAAAAACTTAAAATAATTTTGAATTAAGTGATGGACATTGGTGTTAAATATTAAAAGTAAATATTTGGTAAAAAAATAAATATCAATGTAGATCTTAAAATCTAAACCAAATTAAAAATAAGGTCTCGAAAGTTAGAAATAAAATTATAATATTTTGAAATTGGATGAGTAATAAGAAATCAAACACAAAAGCTAAAGAATCAAACCAAAAAATAAAAAATAAAAGGTAATAGTTTGAAATAGAAATAGAAATTAGATTTGATCCAAAAATGAATATTTTCTTTCATTTCCTTATTATTATTATTATTATTATTATTATACTTTAAAAGTAATTAATTAAAATTGATTGGGATTCGTATTAAAAAAGAGATGGGGAGTTTGTAGATTTACATGTGGGATATATATATATATAAAGTTACGTGGAAAGTGTTTGGATGTCCAACCTCATCCTTTCTTCCTTATTCGTATAATATATATATATATGGGTAAGGGCTAAGCTTAAGAAAAAGAGAAAAAGCGAAAGCCAGAGGTTTAAAGGAAGGGAAGGAAGGCCTAGTGGGTTCCTATATTGCAAAGATGCCCTAAAGATTCACGTGGATGGGACATTGCTATGTCACTCCTCAATGGTCCACTAGGATCAACTATTTCTGCCAGCTCAACTGTCGCCTCACTGTTCCTGCCAGCTCATCTGTGGATCCCTTCTTCTCTACTTTTAGATTACAAATTCAATATTTCCCCCTTTCCTTTTCTGAATAGTACAATATAAATATATATGTCCTTCCCAATTTAATTACATCATATTACTTCTTTCTTTCCTAATCTAATTTTACAATCGTGTATTTTCTTTTCTTAAAATATCTTCATTCTATGAATATTATTTATACAACCCCAAAAATTCAATCCAAACTTTATTGTTCATTAAGATTGAGTTCCCCATTTTAATTAGATTTATACGAACACAATTAAATACAATTTTTTTAGAATAAATGATTAAAGTAATCTGAATCCATCCAATTCATATTTTTCATGTTTGTATTTTTTAATAAAAGTAATTTGAATTGAATAATTTTATGATATAAACTGTGCAATTGAGTGTAAAAAGTGCGGTAGCCTAACTTAATCCGCGTAAAAACTATAATTAAAATGAAACTAATATAGATTTCAAAAATAAAATACTAGAGACGAAATCTTAACTTAATTATTAATTATAACATTATGTATTCAAAATACTATTTTAGTCATTAAATTTTTAAGTTTGTTTCTTTCTCTTCGATATTTTTTTTTTAAATAATATGTATGATGAAATACAATTAAATCTTTAAAGTTTATAATGCAAATTTTATGTCCAATGAGTTATACTCGTTAGCGCATCAACTTTATTTTATTCTTGTACCTTAAAATTGTTGGAATTTATGTTCTAAAACTCGTAGTCTGTAGTTTAAAATTATATTCTACTCAATAAAGTAGTTATTGAGAACTTATTAGTGAAAATAAAATACTATAATCTCGAATCAAATAACTAAGATCCCGAGGTTATCTAGTGTAGACTTGAAATTTACGTAGAGACATAAATGTGGATCAAGTTTAAGTTTATACCCTTAACGGTCGATAGTGTATGAATAAGTTTGAGCGCCTTATTTTGGGAACACTATGAATGCGACCCGCTCTGTAGTTAGTACAAACGATGTGATCCTGAATCGTTTATATAAAGACATGGATGTTGGGGCATCTCTTATGTAAAGAGTTTGCATAATACTGAAACCATGAAGTAGTCACTTTTAAGTTATAACATCGTTGGCTTTATAAACTGACTATTTCGATTATGATGACCTAGGTAACTTAATCTTAATCCTAAGTTAATTATGAACTTCTGTTCAAACGGTATTATCTTTAGATCTACATAAATGAGGGCAGTTGAGATTACGAACAACCTGTGAAGGATTAACTTACTGATCATGATTATATCAAATGGTAACAAATATATCTATGGTGAAGGGAGTGCAATTACAGGACTTTATAGCGGAATGACTTGTTAGTTAACGAATGTTGATTAGCTTGATCTAAAAGAGTTTAGCTAGTTAATCTCGGATTGTTGGAGCCTATGATCTATAGATCCATTAGGTTCCCCTGTTAGCTCATATGGAATTAACTTAAAACAATATGTTGGAATAATTCAGATTGTTCGAAATAGGTAGAGAGAGAAATCGATGAATATATGTGATATAACCGTCAGTTAAAGGACTTTACATTTAAATGTGATTTAAATACTAAAAATATGAATATGGATTCATATTCAGAAGCTTGAAATTAATGGAAATGGTCAAAGTTGTAAAAAGTCAAAATATTGATATTTGAATTTGAAAAGTCAGACTTTGACCGACTTTATATTCAAATGTGATTCATGCTCAAAAGGTTGGAACTAGTCAAGACGGACAAAATGGTAAAAAGTCAAAATGTTGACTCTTAGTCAAAGTTTGACTTTGACTTTAATGATCAAATGACCAAAATGCCCTTGGGCTAAGTTAATGGGATATGTGATTACATGAGATGTAAACACCTAGCTTACTAAGTTCCAGTAATGTTAGTGGATTATTAGGTGTTGAGATTTAATAAACTAATTACATGTAATTTTGCATGTAATTAGTCTATAAATAGGGTATTTTTCATATTGAAGAATTTTTTTTTTTTGTCGATTTTGTAATTTTGAATTACAAAATAAACAATCTTTCTCTAAAATCTCAACCTAATCTCCTCCTCAATTTCCATCTCTTTCTCAAATTCCTTCACTTAATGGGTCCCAAAACTCGGTTCTAAGTCCGGAGAATAGCAGGTCAACACTAATGGTGGTCTCGGATTCGTGATTGTGAGAAGACTTGGAAAAATTGGAAAAAGCTTCAAAGGTAAGATTTTATTTTAATCCTAACTAGTGTAATTAAGATAGTATTTAGCATGTTAATCACTAAAGTATTTAATTGCATATAGAGTAATTTTTCGATCATTCTTCCGTTGCATTCGTACGAAAATGAGACATTTTTAGGCACATAACTTAAAATAAATAGAGATTTAGTATTAAGTATACCAATATTTAAAAAATTAGCCTCCAAAATTATGATTTCAAAGAAGGAAAAAGTTACAAATATAACTATGAAATTAAAAATAATTAAATATATAATAATATTTTAAAAGTTTTACAAATATAATAAATTATGTCAAAATCTAGCCACAACTAACTGGAAAAAAAAAACAAAGAAGAAAAAAAAAATCAAATCTCTATAATGTGTATTTAGGCCTACGTAATGGCCCAGTAATCATAAGCCCAATAAGTAGTCAGTCCATAAGATATAAGCACTTTGTTGTAGTTGGATGTGTAGAGTCCAACTAACACCATAGTTTTATATTTATATATTTTTTATTTACATCTTTAACTCTTCCATATATCATTTTTACATAAACCACTTTAATTTAATTAGTTGTGATCGAAGACAAGTTAACAATTATGAAAAATGAAGAGGTGAAGATTATTCTTCCTAGATCATTTTAAATATAAAAAGTTAAAACTTTTACACGAGATTTCGGTATGAAATTTCACCGATAGAAATCAACTTGATTTCATTGATTTGTAGTATAATGTTACTATCTCTAATCTTCATCATTTGACTATTTTCCTTGAATGCATAAACTTTGAACCTATTGACCGTCTTTGATGATCAACATCTAGGTTTAATCTTGGATGCATAAACTTTCATAAACTTTGTTGATCTTTGAGCATGTTGACCTTCTTTGACGATCAACATATAAGTTTAATGGCCTTCAATTGGATGATTGACCTTAAACTTGTCGTTTAAGTTAGATTTACAATTAAGTTTGTTGATCGAGGTGGATTGATTGCTGGCTTGTTGATTAGGTAGGATTAAACGTTGGCTTTATGTTGAAATTTTCTGACTTTTGAATGCTCAAATGAATGGTGACTTCATTTTACGAGACCTTATTTGGACTTAAGCTTTGACTTTGAACTTAATTGTTAGGTTCAAGCTTAATTCAATACCATTTAATAGGATTGTCAAAATCTATCAATGATACAAGTCTATCGTCGATAGACCATGTAACACTGATAAACCATAAGAGTTTATTAGATAGAAGTCTATCATCGATAGATTTTGCTATACTTGTAATCTTTTAAAATATTGTCACATATTTAATGATTATTCTAAAAATGGATACCCATTATAGTTGCTCTATTTAAATTTGATGCAATGGATTTAGTAAGTCTTATATAACCTAAATTCGGGTCACATAGCCATGTGACATAATTTGATTGGACCACCTAAAATTGTTAAGGGTCATTTAAATTGCCTAACATTTATATCTATTAATTTAACACGAACACACATATAGATTTGTAATTAACCTCAAATTTATGTTTAAATTAAGAATATTATAAGTTGTGATTGATTGATATTTCTCAATCAATACTTTGGAAATAGACTATAGTGAGAATGAACGTGCTGCGTGTATTGAGAAAGTGGTTATAATAAATCTATTCACAATTAGTCTTATTAAATGTTTGGGGAAGATTAAATTTTCTCCAACTCTCTCAGAAGCAACCTCAAATAAGAGTATAAGGAAAAAAATTTGAAAACTAAGGACCCGTTTCATAGAAAATTTTAAAATTAGTGGATTAAATGAAAATATAATTGTATTTCATGTTTTCATATATGTGTTTGATAGTAGAATTTATAATTGAATTCTAATTTAGACAATTGCAATTTAGTTGTAGTTACCCACAAAATACTCGTCGACGATAAACTAACAATAATTTGTTTATTAACATGGTTTTACGTTTGAAAATTTTGTAGAATTATTATTTATGATATCATATGATATATAGAATCACTTGAAAATTTCGTCCCTATTGTTTGAAAGAAGTTAAAATTTAGGTTTAAGATTTAGAGTTAATTATTTACCTCGATGGTTTGATAAGAATTTTATAAATAGTCTCTACTAAATAGTCCCTATAGTAGAGATTGTTTAAAAGAATTTAACGCACCATAGAGACTATATATGAAGTTATGTCAAAATTAAATTTTAAATTTTAAAATCACGTAGAATAACTTTTAACTTTATCCAAATTATTGGATGGAATTTGAAATTTAATATAACTTATAATAAATACATATTTTAAATTAGAAAAAAAAAGTTAAATTGAATTTAAATTGTGATACGTAGATTTTAAAATGTTTTTATCTTTAGTTAATATAATTCTCCATTTTAAATTTTGAAATTTAAATTTAGGATGCAATTAAAACATAAAAATATTGTTTTAAGAATTTGTACCATTTGGATCACAAAATTTGAAAATATTTTTTAGAAACATAACTGAAATTATCTTATGAAACCATAAAAATGCGAATGAAATAAGTCCTAAACATCCTCTCAAAACCTATCAAAAGCCCATGTATGGTTCAATTTTGATTGATTGCTTAGTGACTACGCAATCTTTATCTTTTTCTTAGTTATTTTACAAACATATCAAATTTGAAACATGTTTTCAAGTATATCAAAGTAGATTAATTTATTTATAAATACAACAAAATTTTACACTGATAAATGATAAACTATGATAGATATCTATTACTTTAATAATTGATTGATGTGTATGTAAATATTTTATCATCTAATAAAACTTTACTATATTTGTAAATATTTTCATTAATTTTATAGTTTAAAATTGACGAGATATAAATTTTTAAAAAATAAAATAAAATAAGAAATCTAATAATTTTTTTTTAAAAAATAAAAAATAGAAATGATGATAGTAGAATATAATTTGTTGAAACATAAAATTGAAATAGAGAAAAAAGGAACCAAATTGGTTATATTGGGATTATGTCATTAATAAAATATTTATTATGTAAGAAAAAGGAAGAAAGACAGAAGAGTTTCTTTTTTCCGATCATAAAATCAACGGCCCAAAATTTAAAGTCAATTATATTTCTTGTTAAAGAAATTATCTACGCGGTTCACGGCTTTCCTCTGCCAGCGCGGATCCAGTACACGTATCACTATCACTTTTATTTTGTTTTTCGAAAAAGAAAAAAAAAGAAAAAAATGATATCTCACGTGGCACTCCCTCATTGGCACATTCATCTCTTCTTCACAATATATTTCAACCGCTTTACTTATATACTGCTTGGATCCAACTCCAATATTCAAATTTTCCCTCACCGACTTAACAAAAATTCCCTTTTCAGATTCTCAAAATCTTCGCAAATTCTTCTCCTCACTACGAAAATGGCGAAAACCATTCATCTCTCTTGTCTTCTTTTCATCTTCCTTTCCCTGTTCATCAATGTCTCTTTCTCTTTGGAACTATCACACCAACTTCCTCCATCTACGTCTCCTGTAAATTCTCCTCCACTACCATCTCCTACTCCATTCCCTAATGCTCCAGCCAGTTCTCCGGCCGAATCTCCTCTCCATTCTCCTCCTGCGCCTCCTCCTTCAGATCTCCCTCCCACTCCATCTCCAGCGCCTGTTCTTTCTCCCGCACCCACTCCTTCTCATTCTCTAGCGGCCGATAGTGATTCCGGTAATATTACTTCCGGTGGCGGTGGAGAAGACTCCGAAGTCTCTAAAGGCGGGATGAATGGAGGAAAGAAGGCTGGAATTGCAGTTGGAGTGATTGCGGCACTGTGTTTTGTTGGAATTGGAGGATTTGTGTACAAGAAGCGTCAGGATAACATTCGTCGATCTCAGTACGGGAGTGCTGCTAGGTCTTCGTTTTTGTGAGTTATTTGGAATTGAATGGCCATGGTACGGAAATCTCTGCTTAATTAGAAACGGATAGCAGTTCTATTGATTAAACAGCATTATCGTTTTATTTTGACTGCGTAGTTTCGTAAACTCGTTTTATTAGAAACGGATAGCAGTCCTATTGTTTAGGAGGAGGTTGTTAGTAGCATTTCGATTTATTAGATGATTTTGAGTAGTAGTGTGATTACTTTTCCATACGATAGTTCTTAGCTTCTTGCTCAATCAGTTCGGCATTGCCGATTTCTTTGTCATTCTGCTTTGTTTCCAAACATTTCTTTACTATATATAGTGTATCTTCTGCCTGCCTCATGTATCTCTTGTTTAATTGCTCAGAAATTTGAGGAATTATATATTTATAGTTCTTACTTGAATTGTCTGTGTGGATTCGAATTTCTCAATTTTTAATTGCGTCTTTTAATTTTTAATTAAGAATCAATCAAGTGTCTTTTTCCATCTATATCAAGGGTTAATATTATTCCTATTTCACACCGGAGAACCTGTGATTTAATAATGCAAACTGCAAACAAACATAACTTTTAGATTTTATTGTTTATATTATCTTAAGAAACATGAACTATGCTGAGGCTTCTTTCCACTTATTACCTCATTTTGCTTTGAATTGCCATTATTCATTGTGTTGGACTGATAATTTTCCGGATTGGTTGGCCGGGTGTGTCGGGGCTGACATGGATGTTTTTGTTTTCCTAGAAAAAGAAAAGAAAAGAAAAAGAAAAAAAGAAACATGGGCTACACCCCGTGAAAGCAACATCAATCTCAAATTCATTCTGTGATTTTCTTTTATGTTTATTTTACATTCACAATGTTGTGTCAAGTTGATAACTTCCAGAACCACGGCATAAAGTCTATACAAGGAAACTATGGTTCAAAAATGTCACCACCTACATTTCTTGTACATATAACGAAAACCCATATACAATGCATCAAAAAGTAGAATACCTCACTTTGGCCAGCACTGTTTCAATTCAACTTCTGCTTAATGATTCGACAACTGGGTGATGCTGGCGGGGTATAGCATTATGTAGTGAACTTACAGCTATAGGTGGTTGTACTGGTTGTGCCAACCTTTGAGAGTCAAAGTGCTGTTGTCCCATTGGTAGCCCCCATCGTCTTCGCCATCGTAAAAATTCCACAATAATTGAACTTCCACTCATGATGATGCCAAACCCAGTTAATGTAGCCAATATAATGGCCAAAACTGCTTGGACACCAACCTGTAGAGCCATTCTAAAACTTAGCATAGAGGGGAGATGTAAATGACTATTGGTTTTATTCTTTGAAGCATCCTATTCTTAGATTTAGTTTTCAGATTTTGCCATACAACAAGTGATGCAAAAGACACCCAAATTGAACTAATAGGAAAAATAGATGGCTTTGCTCTTACCACAGTGTAAAATATGTGTGAGAAGAGAACCACCATACCAAATTGCACTGTTGCATATACCCATATAAATCTTCTTTTCACTACAAACAAAAAATTTGTTTAGGATTACAAAGTAAACAGTCTACAATAGCAACAAATGTCACATTAAATCTCATTGTGCACATATCAGACAACTCGTTTTTGGAGCTTGTATATCAGATGCTACTACAGTATCATTCCTTTGTCATTCTATTTTAGCATGACGATTCTGTTTCCTTATAGCTCTAATCAGTTTAAAATACTTGAAATTTTCTTATGGGTCTTGCTAACCTACCCATAGTTGAAGAGGTCATGGATGAGAGTAGACCCAGAACGCAAGAAAATGGAAGTGAAATGGCAATTGCACTGGTGCCCATTTTTGCAACCTGCATCTGAAGATATTACAGAAGACATGATAACTGATGGATTTAAAATAAAAACTCCATAGTTGCTACTCTTACCAGTAGTTGCTCAAGAAAGCAGAAATAGGCAAGTATGCTAACAATGACGAGCACGGGAAACTCCTGCCAGACCCTGATTTATTAAAAAGAATTAGCTATTAGCATTACTTTAACATGTAAGGCAAAGAGATGAAGCGTTTAAGTTTAGCTCTAACCCTATTCTATTTGTTTTTCAATTCTCAATTGAACGGGAAGTACTTGGAACATTGTGCATATGGTAACTCGGGAACAATATAACTATAGTAGATAGAGATCAATTTAAATTCTTTAACAACAGATAGTTGCTGACCTATATCCATTAACATTATCCTGCTGAGTTCTAGCGATCCCGAATACTTGAGTTCGAATGCTCTGGATCTTTAGCAGAGTTACAGGAAGGTTTTGAACTTCTTTCTTGCAAACTTCACACGTTTTGTTTCCCTTGATACTAAACCATTTGACTGCACATTCTTGGTGAGCCAGAGCAAGTGCTCCTTTGCAGCTACATTCCATCTTTAGAGTCTCACCTCCTTCACACAATTCAACCATGCAAATTCTACAAATAGCGTCTTCTTCGGAGATGTCTTCACCATTGGCTTCTTTAGTTTCTGGACCATGAGATTGAAATCAAACTGACATTACTCACTCATTGAAGAATACAAACTTTAGTTCTTAAGATTGGATTTAAGAGTTGTTTACCCTTGAATGTTGATAGTACATGCTTTTTTCCTTCTCAGCAAGATCATTGGATACTATTTGATCCATAAATATATAATCACCTCTTTCCTGTAATTAAATGGGGGACAGATACAGTGGAAAGTCTAGTCGAATTACCTCTTTCTACTGTTGTTGAAGTACTCGGTCTTATATCCCCTTCCTTTGGTCGTGGAGTTGAAGGAATTACACGGAAAAATGAATCTGTTCTCCTTATACTTCTAGACTTGTTATTGACTGGAAGAGAAAGCGAGCGAGATATCCGTTTCTGAGATCCTTTTCTCTGCACAATAAAATTGCAAGCTTTGTCAGGTGGTTGTTATAATAACTCAAATGCGTCACCTTCACCCCATAGTAAAACTCAAAGTAGGAGGTGCTTACTACTGATTCCTGTTCACTCTCCTTGTTTTCATCGTGTGTAGATTCTGAATTAGAATGAGCTACAGGAGTTACAGGTAGTGATGAAGCCTGCTTCGACCTAGGCGTAAACATCTTTGCCACAGACAAGGGCTTTAAACCTTGAGACTTCTCATGTGTCCCTGAAGACGAAGAGGCCTCAGAAACAAGACTGGACACTGCCTCAACATCCGGGGAGCTTCGGTAAATGAAGCTAAGCTTCGGGAAGAGAGTTTTGATAGATGATTTGCCTCTGGATGAAGATGGCCCTGAAGATCCACTAGCTATAGCATCTGAAGAAGTAGGTGTTAACACAAAATTCACTTTCCTTGGTGTAGGACTTGATGTTGGAGGCATTTTTATCGCAACAAAATCCGTCGTTCGCGACGGTATCTCAAGAAAAAGATTCCTTTTCTTCCAATGGTTAGTCCCAGCTGAGCCCCCAGCCTGAAAAGGACCCAAAATAACACACCATAACCGTTGGTAATGTATTTACAACACACAAGAAGATTGAAAACACAAAAACACATCACAGCAACTTAGAAAAAATACCTTATGGAGATGATCTGAAACTGCTCCATCACTTGAACTCACAACATTTCCCCCAACAAAATTCATTCTCAAATATGTTTTCTTACAATTAAGCAAAAACAAACATGGAGATGGAGAAGATTTGCAGAGAAAATAAGAGGAAAAAGAAAAGGAAAAGGAATAATCATGAGGGTTGAACGCAAAGCATGGTGGGAAATCGTGGCCTACTACCACCACCACTTCCCTTAAAACACTCCACAGCTTGTTCTTGGTATTTTCTTAGCTGACTTAACCACAAAACAAAAAAAAAAAACCCAACTTTAGAATCTGATTCTTCTCCAAAACAAGGTACTCTCCTTTAAATGGGAGATTACTTGATTGAAAAATTACTAGTTTAAGCTTGTTTAAGCTTTTCTTGTGAAGTAGGTTTCAATCTTTCGTAGTATAAATTGAATAGTTTTTCACTGTTAGTAACCTCTAGTTTTTTTTTTCTCTCTTTTGGGTTTTTGTAGTAATATGATGAGGTGTGAATTAGTTCAGATATAGAGATATTAAATATTAAATGAGGTGGAATTTTTTGGTTAGTGGTATGAAATGAATAAAGTAAGTAAAAAGGGGGAAATGGAAGGAATCACTTTTTGAGTTGAGTTGAGAGACATTATTATTATTAGGATCAACTCTAAATATTTATTTTGTAACCCAAAATGGAGACGTTATTCATATGTTATGATTGAGTTTCATAGTTGACCTTTGTCCAATCAAATGGCATTTACCATGCTCTGTCTCTCTTTCTTCCCCCTTTCTCTTTATATATTCTAAAAGATTATTGACTATATTATTATTATATTAAAAGAAAAAATTATGATTCTGTTAATTCTTAAAATTTTGTAAATGTTTTAAATTTATTATTGTATTGGATATTTTTCTGTGGGCTATTTGTTTTACAAACATCCTAGATAAAGAGACCAGCGTTCTTTTTTACTTTGTAGTATTCTAAGATGCTTTTGTATAAGGCATCTCGAGAGTTTAGATGTCTATGACATATTCTTATGTTTAGGGTTTTTTTTTTTTTTTTTTTTTTTTTTTTCATTTTCTTATATCACTCTCAAATTTAAATTAATATTTATATGTATATTATTTTGTTTAGAAAAATAACATATAAAAATCATATAAATTGTATTAATTAGAAAAATCTGCGGGGCTTTCAGCTGTGTGAATGGTTAAATTAGTTACAAATTAATAAATAAGCCAAATTTGAAAGGCTAAGAAGTTCTTGTCAAATTGGCACTTTATCAAGAGTTCAATTTGGTTTGATTAAAAACGATGTAAGGAAAAAAGTAAAACACTTATACTATGAAATTTCTTGGTGGAAACATTTTAATTTCCATTAGTTTTAAGTTTTGTTAGAATTGATGGTGGAGGTAGAAAGAAGTAGTAATTTATGTTATCTCTAATCGCCTTTTTATTTCTTTTATATTTTATTTGGGGCAAAACCTTCAACTCCTCCAGCTTCCAATAACTCTCTTTCTTTCATCTCTTTGTATAATTTATTAACCCTTTTGGTTCATTTTCTTTCAATCTCAGGCTTCCATTATCACAATATATCGTATGATCAATGGAAATATTCCTATTACTTTACCAATTTTGATTAGAGGTGTTCACAATTCGTGTTCAAAATTGGATTTCATAGTAAACTTAAATTTAACCAAACGAGGCTACAATAAAAACCGAGGTTTCAATACGGTTTGGTTTTTGTTGGTTATAGTGTTCAACCCCTAATGAGTTCCAAATTACAGGAATCTAAATTGCATTTCAGCCTTTTCTATAATTATTAATACAAACAGTGGCATTCAACAATTTTCATTTGATGTTTCTTGACCGTAGGGGCATATCGTGTTAAACTAAAAAGTAATGAAGAAAATATTCTAAAGAAACTCAACTTTGGTCAGCCAAGGGAGTAGTGCAGCCATACTTTATTGAATGGCTCTCTTAACTTAAAAGAAGTCCAATCACATTAGACAAATTATCGTCAACATAAATTAAACTAACCGGAAGAACGAAACTATTAATTTTCTATGAGCTTATATCTCAAAACTAATCATCGAGTCTTCCTCCATAATCGATTGACAAAACTCTTTGAAGAAGGCAGTATATGTTTGTTCATCTACCTCTCCAGCAGCATCACCATCTCACAGTGGGGTGTATGAGGGAAAAGATCTACAGCCATTGCTTTTACAGGCCGAAAAGGCTCAGATATCGGCATGGACTTGACCCGGTGACGAGCAAGGCCAGCACTCCCCATATTTCTCCACCCCCGGTTGTTTTTGTTTCCTTTCTCAATTTTCTCGGATGATGGCGTGCACAGCTCTATTGCATTTGCCATCAAACTTTCAGGGTTGCATGAAATGTAACTGCACCAAGTTGTAAAATATATTTGTTGATCATAGGAAAAGAAAAAGAGAAATAGAGATTGAATTAAAGAGCAAAGAAAGTTCGTCACTAGAACTAACACTAGTCTCCTCAGATGAGTATGAGTTCTCAGAACCTTCGTCACCTGCATTGTTGCCATAATACCAACAGTTAGCAATTTGAAGTCCCCAATAGGATACAACTTGAGGACATCTAACAACCTAATTTGTAGTTTAACATTCGACAATAAAAAAGAATACTTACGATAGGATGAAGTCCACCGCGAGGAGGGTCTACAATAGCCACAACATTTTTGAACTGCTTAGTCCCATTTTCTGGATTGCAACAGCTGTGTTGGCTTCCATTCTTTTCACTGGCAACCTCTGAAGTCTCGGGTCCATTCGCATCATTTTCAGGTACATGGTTCACTACAGGATCTCGATCTTTGTCGTTCATTAAGGCATTTCGTTCCCCAGTCTCAGAAACTTCGTCACTTTTTTCTTTCGCATCTTGAATTTCCCCACTTTTTTCAGAGGCACCTGGAGTTCCATCGTTTTTCTCGGAGGCCCCAGAAATTTCCTCATTTTGCTTAGAGGTACTTGAAATTCCATCACTTCCATTGCTGTCGCATACAATCTCCTCTTCTTTCTTGGTGCCTTTTAGGTACTCTTTCAATAAAGATCCAATTACATCCTCTGCCTGTTCCCTCGTTGAGAAAATGCAGGAAACAAATAGAATATAACGTTTACAATTAAATTCAGAAGTATGATTGAAGTCAAAATTTTGAGGTTGCTGCCCTTTAGATGAAATCATGCTAATAGTGCAAATAAATTTTGAGGTTGTCTCACCTTTGCACAAATAAATTTACAATTATTTATGCCATTGATTTCGGCATTCCTCTGAGCATCAGACACTGCAGAAGCATTCATTTCGATACCAACAACCTGAAATATGATTACAGCAAAAAAGCTATTAATAAATCAAGAAAGTCACAATCAGAGTACCCATAAAGGAAATTGGATGGGAAACGGTTCTTTGAATATTACCATACCAACACGATGAGCTAAAGTCAGCCCAATTGTTCCAGTTCCACAGCAAATATCAAATAGCAAGGTGTCAGGGCCCAACTCAGCCCAATCCCCAGCAAGTGAATACAGCTTCTCAGCAGCAAGTGTATTCACCTGAGGCAAAAAGATTCACTATTTACTACAGCATGAACAAAAAGAAGGAACACAGTCAGTTTTTCTGGAAGATTAATGGCCATACCTGGAAAAAGGCAGTTGGAGATATGCAGAACTTAAGGTTGCTAATGTAATCGTGGATTCTAGGTTCCACGGCATCATTAGTGGCCTCCAGTTCAGCGCTGTGGACTTTTGGAATGGTCAGGGGCTGAAGTGGAGTATCAGCAGGTGCTGCATTTGATATTCCTTGGTGGTGCTGCCAAAGAGAAATGAATACAAAATTTAGAAAACGGAAAACATAAAAGTAGTGACATATTTTAAGTTATATTTGGGAACGAGTTACTCCAAAAAAGAAATTTATGCCTGAATGACTAAAGCAGTTAGTGGCAATGGTGGCGAATTTGCAACAGATCCTTCAGCAAAAGCTTGAGCAAGTCTCTTGAACTCACTGGTCATTAGTTCAGACTCAACACCTACAGAGCAGACCTACACGTGGAAGGGCGACAAAAAACAAATGATTGAAAATGGAAGATCCAGGCGTTTTTCATTTTCTTTCCCATTTTAATGGAAAACTGAGGGTATAGGCAAAGATTTTCTGATACGATTTATGAGGGGAAAAAAAACCTGGACGATGAGCATGACCTCACTGATGCTTGCATCAGAATTATCTGAATCAATCAACTTTCCTGGAGCCCGTCCTTCTCGAACCTTCCATGGTTTACCAAACAGAATTATCAACAAGAAATAGATTGGATGGTTATCAAATACAGAAATTATATTTCTTCAACTTTCCAGGATCTGTCTATTCAACCTTACCGTCAATTGACGCCAAAACCCAATATTCTTGAATCTATTCCAAATTGGCAAGCTTGAAGATTGTAGAAATTCCTGGAAAATCGATGCATATTTGCAAGAAATTCTAGAAACATTGGGACAATTTTCAGGTTCTTCAACAGCTGTAACACCCTCCCTGCACATTCTTGTAATCATCACAAATCATTCCAAGGTCAAAAGGAAAGTGTACAAATAAAAGGTAATGTTCAATTGACCTGAAATTTCCCAACATAAACCCCACAGTTGGCTTGCCTTCCAAAGAGTATCCAACAGAAAACTCACATTTGTTACGGTATCCATTTATAATTGGTGATTCGATGATACCCTCAAAACTGCATGCAATACCACCTTGAAGGTACAAAAAGCTAGAATCAGTGTACTTGTAGTAAACTCAAGTTAAAATGAAGGAGAATCGGAGAGGAAAGAATGCATACACTTCAATACTATCACAAAATTTTTATTATGCAGACTAAACAATCCGTATAAATAGGAGACAACCTTTTAGAAAGACCTAATATTGTACGTACCTATATCCCTTGATTTCAATATCCATTCAGGAAGAGAAACACCGTGTGGACAGGCTTTTCGTGCGTTCCTAGTCTGTCAGTGTAAATTGAATAGTCAAGAATTATATTCGACAGAGAATTAATTATAAAATGACTACAAAATGTGAAGGATGAAAGCTCTTACAAGTTTTTTGAGAACATGCAACAATGAGTTCTTTTTATGATCCAATTGATCACTGTATGACATGTGAGCAAGGGGAGCCACCACTTCACGGGCACTTTTTCCCTTCAAAACTGAATCATTAGGAGTAGAACTCCCATCATTTATATTACCAGCATCTTGACCATCATCTGATGGTAAAGAGAAGGCCGCAGAAGATACAGAGCTATTATCACAATCCATCGATGATTTAATTTTCTTTTCAAATGATCTGGGAATCACATCTGCAACCTTCAAATTCTTTTTGCCGATAATTTTTCCTTGCAACTCCTAATTGATCCAAACTTTGAAGAATCATCCCAAATTCAATTAAAATTTATAGATTGAAGAAGTTTAAGTTTGTAACAAGTGATACCTCAACAGAACTTCTCAACTGTTCTGTACTTTCAAAACTAACAAAACCTACGGTCATGCCTTTCTTCTTCTTTGCGGATTTAAAAAGAACACTCTGAAATAAGAAGACAAAGCAGTGCGAGTGCCACCAGGTTAAAAATACATCCAGTGCCAGGGGATAACGAGACCAACAATTTATGAGGCCTCCCATAAATCCCAACAAGGAAAAAGAATCAGCAACAGAACAAACGACAGCACAAAAAAGACACTTTTGAAATGAACCATCAATTTTCTAACACTATTCAAGTCCAACACATCTTTAATTCTACTTGGTACATAGCCATACCAGGTTCCACAAATGATAACAAGGAGGAGAGGAGATGAGAGGCTTGCAATTCATCAAACAAGATATAAGCAAGCAAGATTCCTCAGATTCAAGTAGTTGCTACTAACCTGTTCATTCAAGTAGTTCCTCAGATTATCAGAATTCCATTTCGTCGGCAAATGAACTAAGCATTTGCTAAGCTCATTATCCCTTCCATCATTGCCAACCTCGTCGTCGTCAACAACAACCTCCGTCATCATAACCTCCTCTTCCTTAACTTCCTCCCCCACTTTCATCACCTTCTTAGCCCGCTCTGACGTGGGATCCCAGGACTTATCAGGACGTTGCCTCAACTCCTCTTCGCCATGAGCGTAGCGACACTCAGTTCCATGGCTACACGACCCCGAATGACGCCTAAAGTACGAGCATAAACTGGTTTTCCAAAGAGGGTTCGTAGACGGATCCGGGTTTGGCTTTGCAGCATCGGAATCGGGGTCCGTTCTCTTCCTCTTTTCCCCTGCAACACTTGCTCCGTCGGATTGTAAATCAGTTTGGTCCGGTAAAGATTCCGGCGGCGGAGCGGTAGTGACTGGTAAGTTCTCAGTATCGTCCTGGACGTCCATTGAGGTCTGAAGATGATCGTCGGACGTTTTTGGGGGCTGGGTTAGAAGGGTTTCTTCAATTGAAGAGGCCGCCATTGGAGGAAACCCAAATTTTTTGAGAAAATCAGTTCGTTCAGTTGAAGTTAAAGTGTTCGGTCGTTTTATTTTGTTTGTGCATTATTCGATTAGGGCAGTTTCTATTGAATTTGGTTTTTATTTGACGACGTGACGTTCCCATTTTTACCCTCTCGTCGAAATTTTCGCACACACATTTTCTTCCCTTTTTTTCACAAGTGAAATTAACCAATAGATTAATGTAATTTTTTTGTTCTTTTCTTTGAATTCTTAATACTTGCTATACAATATGTTTAAGAAAAAAAGAAGTTTCAATGAATATGGAGAATAAGTAGGAGCAAGACATTAAATTAGACACTCCTTTTGAACTTGTTATATAACTCGTTTGTTTTTCTCGTTTTGAGTTCAACAAAATATTATAGTGACATGTTTCCGAACATTATAGTGACCTGTTTTTTCTAGTACAAGATAAACTCAAACTGTGGTAGATACCAGTATATTCAAATGTCAAAATTGATGTATACTTTTCAAGTCTAAGTTAATGTTATATAGCTTAAGATAATTATATCATTAGCTTATGTAAAAATATTGACATATCTCAAAAATCTTTCTCCAAGTGCCCATGTTCTTGCAACTTAGCCGCTCACTGGCTTGCTCGAGCGGCAGTTCTCTGTTCTTTTCTTCCTTTTTTCTGCATTGATTCATCTCCTTCTTCCCTGTTGGAAAATGAAACGTTTTTTTTTTTTGGGATATTGATGTGTTGAATGGAATCTCTTCTAGCTTAGAGAGGAGAGTGGTTTTTTTGGCCCGTTAATGGTGTTTGAAAACAAACGAAAAAGAAAAGCTCATCATCTCATTCACTCATCCAAATTCTCTCGAAGATCTCCTTGAATTGAAGATTTGAAAGAGTAAACAACATTAATTAGTGAACTTCTTTCTAATGCACGTTATGATGTTCATTAATAAAATCACGCAACACTTCAAATGAGTTTTTTGTTCAGACCCAATCCGTTCAAGCTTTAGCTTAACCTACGCTCGAACCGAGCCTATTCAAATACCTTAATCTGCGCTTCAACAGAACCTATTTGTTGATTAGACTCCATAATCCAAAATAGACCAGAAGTTACCCAACAAAAATACCTAATAGCGGAATAACAAAGCCCCCAAGAACTGTTTAGAGCAAAAGCAGAAATTGAACAAGAGACGGCAGAAACACTTGCTTCAAAAAAGCACTGTTGATAGAAAGTCAGAAGGGGTTTGAATTTCTTTTTGTAGATAAAAGTAACTGTAAAATGAAGATAGATAGATATCATCAGAAACGGAAAGTACCTAAAATCTGAAACAGTAATTGAAAACTGACTTTTACATAAAATGTTTGCCTACAAGAAAGATAGAACACAAGAGAATGGGGGGTGGGGGGTTAATTTTACCTATAACTTAACAATTCAGAAGGCAGCAAAAGGGAGATAATGTAATTCCATATATTGAGTAAAAGCCAAATCCAGAAAAGAGTGAAACTATGTAAACAATTATTAACTACAGTTATGAAAACCAAAAACTAAGAAAATCCCTTTGTAGAAGAGAAACCAAAAAAAAAAAAAAAAAAAACTAGCTTCTGTCAAATCAAAGTTATAAATGATTCTTCCTTCAACAGCCCATAACTGCACAGTTGTAGACAAAAACCCCAACATGTTCCTTCACTCCTACTATCTTCCAATCCAAAATCCCATTATTGACTCCTGACTTTGGACACCATGAACTTAGCACAATGGATTCACCTTCTGGGCCTCTTTGTCCTCCTACAACCACAAGCTTTTTCCCACAAGCTTTGAAAGCAAGTCCCCATCCATTTGAAGAATCTGCTCTCACTGGAAGTCTCCCCAACACATTCCATGTGTTCCCCACTTTTTCATACTTCATAACCATGTTTGTTAAATGCTCCACTGCATATAGTTCATTCTCCACAACTGCAACTAGAGGAGGAGCCTGAGCGCCTTGATTCACGTACGGATACATACCTTCTATTTTTCTCCACTTTCTCTTCTTTAAATCATACTCCTCTCCACATGTTAGTGATACTGTAGGACTCGACATCCCACCAATCACGTAGAATTTCTCGTTCATGAAGAAACCGGAACATGAGCGACGTGGGACATGCATGTCAGGCAACATTTCCCACCGACCCTTTGATGAGTCATATAACTCGGCTGATTTTAGAACATTCCCCTTTTTATCACTCCCACCTGCTACAATGGCTATTGAACCAAGGCTGCCTGATCCAAACAAACAACGAGGCTGGTTCATTCCTCGACATTTCACCCAAGAATGAGAAAAAAACGCATATTTCCATATAGCAAAATCGTAAAACTCCCGACCAAAAACCAATAACTCGCTGCCTACTGCTAAGGACTCCTTATCAGCATGGTTGAAACACTCATCACATGGCATCTTAGGTAATGCCATCCATTTATTTCTATCAGGATCAAACGCCTCCCACTCCTTTAGATCACAAACCAGATACACCCAATGCTCCACAATCCCTATCTTCTTCCTCAACTCAGCCAAGGCACCACTTCTAATCTGCTTGTTAAACCTTGTATTAACACATGATAAAGAAGCATAATCTGACCTTCGAACGTATGCAAAGCAATTCATTGCTGCATCATCATTGAGGCCAGGCAGTAGAGAATCAGTCGATATAAGCCGGCGCTGTGAACCATCAAGTGTTTTTTCTATCAAATCTACACTTGAAGAGTAACTTACTTCTTCATCCTCCATCTCCTCCAAATAAGGTATTACAAAGAAACTTTGTTTGTCAATGTCAGCAAAAATCGATATTTTTAAATTTAAAACAAAAGAATAATCAACAAGCTGTACCAATAAAGACCACCAATCTCAAAATGCAATATCCTGGCGGCCTTTGATTATCTTCCCAATACCCAGGGAACAAATTCCGATCCTTGAAAGCAGCAATCAATAAACACTTATTTCCTTCTCCCATTAATTTATTAAAACAAAGTGTGAATCTGTGAAGCATATATACTCATAATATTCCATTTATAAAATATTCCGCGCTCGAACTTATACCAAATTAGAGAAGTTCTCGCAGTTCTCAGCAAACAGATTAAGAAAACCAATAAACCCAATTCACAGAAACCCAACAGTAATCAAATCACCAATAACCACCACGAACGATCTGAATTTCATTCCAACCGCCAAATAGAACGATCTGGAAATTTTATTTTAAAAGATAAATTAGCGAGAAATCCAAAACCCAGAAAGAAAAAAACAATCAGAAAAGATCCGCAAGTTCCTAAAACCATATATTTGAGAAGGATATTGCATGGAAATGGATCGAAAACGAAAGAAAGAAAGATGCAGGGAAATTAATTAAGCATATTAGAAAGAGAGAATTAAAAAAAGAAACCTGAAATTGGGGAAAGTAAGAGGGATCTATCGATTGGGTGTCCGATGAACGCGGTGGCCTGAAAGAGTTGCCGACGAACATGTCGCACTGAAAGTCGGATGAAAAAAGAAAAAAGAAGAAGAAGAAGAAGAAGAAGAAGAAGAAGAAGAAGAAGTAGTAGTAGAAGAAGAAGGGTGGAGTCAGCCTTGGCGAAGCAAAACAGCGGTACCAGATCACATTGGTGGGGCGGCCCCGTGTTGTGTCAATCTGATGTAATTTTCTTTTATTATTTATATATCTTTATATCTTTATATATATATATATATTAAAAAATAAAGAATTGAAAAGAAAAAAAAGTAAATATGGTAAATTCTCCCAGACATCACCGTACTTCTGGGTATTTGTACTTTAACCCTTCTCTCCATTTTGCACTTTGGGGTTTCCATATATATATATATATATTTCTTTTACAAACATACATTTGTTACATTTTTTTTTAATATCATTTACAAATGTTTAACACAAAATGAAAATTCTATATCTCCAAACGTTTATTTACTGATTTCCTAATACTTCTTAGGGTTCTCTTTTGTTGGTTTTCTTTTTTTATATCATCATTAAATATCTTTAAAAAAAATAAATAAATAAATAAATATCCAATAACAAGTTAAATGTCTTGAAAATTTAATATTGACAACTCATATTTAACCGTCTACAGATTCAAATTTGATAACCTTAAAGTTAATTGATTTATTAGATAAATAGCTAACGTTAATAAAACCAAATAGCTAAATGCTAACAACATCCAAACATAGAATTCAACGTTTTATTTTTTATATTAAATTAATGTTTTTATATTTGAGTTCTACGTGCATGACAATCTATCATGTAATGTTTCTCTTCGAATATTGAAAGTTTGTAATTCATCTCATAATTATTATACTAAAAAAAGGTTCAGTGATTCAACTAACGATCATAATTTAGCTTTGGAAATTCGGTTGTACGAGTCGTTAAAAAAATTAAAAGTGGTAAGTGTTAGAGAGAGATGTGGGCGAATTAAGAATCAATAGAAAGTAATAATTAATAAATAGATAAAATGCAATTAATACATTAAAGAGAATATAAGATTAATATGAGCAATAAATAAAAATACTTGAAAATGAAGAAAAGAAAAAGGAAAGAAGAAAAAAAAGTGGGAAAAGGTGAATGACCAACAGACAAATAAAGTAAGAATTTGGGTGTAATTTGACTTAGGAGTTTATGTTTTAAAACCACACGTTAAAAGGTATTTATTCCACAGCCTCCACGTTTTACTTTATATGAATTTTCAAATTTCTTGGATTAATTCAATGTTCAATTTTTTGTGCATAAAGAATCCTTTGACATGAAATAAAGCAAATGTCTGCTCCTAATCTAGCAACTTTGATTTCTTTCTTATCATCTTTAGGGTTTGTTTTTCTCACTCTTCAGAGGGGTTATATGGTTAAGATTTTTGTTATTTGTTCGCAAAGAATATAGAGATTCATTTTTTATACTGTGTTGATCGTAGTTTATTTTGATCTTGTACTCTAACTTTAGTTTTATTTCATTTCTTGTAGTTTTGAAAAAGTATATTTGAGTCCTAAAAATTCTTAAAAGTAAATGTTCAAAATGAATATTGGCCCAATGCCATGTTCACCAACCCATTATCAAAATTGGTATAATTACGATAAGATTCCATTGATGAATTGGTAGTAATGAGCCTCAATCACATACGTAGTCGGACTACTTTTTTTTTATCACTTTTATTTGATTACAAATGAGATTGTTTACACATTATTTGGTAATACATAATTTTATTATTACTACCATTATCGTTCAATGTTAATCAGTAGCAACATTATCTATAACAGTAACGGTAATAGTATCCTCAAATGAATCCCACTTAATTTTTAAAACGCAATTTGATTGATCATTCTAAACTTTTCAATCGTATAGTATTCATTCATTACAAATTTGACAACACGATTTGGTAATATATATTACCTAAATAATGAAAGAGAAATAATAGGATTTGGGGTTTTAATACAAAAGGCAATACAAGAAAAAGAATAAAAAAGAAATAAATAACAACAAAAATAATAAGTACAAAAGTGAGGCTCTCATTAGAAATTGTACTACATATTTCTATTTTGGAAAAGAAATAAATTTATAAATAAAACATTGAAGAAATAATAAAATTAAAATTAACATGAGATTGAAATAAATTTGAGATTTTGTTAGTGTCCCATCACATGAGTTGGCTTTGGGACCCCTTTCATAATGAAACTGAGACACAAAAATGGCCCAATTTTGCTTATTGGGAAATGTTGCTTCTACTCACTAATATTTACTAATAATAAACTTTTTATTCTTTTTTTTTTTTTGGTATAATAATCTCTTTTTTACCTTACAAAAAGCAAAAGGAAAAGAAAAGAAAAGAAAAGAAAATATGGCCTTTTTTTTCTTTTTTTTTTTTTTTAATGGTTGGCAATCGGCATCTTCCTCTTTCTTAATGACGTGTCGGTAAGTTGTAAGATATTGTCTTAATACATAATATGTTTTCTTTTTTGTTCTTTGTCTTAATATTCTTCTTCACTACAAATGTTACGTGCTAATGCTTCTTCCTATCTAACTTAAATAGTTCCAAATTATTCCTTCATAAAATAATGTTACCACCTCCTTCTTCATCATTCCATTATTCCACTCCAACTTTTGGATAAGGAAATTTTCAGATTTTGTACTATTCTAAAGATACTTCTTTTCAAAGTGTTTGAAAACAAACCTAGTTTGATTTATATAAAATTTGTATTATTAACTTTAAGATTAAATGTTCTGTTTTACATTTTCATATGATAAGAAAAAAATTTTACTTGTTTGAATAGACTTTTTGACTAACGGGAGAGCTTGTATAATTGACTTCGTTGTAGAAAGCTTGATGTAAAATAAATAGGGAGTTATTTAAGTAATGAAAGAAAAATACACGAAAAAAACTTTTCAAATTTATTTTTAATGAACTATGAACTTGAATGAAAGTTTTAGAGGCAGAATAAACTTAGACTAAAAGTGGGCATTCAAACTAAAAGAAAGAAAACTAAAAATTAATACAAACGGATGCCAGCAAATAAAACTAATTGTCGAACAAATCTCAAAACAAGCAACAATCATGAAGTCTTGTTACACTCAAACCGTATGATAAAGAATTCTTGAAACTTTATAGTACCTATTTGAAAAGATGTTTACCATCAACTTCAAAGTTAAAAGTTGGTAGAATGAAATGAAAGTTATTTAAATTCTAAAAAAAAAATTCACAATTAAAAAGTCAACTTGGACAAGGTTTGGTAGTATATAAAACAAAAACATTGGAGCTAAGAGAAAATAATACACATGGATGAAACTAGATGTCTCGAAGAAATCTTAAATAAACAACAATTTTGAAGACATAAAAACCCCATAATTTCCAAGGCGATAAAATTGCACTCCATGTTCATCATCCTCAAATAGACAACAGAAGGGATGAAGACTGTAAAATAAAACGGTCAAAAAACTATTCTAGCTTTTTTTTAATTTACACCAACAAATCCAATCACTACATAGACAAATTAGGAGGAGCCACGTCAAAATCATTGTATTTACTCCCATTTTCTTCTGGTTGTAAGTTTGACTGTTGTTCTTCCACCACCAAACTCTTGCGCTTGCACCAGCATAGATATTGTGGGATTGGACCTTCTTCTCCAATAACCCAGCTGTGCTGTGATATGGCTTCCAGTGTCATCCTCTGGCTAGGGTCTGTAAGAGACAAGCTAACAATTTTAGAACCATACAAAATTCTGGGACCAAGATCTTGAAGATGAATCAGACAATTAATCAGGCCTCCTCCTAATAGGCAACCCCTTCAAGGAACACAAAAAGACTATGTGGCTGCATTTGATTTGTGCTTTCTTATGGAAAGCGTGGAAGGAAAGAAACAGCCGCCGTTATAAAAGGAAATCACTTTCCGAAATTTTTTAAAAATATATCATCTATCTGGCTATGACGTGATGGAGATGTATATCTTCCTATAATTCTCTTATGATCTTTCCTCTCTTTTGACCAATTGGAGTAGTCATTTGTAACTCCTTTGGATGGAGCATATGTCAATGAACTTTGTTTCTTATCAAAAAGAAAAAGAAGATGAATGAGACATAGTACCTTTACATAGAATTCCTTCCAATAAATCTCTCAACTGGGGATTCATATCATCAGGCAGCAATAATGGATTATTGACAATCTGAAGAAGAAATGCATTGTCCATTTAACATCAGAATGCATTAATTTTAATGAAGCCACAATAGAACAAATAAACAGTTTCCCACTTTATCATATGTATCTTGCAGCGTCTCTCCAAGAAAAGGATATTGACCAAGTATCATACAGTACAGGGTCACCCCAACTGCCCATGTGTCAGCCGCTTTGCCATGATAAGTAATACCTAATAACAGAGGAAGTTAAGAATTGAGACACATAATGTAAACCCAAGCTTACTTAAGAAGCATAAAAAATCAATATAATATAGACCTAAACAGCATTCTGGTGCAGTAAAAACAGGGGTTCCAGGAGAACGGCGAAGCTCATCATTTTCATCCTGCAAATGAAAAATCAATATTATCCTCACAGGAAGCTCAAATGCTACCCCAACTATACATCGAAAAATTCAGCTGTGAAGAGAAGAAGGAGATCCTTTGATTACCTCAAAAACCTGGCTAACACTGAAGTCCCCTATCTTTATGGTACCGTCAAGGGTTATCAACAAATTATCTGGTTTTATATCACCATGCACTATATTCTGTTTCCAAAATTGGAAAAATAAATATATAAACAACCCAATCAATACTCAAGAGGGAACAAAATCAAGTAAACAGTCAGCTAATACCCAACCAAGTAGATGACCCTATTTTTACCGACTCAGCAATAAGTCGGTATATAATTTATAAGTAGTACGCCCCTATACATTCTATTTTTAGATAAGAAATCATTAAGCCCATATCACACCATTAAGAAAATATATTGAGCTACCATGTCCCCAAGCATCAATCAACTTAAGTGTGAGGAAGATTCAATGTCATTTGGTCTAGATAATATAACCAATTAACAGATATAACTATCAAATGTAATATAAACTCCTTTTATTACCATATCAGTGTGTTTTTTTATTTATATAAAAGAAATAAATAATAATAATAATTTAATTAATTAATTAAAAAAAACACCAAAATTTAGCCAGTAAGGTAAATATAAGCTACTGTGAAAAAAGATGAAAAAAGGTATAAGGTAAGAATCGAGATTATACATGAGCATGGAGATAGATCAGTCCCGAGACAATATCACGTAAGTATTTCCGAGCAATATTTCCATCTAGACCACGTGGTGGATCATAACCCTCACAAGCCCACTTGCCTTCCACATATTCAAGAACTAAACCAAAGAATGACTACTCAAGTAAAGGTTACGTTCAAGAAGATAGTACTTTCAATGATTCAAGCAAGTCCATACAGAAAAATAAAGATGCCATGAGTACCCATATAAAAGCGATCATCCTCCGGATCGTCTATCACTTCAACCAGATTGACTATGTTGGGATGTTCCAACATTTTCATGATTAAAACCTGTAAAAAAAAAGAACGTATTTTTTATCCTAACACAGCTAGGCTAATATTAAGGGTTAACATACAAGATACAGCGAAACATATTCAAAAAGTAATTGTGTGAATGAGAAAAAGAACTAAAATATACACTGCATGCAAGTAAGAATTTTTTTTGTTTTTTTAGTTTTAATAAGATATGCAAATAAGAGCTGAGCATTCAAACCCAATAAAATATTAAAATGCAACACACCGTCAGGCAAAAGCTATCCACCTTAGTGGTTCATGTTCAAAAAGATATCATTAAGCAGGAAAAAACCCTCGGTTAATACAAGTAAGAGTAACAATCAAACATCATATGGAAACTAACTAATTTAGATTTTCACATTACCTCACGAAGAACATCAGTCATAGCTGTCTCCGAAGGAGCAACTCGCAGCTTTGACAAATGAGACTTGTGAAATGCCTACAAGTATATATGCCACAGTTTGATTAAAAGAAACATCTTGATATCTCAACCTTCTAGCAAGTATCACAGCGACAGAAAAAACACTTGCCAATAGAATAATCCCCCCATCTCCAAATTATTTCAAATACATAAAACAATGAAAAGAAATATCAGAAGGAACACCTTAATTGCGTAGTATTTTCCATCCATACGGCTTCGATATAGAACCTGTTTACATAAAAAAGAGGAAAAAGCTAGTTAATAGTATCAATTGAGAAAAATGTGACATAATGATGTTATCAGGAAATGCTTACCACTTTCCCATAGCTGCCAGCACCAATCTTATACTCACGAACATATTCATTGACCATCTTGTTTCCATTTTCATCCTGAACATCAAGGCAACAAATGAACATAACTTGAACAGATAGTATAGTACCAGGAGTAGAATTAAGCTACAGACTACGGAGTACAAACACCATAAACACAATTAGAGGTGACTACAGGGCTGAGTTCCTTTACAAGATTGGTTCATAGCTCCACAAAAAACTGGGGGAAGGCATCGTCTCTTCCCAAATCTTTTAATTCAAGGAGCTATGTAAAGTAAGGCTTTATGTGTTCTGTCTATAAATTGCAAGCAACCCAAGAAATTTTCTACCTCAGTACATTGAAAACCAAGAATCAAATTCAGGCTCCATTAGAAAATTTAATGACCAGATATTCATTTTAAAAATGAAAAGAGCTGCTTACTGGACCTTTTACAGTATTGACAAGAGGCTTGTGATATTACAAGAAGCAAAAGGTCATGAACACAGAATGGTACATTAAGTTTCCCTCCGTCTGCGAGCAATAGAAGAAATTCAAAGCTAGTTCAGCTTATGTTTTTCCCTCTATTCTCAAACCAAACAACAACCAAGCATCGTTCCATATCTAAGTCCATATGGCTAAAAATGTAAAAGAAATGCAGAACATATTTGTGTTAAAAACAGTGCAGGAAGGGCAATTTCTTCCTTCAACATATTCTGCAATGATTTCTAGAATAACAGTAGACTCACATTCAAGTTAAACGGTCTTAAAACTTAGAAGTTACATAAAGTTTAATCTGAATTTCATACAATAGATGGACATATTAATTACTACATCACCTCTGAGCGAATAACTCTGTTTGTCTCCTTGACAGGAAATTGCCGGCAAATCAAACCATTCTGTGTTCTATGCCGCAAAATCTCTTCAGAATTTTTGACACGGCTTTGTGATTCGGTCTCTTCTTCATGCGTGGGACTGGTCATATCATCATTAGACGAGCAGCTTTCCTCATCTTCCATGTCTTCACCCAACAAAAAATCCTCAGAAAGGCGGTTGAAGCCAGAAGCAGGTCTCAGCACTCTTTTAGGTTTTTTGGTAAACCCAAAGCAACCACAACAGCCCATCATTTTGGAAAAGGAGAAACTTTTTTTGTACATGAGACTTTGAGAATCTCAAACTTCGAATTAGTTATTGAAATTATTCCGCAACCAAACAACCCTATCCTGAAACCCCAGAAAATATATATATATATATTATTGGAAACATGCCCTCGAATTCAATAGATTATAATCCATAAACGAGGACAAAAAGAATGACCTCAGACATAAACAACAAATAGGAAGGACTGTTATCGTACCACAAAACTAAATTCATTGAAAGCTGTTCACAATTCTAAGATACTCGTGAGAAAGCCATAAAAATGGAATGATAATGTTAAAAGAAAAAGAAAAGAAAAAGAAAGAAAAAGGAAAAAGCTTCTGCTAGCGCATCATTCCAGCTTTCAGATATGAACGCACCTGATTTACAACGGGATGAAGGGCAACAAGCCCAAGTACAGTATGCTATTCCAACGGATGCCATTCAGCCCGATGAAAGAAACAGCTGGTAGTAGCAAAGGCGTTGCAATTCAGACCTAACATCGCTTATATGGGCAACCAGTGTAGCCTTGTATCCAAAACCCTTACACGTTGACCATTCACCTAATCAGAGAACATAATGGTAGAAACAACAAACAAATACCCACGTCAAGCTTTCAAATAAATTGCAAACGTCATCAACCCCAACAACAAATACAAAGCTAACCCAATACAATTTGTACAAATTTTATCAAAACCCTTACCTAATCAGACGAATTCTTGGAAAGAGGACACTCCGGCGGAAAACCCTAGACACCCTTTATCAAATTCAGCAATCGCAGAGCCACAGGACAAGTAACGGGGTCAGAATTCAACCGCCACCAACAATAAACGTAGAAGATCCCAGAGCACGAACAATTATCACGATCGGGGAGTTGGGGGGGATGAAATCAAAACCCTAACGGGGATGAGCAAAGGGGGTTAATGGAAAGGATCTGCAGGAATCTGAACCTGAAAAAGAGGAAGTGTAGAAAGGAAAAGAAGAAAAATGGAGTTTTTGGGGTTGATTGTTTACTGTTTTCTGGAGAAATTACATTAAAATGGAGAATGGGTAAATAGGAATCAAGGGAGAGAGTTGATGGAATATGCGAAAAAGGTTTAAAATAGGAAGAAGAAGAAGAAGAAGAAGGCTGAAAGAGAAGACGCGTCCGAAGAAGAGGACGAGAGAGAGGTACAGAAAGACAGGACAGATGATGTTGATGATTTCCCTTTCTCCCTCTTTTTCCCCATTCTCCGATGAAGATCCAAACCCCCCAAGCTTTTAACTATTTTCGTGCCCAACCGATTCATTCATACCTTCTTGTTCATCAAATTTATTTTGTTTCTTTTTTCCTTAAATTACAGCATTGCTACCAAGTTTTTTCGTTAAATTAAAGTATATAGTTTATCAAGGTAGCTCAATTGATATAATGTATTTCACGGTTAACCTCTACATTGTTCATACTTTTACTTCGCATTTTAATTACAATAATCCAACACGTTAGATTAGATTGAATTTTAAAAAAATAAAAAGTAATATCTTAGAGTCCTTACCACTATTATGTAAAAATTGTTTAAAATATACTTTAAAAAACCATTTTGTTTAGCTTTTAAACATTCTATTTTCTTTTTAAATAAACACTTAAAAATATAATTCAAACATATCACTAATAATATTAATAATATTGCAATGTTAAAATTATTAAATAATAATATTTTAATTAAAAAAACAAACTCTAAAATTTAGCTAATAAATTTATAATATTTTCAAATATAGAAAAATAAAGACATTTATAATATATAAGAAAATTTTAGATCTAAATATGTATAGATTTCTATTCAAGTCTAAAATTTTACTATATTTTTCACGATATTTCAAAAATTCATCGATGGAACAATAATTTTATTTAATTGTTTTATTTTTACTTTTTTATGCAATGGAAAGAAAACGTGAAATTAGATATAATCTATGAGACATCTAATTGTTGAATCTTACACCTAGTTTGATACCTTTTGTTTGACTATTAAACTTGTCACATTGTTGAGACCAATTCATGATCATCAAATATTTCATGTTGTTCAATTTGTGACCATTTGGTTTGCTGGAAGACCAAGATCATGTGGATTATAAATAGATGGATACATCATCTTCAAACCATCTCAAAATCTTAAATCAAGTGAGCAAATGTGAGATCTAATATAGAGAGTTTGTAATAAAGTGTGTGTTTGGAATATGTTTTTAAATATTTAATTTAAAAAAACAAATCATTTTGAATTAGACTAGGGTGTGACAAATAATCAAAAACAACTTTTCAGCTATATTCTAAATATTTTTTATCTATTATAAAAAAAATTCTTAAATCATTTCAAACATACTTGAAGTTTATAGCTTTTATTTAATATAATATAATGATCGTATCCATGAATTTTACCTTGTTTATATTTTATTTAGATCAGTTTACGTGCATTTCAACTAATCTTATGGAATAACTTGTCTAAATTATATTATTTGAATGTCAAAAAAGACCCGCATGATATTTTAGTTCTTGATATCAATGCTATACCCTCTATTTGCTAGCTCGATCACAATAATTGGTTTTTCTATGAGTTTTTTAAAATATAACAAAATAAATCAAAATATTTACAAAAACATAGCAAAAATTTAATGATAGATCATATTGTTAAATAATATAAAGCTTCTATCATATTCTATAATGTCAACATCCGTATCGGTGCCTATTATATTTTGTATATATCTTTTAACAATTTTGTGATTTGGACGAATGGTCATTATATTTTTTATGCTTCATTATTGTCTTACTTGTGATAAACTGCTCTATTTTGGTCACATTATTCATTCCACTATTAAATAACGATAACAACATATATTTATTTGATAATGAATTCAGTATCGTAAGTTTTCCATCTCTATTCTGTACTTATACGTAAACATGGTCGTTTCCATGGAAAAAGCTGTAATATGAAATATATTTAAATAAAAGTCGGTACATTATATATGACTTTAAAATATGTTTATGGTAACTAAGGCAATAATATTTTGTTTAAGCCAATATGAGTTTCTTTTTGTCTCCACAAATTTGGTACATGAAATAGAGGGAGAAGAAAAGGATGATATTCACTTATTTTGTTTTATTATAGTACTTTTACAATATGGAAATTTGAGTCATGTATCTCATGATTATGAACGTACTCGAGGTGCTAGATTTAGTTTATGGGATAGTCTTAAAAAAATTATTTTATTTAATTAAACGAACTAGTGTATAAATTGAGTTATATTTAACGTCGAAGATATATGTATAGCACAAAATTTATGCCACTTGAATTATATGTGTGAAAATTGACAAATTATTTAAGAGGTTAAATAATGGGGTTTTTTCTTTATTTAACATTGAGGGCAGATTGGTAATTATGCCTAATGGCATAATTGAAATTATATCAATCTTATTCTTTTCTTTTAGGTCAACAAGAAAAGAACAAAAGAAGCAGACAAGAAAAAGAGGAGCAGCCGACTTTTTTGAAAGGAAGATTGACCGGCACAGGCGCGGCGGGAGAACTTCGAAGAGAGAGAGAGAGGCGCGGCGGAAGAACTTCGACGGCGATTTTTTTTACCGACGACAGGTCGGTCTTCACAGCGACAGCGAGAGGTGGCGTCGGGTGGTTTTTTCGGGGTGTTGTCTCGGCATTCCTTCAGCGCCGTTGGTTGGTTTTGTTTTCGAGTTCATTCCGGTAGACAGCGTCGGGTTGACGACGTGGGCAAACTCGGGTCTCTTCAGTGTCGGCTTTCTGGGTTTATTCCGACGAGCAGCGTCGGTTTACAGGCAGTGGTCATCGGTCAGTGTTGTCTTTCTGGGGTTCAATACAGCGGGTCTCTCATTCTTGGCTGATGGTATATTTTGAGTTTGTCTCTTAAAATTACAGATAGTTGATTTGTAAATTTCTGTAATTGTTCCTCATATTTGCTCTAAATAAAATCCTCCCAAACTGATTCTCAAAGTGGATGTAGACCAAAATTGGTCGAACCACTATATATCGCTGCGTTCTTGCTCCTTTTATTGTTCTCTGATTTATTCTCAATTGTGCATTCTGAATTAACATGTTTAGTTTCACAATCTGAATTGGTAAAGAAAATATAACAAGTGGTATCAGAGCTCCGTTCGATCCAAAGGAAATTTGGGTTTTGAGTAGTAGTTCGAAGTCGGCATATCTTGGTTAAATTTCTTTTCTGTAAAGATGGCTTCTACACGATTTGAAGTGTCCAAGTTTAATGGACATGGAGATTTTGCTCTTTGGAGAAAAAAGATTAGAGCTATTTTGGTTCAACATAAAGTAGCAAAGATCTTAGATGAAGAGAGACTTCCAGAAAATATTACAGAAAGTGAAAAAAGAGATATGGATGAAATGGCCTATTCGACTATTCTTCTGTATCTGTCAGATGAAGTTCTTAGGCTAGTGGATGAGGCTACTACTACAGGGGAGTTGTGGAAAAAGCTAGAGAGCCTTTATTTGACAAAGTCATTGCCAAATAAGATATATATAAAGGAGAAGTTTTTTGGATATAAAATGGACCAAAGTAAAAGTTTAGAAGAGAATCTGGATGAATTTCAGAAGATTGTAGTTGATCTCAATAACATTGGTGAAAAGATGTCGGATGAGAATCAAGCAGTGATTCTTTTAAATTCACTACCAGAAACATATCGAGAGGTTAAGGCTGCTATTAAATATGGTCGGGATTCATTGACCATGAGTATAGTGTTGGATGCCTTGAAAACTAGAAATCTTGAGATCAAGAAAGAACGCAAAGATGGCGAGTTACTAATGGCCAGAGGGAGGAGTGAGAAAAAGAGCTGGAAAGGTAAAGAGAGGAGTTTCAGGTCAAAATCCAAGGAAAAATCTAGAAAGTGTTTCCTTTGTCATAAAGAAGGACACTTTAAGAAAAATTGCCCTTTGAATAAGAGCAGAGAAGCATCAACCAGTGAAGCGAATGTTACTGATGGGTATAATTCAGCAGAGATCACTGATGGGTATGATTCAGCAGAGACTGGGTATGAGTCTGCAGAGGTCTTGATGGTGTCTCACAGAGATATACAGGATGCTTGGATCATGGATTCAGGGTGTACTTTTCATATGACCCCTCATCGGGATTTTCTGACAAACTTTCAGAAAGTTGATGGGGGAAAGGTCTTATTGGGTGACAATGGTACATGCGATGTAAAAGGAACTGGTTCAGTGCAAATTGCAACACATGATGGGATGGTAAGAATACTTACTATTGTGCGGTATGTTCCAAAACTTAAACGTAATCTAATATCCCTTGGGGAATTAGATAGATCAGGTTGTACCATAAAATTTGAAAATGGAGTTATGAAAGTTACCAAAGGTTCTCTAGTTAAACTGAGGGGAACTTTAAGACATGGTCTATATGTGTTGGAAGGTACTACAGTTTCAGGCAGTGCTGCTATCGCGTCAGGTAAAATTACAGATATGTCTATGTTATGGCATAAAAGGCTAGCTCATGTGAGTGAAAGAGGCTTACAAGCTCTATCCCAACAAGGTTTGCTAGGAGGAGTTAAGAATGTTGAACTCCCATTTTGTGAACACTGTATAATGGGAAAGTCTACCAGAGTAAAATTTGGGAAAGGGAAGCACACAACCAAAGGTATTTTGGATTATGTTCACTCAGATTTGTGGGGTCCTACGAAAGAGGTCTCTATGGGAGGTTCGAGATACTTTATCTCTATCATTGATGATTTCTCAAGAAAAGTATGGATTTATCCATTGAAACAAAAGGATGAAGCTTTTGGAAAATTCCTTGAATGGAAGAAGCAGGTTGAGAACCAAACAGGTAGGAAGGTTAAGTATCTGAGGACAGATAATGGCTTAGAGTTTGTAAATAACAAATTCAACCAGTTTTGCAAATCTGAGGGAATCACGAGACACTTTACTGTTACATACACTCCACAACAAAATGGTTTGGCTGAAAGGTTTAACAGAACTATCATGGAACGTACAAGGTGTCTCTTGACTAATGCTTCTTTACCATTGAAATTTTGGGGAGAAGCTGCCCAAACAGCGTGTTATCTCATTAATAGGAGTCCTTCTACCGCTTTAAACTTAAAGACTCCTCAGGAGGTCTGGACAGGTAAGGCTCCAAGTTTAGAACATCTTAGAGTGTTTGGATGCACAGCTTATGCTCATGTTAAAGATGGAAAATTGAACAAGAGGGCACTGAAATGCATGTTTATTGGGTATCCTCAGGGTGTCAAAGGTTATAAACTTTGGTGCATTGAAAAAGGGATGAATAAATGCATTATCAGTAGAGATGTAACTTTTAATGAGACTGAAATGCCTTACTGTGTTAAAGAGCAGCAGAAACAACAGACGGGTGATCATGTTGTGACAGAAGTTAGAATTGCTTCAGAAGTACACCATCAATTGACTTAGATAATCAGCCGCTACTAGTTTCAGAAATAGAGGATACACAACAGTCTGAATTTGATGGTATCCAATCTCAACAGGAGAGGATTTTGATTGATGAGGGAGCTTTTATTGAAGAAAGCTCAAGTAACAATGACCTACAGAATTATCAGCTTACCCGTGACAGAGTTCAGAGGGAAAGACATGCACCTATAAGGTATGGTTATGCTGACTTAGTTGCTTATGCTCTCACTTGTGCAGCTGACAGTATTGAAGCAGAGCCTCTTACCTTTGAAGAGGCAATTGTATCTGATTCAAAGAAACAATGGAAGGATGCCATGGAAGAAGAATTGTTCTCTTTGCATAAGAATCAGACATGGTCATTGGTTCCAAAGCCTCCTAATCAGAAACTTATTCAATCAAAATGGATTTACAAAATTAAGCCAGGTACAGGAGGTAACAGTAAGCCTAGATATAAGGCTAGGTTGGTAGCCAAGGGCTACACTCAGAAGGAGGGAGTTGATTTTCATGAGATTTTCTCTCCAGTGGTGAGGCATTCGTCTATCAGATTAATTTTATCTATTGCTGTTCACTTTGACATGTTTATTGAACAGATGGACGTCACCACAGCATTTCTTCATGGAGAATTGGAGGAAGTGATCTACATGGCTCAACCTAAGGGCTATGAGGTGAAGGGTAAGGAAGACATGGTTTGTCGACTTCACAAGTCCCTCTATGGATTAAAACAATCCCCAAGACAGTGGTACATCAGGTTTGATACTTTCATTTTAAAGCAGGGATTCCACAGAAACTCATATGATGCTTGTGTTTACTGGAAACAATCTCAAAAAGGTACGTACATCTATCTACTGTTGTATGTAGATGATATGATACTAGTGTCTAAGGATTATGCTGAAATATGTGAACTCAAGAAACAGTTGAGTAATGAGTTTGAAATGAAAGATTTAGGTGAACTAAAGAGAATTCTAGGCATGGATGTAAAGAGAGATAAAGAGAAAGGTTTGTTAACCATCTCGCAGGAGAGTTATGTGATCAAACTGCTTGAAAAGTATAATATGTCTGGTAGCAAGGCAGTTTCAACACCCTTAGCATCTCACTTTAGACTTTCTTCGTCACAATGTCCTGTTACTAAACAAGAAAGGATAGAGATGTCTAATATCCCATATTGTAATGCTGTTGGGAGCATTATGTATCTGATGATTTGTACTAGACCTGACTTGGGTTATGCTATGAGTATGATCAGTAGATTTATGTCAAATCCTGGGAAGGAACATTGGAAAGCTGTTAAATGGGTGTTACGATATTTGAAAGGTAGTGCCAGTGTATCATTGTGTTATAGCAGGGATTGTGATAAATCAACACTGTTAGAAGGTTTCACAGATGCTGACTATGCTGCAGATCTTGATAAAAGAAGGTCCTTATCGGGTCACATTTTTCGTTTATATGGTAATGTTGTCAGTTGGAAAGTTAACTTACAGCCAGTTGTTGCTTTGTCGACTACGGAGTCAGAATATATTTCTCTTGGTGAAGCAGTTAAGGAAGCAGTATGGTTGAAAAGAATTGTTGGTGAGTTGTTATCGCAGGAGCTTATTCCTATCATTCATTGTGATAGCCAGAGTGCTATTCATCTTGCGAAGAATCCTTCTCATCATGAACGATCTAAGCATATCGATGTCAAATTTCATTACATAAGAAACGTCATTGCTCAGAAAGACGTGGAACTAGTCAAAGTTCATACAGTTGAGAATTTGTCAGACATGCTAACTAAAGCTCTTTCAGCTCATAGGTTTAAATACCTATTAGATGAGCTGAATGTTAAATCTGGATGATAGGGAGTTTGAAGAATCAGTTTGGTGTCTTAAATAGTTTGTCAAGAGGGAGATTTGTGAAAATTGACAAATTATTTAAGAGGTTAAATAATGGGGTTTTTTCTTTATTTAACATTGAGGGCAGATTGGTAATTATGCCTAATGGCATAATTGAAATTATATCAATCTTATTCTTTTCTTTTAGGTCAACAAGAAAAGAACAAAAGAAGCAGACAAGAAAAAGAGGAGCAGCCGACTTTTTTGAAATACAGAAAGAGAGAGAGAGAGTGACGGCGGAAGATTGACCGGCACAGGCGCGGCGGAAGAACTTCGAAAAGAGAGAGAGAGGCGCGGCGGAAGAACTTCGACGGCGATTTTTTTTACCGACGACAGGTCAGTCTTCACAGCGACAGCGAGAGGTGGCGTCGGGTGGTTTTTTCGGGGTGTTGTCTCGGCATTCCTTCAGCGCCGTTGGTTGGTTTTGTTTTCGGGTTCATTCCGGTAGACAGCGTCGGGTTGACGACGTGGGCAAACTCGGGTCTCTTCAGCGTCGGCTTTCTGGGTTTATTCCGACGAGCAGCGTCGGTTTACAGGCAGTGGTCAGCGGTCAGTGTTGTCTTTCTGGGGTTCAATACAACGGGTCTCTCATTCTTGGCTGATGGTATATTTTGAGTTTGTCTCTTAAAATTACAGATAGTTGATTTGTAAATTTCTGTAATTGTTCCTCATATTTGCTCTAAATAAAATCCTCCCAAACTGATTCTCAAAGTGGATGTAGACCAAAATTGGTCGAACCACTATATATCGCTGCGTTCTTGCTCCTTTTATTGTTCTCTGATTTATTCTCAATTGTGCATTCTGAATTAACATGTTTAGTTTCACAATCTGAATTGGTAAAGAAAATATAACAATATGGTTCATTACTTGTGTAATATGTACTCTAAAAGTAGATAAATGGTCAGGTGAAAAAATGGAAAACGAAAAAAAAAATAGAATCCTACAATATTTAGAGACTTTTTAGTTGTTGGGTTGGTTAATATACTAAAAATTCAAGCTAAACCGATGAATTCGAATCAAAATTTATACAGAAAACCAAAACATTTAGTTAGGTTAGGTAGTTGGTGGTGTGTAGAATTATTTGAGATATTTGAGAGGGATAGTTTATTATTTTGATGACATAAAACAAAAATAAATAAATTGTGACGTTTGGGGGAGAGGTGAAGTTATGAGGGATAAATGTTATAATAATCTATGGTTATGATAAAACTAGTGTTATAATAATATTTGTTGAAAATGTTTATTATTGGTAGTGTTATGATAGTACGTATTTGAGAGAATGATTAATTATGATAGGTAATGTTATGTATTTTTTGGGGGAATGATTATGACAGTAATGTTATGATTTTTTTTAATGTATATCCAATGAACAAATTTAATATATTTATTTTAATAAATCATGTTACGAAATAAATTCAACAACAAAAAATTTAAAAAGGAAATTTATTTTGGGTCTTTGAGTTTTCTTGGACTTGAAAGAACGAGTATTCATCCGTTTCTTATTTTTTATTAAAATTATTTTTTACAATTTTTTATAATATTTATTAAATTTAATACTTTTTTTTTTATAATATTTATGAAAACAACCATTTGTGATAGCTTCTCAAATTTTGATTTAGTAAAAATAATAAAAAGTAACAACAGGTTTCTAAAAACTATATTTTTCTTCATTTTTCAATTTAATTTTTAAATATATTTGTAAAGTAGGGAATTAATTAATAAAAAAATGTTCAAAAGCTAAATTTTTATAAAAAAAAAATAAGAATAAAAACTAAATTTTTTATGAAATGGTATAAATATTTTAGTTTCTATTTTTTCTAATAAAATAATCTTATAAAATTAATTTTCATAAATTTCTTTTTTTTTTCTTTTTAAGTTTTACTGTCCACCTTATATTTAGAAAAACTAAAACTAAAACTAAAATTTTAATACATTGAAAAAATAAAATTGTATATTCTTTTAATCTTTACACAATCTTATTAATACAAAAATAATATAATTGTGAAAATTTAAAATTAAAGGCAAAGGAGTATTACGGGGTATGGGGTTATGTTAACCCTCCCCAGACAAGGACTATGGGATTATGATAATCCTAATCTTCCGTAAACCCTTCTTTAAATATGTCATACTAAAAAAAAAAATACTAATTAGATATATTTTAGATATCAATTATCTTTGTGGATTTCATCGAATTATTCGATCATAATTGGTTATGTAATATTTTGTTCAATATTTTAATATTTAAATGCATGCAAATGGATGAAATAACATTACATTTTAAATTTAAAATATTAGCAAATATGTTATCTATTTCATTTTTTGTGTCAAAATTCTTCACTGGTCAAATATGGTTGTGTTTGTATCAATTTTATAGTTAGAAATATATTTTAAATCCCTGAAAAGGTAGAATTGGATTCTTGCTTTATGATTTTTGTTCTTCAATTCCATAATTTAAACAATATGACATTGTATTTAATGGTAATTAAAAATTAAGTTCATTTTGGTAGATGCATTTTTTATGTTTATCCTCTACTATGAGTTCTCTATCTCTAAGTTTTCGATAACTATTACATTATATCACATCAATAAAATAAAATAGATTCAAAACTTTAAATCAATATAATTATTAAATCCAAGTCTTGAACTATACCACCATATAGTTTTGTTATACAAAATATTTTTTCTAGTGCAATAACTTTACATGTAGTGAATGAAATATAGTTTTCATTGAATTTGCAAGTTGAGCATCTTTTTGAAAAATACAATACAATTTGCCAAAAGTGGGGATTGTGAGCCGCCAGCCTCGGCTGCAGCGACGCTTTGTTCCAATTACCGCCACTCGAAATGAGAGGTTCGAAGTGTTCAATCGACACACGCTTCTGATTCCCTCTCAATCCCTCCCCTCCTTTTTTCTTTTTGTTTTTGCTTCGCCGGAGCCGGAGTTGCCGGCTTCTAGGGCTACTCAACTCTCCAATTCACTACCATGACGATCGTCGGCGTTCTTGCTTTGCAGGGTTCTTTTAACGAACACATCGCAGGCATATTCTTCTTCGCCTTCTCCTACTCCTTCTCCTTCATCTTCGCTGTCGCTATCTCCTTTTTGTAGTAACTGATTATCTTTGTGTTACGCAGCTTTGAGAAGGTTGGGAGTGAAGGGCGTAGAGATACGGAAGCCTGAGCAGCTTCTTAATGTAGCTTCTCTGATTATTCCTGGCGGGGAAAGCACCACCATGGCCAAACTTGCGGAGCTCCATAATTTGGTTTATTCTTCTTTCCTTCCTCTAGACGTTGCATTCATAATCGTTTTTGAAGGTTTTCTTTTGTTTGTTCCAAGCATCTATAGCTACATAAACGCTACCACATGAATGGGCAAAAAAAGGTTCAAACATCTAGCATTTAATTTCGTGTAATAAGCAGAAATGTAATCTTTAAAACTTGGTGCGAAACTGGCTCGGTTAGACGAACCCGCTAAAGCTGCTTCTCGGATTAGTCACATCAGACGTCTCAAATTTAGGAAATAATCGCTCATGTTCGTTTGGTCGAGCTCATTATCATGAAGCTTAGAATTAGAATCGAGTGTAGTATTTATCTTTTCGTATTTTTGTATATTTGCAGTTTCCTGCTTTGCGAGAGTTTGTTAAAATGGGGAAGCCTGTGTGGGGCACCTGTGCAGGACTTATCTTTTTGGCAAACAAGGCTACTGGTAGATTTCCTTCCTTTTTTCCTCAACTTCTCAACTTTGGATGTTCTTTCCCAAACCCCACCTCCAACACATCAATAAATTATCGAAATGTGTTCTAAACTTTATATGGGGACATTTTTCAGGACAGAAAACAGGTGGACAGGGACTTGTTGGAGGTCTGGATTGTACTGTTCACAGGAACTTCTTTGGCAGTCAGGTAACTCTCCTTTTGAGTTGTGATTGTGATTTTGAAGATGTATGAAAAGAACTGGAGAAGAAACTTGTTTAGGGCTCAAATTTGCATAAAGCTACCTCTGCTCGTGTGACATTGTAGCAGACGTGCTGTCCTTCTACGAATTGAATAAGCTTCTAAAGTTTTTTTGAACCATTGCATGTTGGAAATATATAGCCCTCTAGAATATGGGGAGCTAAGATCCTTGCTAATGGTCATTACGGTCCTTTGGAAAATTTGAACTACGTTATTTTGAAATCCATCTGTCTATTGGCTCATCTAATGACTTCCCCAATGAAAATTTTCATACTTCATTTAAAATCCTCCGTATAACAAGATTTGTGAGATCTGCTTGGAGTTTTGAATGCAGATTCCTCGACGGTTTTTTTTTTTGCACAAGCTGATCCAAACACAATTATTCTAAGAATTTCTGCTTTGATGTTGATTCCGGATGTTCTGTTTTTCCCTGAATTACATATTTCCCAGTGTTACTGATAAGTATAGCAAGCCCATTTAACTCAACGTTGAAGTCCGCTTTATATTCACTTTCCGTTTCTAGAGTTCAAATTTTCCTAATATAAGAAGATCATGATTATATAGCTTCAAAGCTTTGAGTCAGAGCTCTCGATACCAGAGCTAGTGTCTTCCGAAGGTGGTCCAGAAACATTTCGTGGAGTCTTCATCCGAGCTCCTGCAATTCTTGATGTGGGACCCGAAGTCCAAGTGCTGGCTCACTGCCCTGTCTCTTCAAACTCCAACTTGCACTCAAGTTCCTCTGGTGAAGGCAAAAAGGTTTGTTGGTATTTTCTGCTGCTCTCACAGATCTCATATCATCTCTACACTGATAGTGCCTCTATTTTGAATGCCTAAATTATTATAATCTGTCTGTATGAGCCGGAAATTTCAAACTCTGTGTATGTCGGTTGTGAGACGGTTCAGTAGAACTATAGTTTCACTGGCATACAGGAGTTTGCTCGTCTTGCGTTTGTTTTCCTCCCACCCCTTCACATTGTGGTTTGAATATCTCAGGAAAAAGATGCAGAAAGTAAAGTGATCGTAGCAGTGAGGCAAGGGAACTTGCTCGCAACTGCCTTCCATCCTGAATTAACATCAGATAATAGATGGTATAATGTAGTTTTAACTTGAAATTCTACTCATCATATTGTGATGATTAATCTCAAGTGAATTTCAACGATGGGTTATGCAGGCACAGTTACTTCCTGAAGATGGCTGGTGATGTCGAAGAATCCTCAAGTAGCTTAGAAAGCATAGGAGTTAACAATTCAAGATTCGAAAGATCGAAGAGCGACCTTCCAATTTTTATTTAGTTTAAACCAATTGAACTCCTCCACAACCTAAATTTACAGTTTCAAGTTTCATTGGAGGTTTAATCCATCTATTCTGTAGTTTGCACCATGTTTTATCTTCCTTATGTTAAGTTACAATATTCTTCTACTGCATTAAGTTGATTTTACTAGAACTTTGTGTAGGAGATGCTGTACATGGAGTCTTAATTTGAAAAGATTCATCTCCTTTTGCACTGGGTTAATCATTGTTGAAAAAAACAAACTGCAGTGTAAATAAAGCAAAGTTGTTAGGCTACAAAGAATTTAATATTTCCAATTTTTTTGAATACTTTTATGAATATTATAATATTTCCTATTACCTGGAGTTAAAGGATTGATTGAACTATGTTTAAATGTTTTTATATTATCACCAAAAGATCATTAGTCTTAAACACGGTAAAACTCTGAATAATCTAAATAGTTAGACAAAATAAAACTTATCCTACAGAAACCTTTTGAAAAGAAAAAAATGAGAGCATGCCTGAGTCGTTATGGAATATGAATGAATGCATGGAGGTGATTAATCTACTGAATAAGGACACTGAGTTTAGAGCTTGTAATTTTGGAGAAGTTTCATTCACTCACACCTTTCGGGAGTCGCAACCTTTTCCTTTTCTTTTTGTACATTCTCTTGTGAAAAAGACACTACACTGGACGGATGTTTGTCTTTTCTTTTCTCTATTACCTGTACATTTAGTTTGGGATAGTATTATAGACCAAAAAAATCAAGCTGCCTGATTAAACTAAGAATTTTCAAAAAAGATTTTAAGTGTTAAAACCAACCGATCGATCCTTAATCATCGATGTTGAAGTCGGTTGACACTTTACTAAACTGAATATGGTCGGTTCTGGATCGATTTTTGTTTTAAAAAAAAAATGAATCCAATCAATCGATAATCCCTCCTATTTAGTGGTTTTCTTCTTTATGTTATCAAAACAGACTAATATAACTTGAATCGTAAATGAACTCGTGAAAAAATGTTTTAAGTGTATTTATGTTTTAAATTTGGGAAAAATTGAATTGTTAACTAAACTCCATTTTATCTCCCACCTTCAATTAATTACAAACCGGGCAATTAATTGAAACTCGTTTTTAGTTTAATAAAACTGTTAATTGTACCAAAAATTCAAATTCTTGTACATCTCGAACAAAAAGCTTTAAATTTAAAAAATCAATTTATTATTGTCATATGTTTTTCGTTACTATTAACCGTTCTCATATTTTCGTAAAATTATATCTTTTAGTTCAGACTTTCAAAGAGAAAAAAAAAAAAAAAAAACAGAAGAATTGATTTTTTTTATTAAACCTTTTAACTTTAACACCAAAATGTTATATAGTTTAGTGGGTTGTTACGTAAAAGTAGTCAAATTACGAATAAGTTAGTTCAATCATTTTGGTAATTGTAAAATAAATAAATAAAATAAAAAACCAACCCTTAAACAGTGTATACACTTTGATGTTAATCGATTTCTAAGTTTTTATTTGGTAACTATATATTTGAATGTACGTTATATATTTTAAATTTATATTTAATTAATTGAGGAATGTAATATCATTGAAAATTGTTCAATGCATTACAACCGTAGAAAGCATATGATTATTTTTAAAGAAAAAGATTACAATTGAAATTGACATAAACAAGAACAAGAATTAGATTATATATTCAGACGTGAATCTCAAAATATATCATACAATACAAGACACTAAAAAGAAAGAAGAATAAAAAAAAAAGGGTTGTTGTGGGCTGGTAAATAATTGCTTTACGATGATATATAGCATTGTATTGATAATGTTAGAAATGGGCAGAACCACGCCATGTTCATCAGCTTCTTTATCAATAGACGAATTAGGTTCAAAATACGAGCATCCATTAAGTAAATGGAAAGTTGGAATTTCAAATGAAATGGTAGGTCCAAACCAAACACTAACAATTCATTGCAAATAAAAGAAGATGATTTGTGTGAATACAATCTCAATGTTACGCAAAGTTTTGAATGGGAATTCAAGGAAAATTTGATATCAACCACTCTGTATTAGTGTATCCTCAACCTTCCTTTGAATTATCAGACTGCTTTTCAAGTATTTTGGGGAAAAAAGGGAGAATGACTTGCTTCAAGGTGTAATTTCAAGTATTGCAATTGAATTGATCCTAACCCTACCTTCCTCCTACCTTTTTCGTCGATCTCTTTAGTCTTACTATATTTGTGATATGTAACACTTATCTTGTTTTCTATTTTAATAAACAATATATATTATTATGCATCTTTTTTTTTGTTTTTTTATGGTATTAAATTCAAGAATGGTATATACCTAGCTCCATTTCATAATAAAAGGGGTAAGATAAAACTAAAAATAATAATAATAATAATAATAAATCAATACTTTCTATATGTGATATACAACAATAAACTTAAATGTATATCTATTTGATTCTATCACAGTGATAAAAACTTTGTTAATTTAAAAGAGTCGGAATTGAACAGGTAAAGAAAACAAATTTACGGTTTAATTCATCAATAATTAATAAGGTTTACTACCTTATTTGCATTTGCATTGATTCACATTTTTTATAAAAAACACTCACATTTATTACTCGGTAATTCCTGTTAAATCCCTGGCAGTCACCGTCATTATTATTGTGGGTAAGTGTATGGGCCATCCGGATAGGCCCAAAATGTGAAAAGCTGAAGTAAAATCCAGGGAGAAAAAGGACCCAAAGTTCCCTAATTTTCACAAACAACCAAACATTAACAATGGCATCATCCAAAAAATCAAGTACCGAAGCGAAGGGCAAAGAAGCGGGAACCTCAAAGCCAGCCCCCAAAGCCAAGACCCACAACAATGCCAGAAATTCCGACAAGGAAATCTCAAAGAAGAAGAAGAAGAAGAAGAAGATTAGCATTAGCACCAACAATGGCTCCGTCAAGGACAACGAGGCCTTAGCTGTTTCTCCTCCAGGCGGCTCAGCCTCTGAGGACGACGATGCCGCCGATGAAGACAAAGCCGAAACCACAAGTAGAAAACATAAGACCTCCAAATCGAAGAAAGTTAAACGGAACCATGCCAAGGAAGAAGATAATGGTTATGCCGAAGAAGAAGAAGAAGAAGCCGAGGAGAAGATTTATAAATTCCCTATGCATCGGATCAAGAAAATCATGAGGGATGAAAATTCTGATTTGCGTATTAATCAGGAAGCTTTGTTTCTCGTCAACAAAGCTTCGGTAAGCCTTTAAACACCATCACTAACGCACGCACGCACGCACCCAAAATTGCTCAATTTCAGCTCTATTGAAGAATTAGGTATTTTTCTTATGAAATTGGGTTTTCTGTGTCCGTTAACTTCTTAATTGTTGCAGGAGATGTTTCTTGTACAATTTTGCAAAGATGCATATGCATGCTGTGCTCAGGATCGCAAAAAGTCTCTTGCTTACAAGCATCTATGTAATGTTTCTGTTCTCTATTTTGATGCTCCTGTCTATTTTCCTTTGTTGTTATATGCTCCATGTTCATTTGCATATCTTGCATGGACTCATACGGTTTTGCCTTTGCTCTTCTTGTCAGTTTTCTATAATGAAAGTTAGACCTGTGAACATATTTTAAAAAGGTTAAAACTTGGATCTGAAAACAGTTGATTGGATTCCAGCTTCACTATCTTTCATGGTCATCATGACGGGGCTTTACCTTTTTATAATCTGAGCTTTTAGCATGATGGTCGTAGTAGTTTAACACGGATTGTGACCTTAGAATTAGGTTACTCCAATTACTTGGTCAAGGGACTTGAATTATGTGAGCAGTAATCTATCATACTACAGTGTTGTAGAGGATTGCCGACTTATATTATCATTGCAAAATTCTACAGCAGCTGAATCCAGCCTTTCGATAAATCATATCGTTAAGCTACATTATGTCTAGCTGGATGATTTACTCACCCTAACTATGTCTAGCGATAGGTTTCCAATAAATTCACATGTATGAGGAGGAATAATAAATAAGCAGTGGTAGCAAAGTTGATAAATTTGATACTTGAGATGGGTGTAAGTTGGTTGGGAAGGGGCACTGTAACTGTTATCAGGAGTCTTTCTTTTGGACAACTTCATGTTAGGTGGCAAGGGATAGGAAGATAGAGGATTGGAGAAGTACTTATTTGGGAGTCGAAAAAGGGGAAGGCAGTGTGAATCTATTGTGAAATTTCAATTTGGATCAGGAGAGAAAGAAAAACTTATTGATCTCTGTTAGGCCTCGAGTATTGAAGAAACCTGAGGAAGGGCATATTGGGAAAGGAAGGAAAAACAGTTACATTAATGAGGGGAGGTGGGATCCTGCATGTACTGATGTCAAAAGGCTGGTGCAGAGGGGAATAAGGCATTTGTGAAAAGGGCAGCTGATATTTTGATGGCGTTTATTCACTAGCGTGGAGGAGAAACAGCTCACTCCTGGAGGCCCTGAGTTTTCTTGATTCATTTACGTTGTTTGGCTATCTTTGCTTATCGTTCTATTTGGATTACTAGAGAGAAGGAAAACTTGTGCATCTATTCCTTTGTTTTCTTCTGTTAACCACTAATAGATGGCAAATTCAAATCTCTCTCATCTGGCTAGACAATTTTAACCAGACGATGCTGAAATTTTGATAAGTCTTCCGTTTTACTTATTGTTTCATTGTATCTGCTATTACTGTTAGTTTCAAATGTGAGAATTCAAAGGATACTTCTTTTTTTTGTTGATTGACCACATTTTGATGGTGGGGAATGTGGGAGGTTGGAAAGGAAAAAAAGAGGTCTTTTCTTCTACCCCGACCAGAGTAACCTATCTAGTTATGAAAATATGAATGTCGGATCTGATAGCTCTGGAACCATAGAGCTCTCTTCTATTAAAATTGGGAGAGGAAAAAGTAAACCCTGGTTCTTCAAGTCCAAAATAACTCGGAATCAAAACATGTATGCATTGAAAATGAAATATTCATTATGAATCTCCATTTTTTGTGTTTCTTTTTTGAGCATCATTGAGTTTCGAGGCATGTACAGTTTTCAAAATGTCAAATCAAGTGTATCCAACAAAACTGTCGTACTGAGGTTAGACCAATGGTAATTGGCATATAATTCCTCCCTTTGAGATTGGAGGTTTAATCTTCCATCCCCTACAATTATTGTACTTAACAAATGAATATACCATAATACTTCCTCCCATAGATCAATGTTTATCCTGCTTGAAATCAAAACTATACAATTTGCTTCCTTGCAATTACCAAACCATTACTTTAGATTTATTTTCTTGGAAGTAATAGTAAGATTCTCCTTTGTTGTTGCAGCATCAGTAGTTTCCAAAAGGAAGAGATACGACTTTCTTTCAGGTATATACACGTGCCTATTACATAATGCTTAAATACTGCTATTATTAGAATGACGCTTCATCTCTAAACCGAAAGACAGCCTTATAAAACGTCACAAATGTTCTTTTCCATCTCCAGATTTTGTTCCAGAGAAGTTAAAATTCGAAGACGCCTTAAAGGAAAGAAGCATGGCAGAATCAGGAAAGGACTAAGCTTCTCGATATTTTATTTTGAACACTTCATCTTGTTCTATGGATGTGTTATATATTTAGGTATCGTTCTTGTCATGTATTGAATCCTAGGAAGTTAGATACAACATACAACATACATTTTTTTTAAACTACGTACCTGTAACATGTTTATTGACATCTTAAATCTAATCTAACATTCATTCTAACACGATTATTCTTCTATGCATTTATTGAACTAAAAGTACTCTCTCTCTCTCTCTCTATACATGATTTATGCCAAAAAAGTAATCAGGCAAGTCTGCCATATTTTGACTATTAATTCTGTTATTCTACGAAAACATTTGCCATTTTAAACACTATTTGTGTTTGGTTACGCATCCTGCCTTTTCTTATTGATGTTGAGTTGAAAGTTCATTCATGTTCCAATTTCTTGTGTTCTTTAAAGGGAAAAAAATGTGCCATAATTATTTAAAAAAAGTACCTTTTTTATCCTTCATTTTTAAGGTTAAGTGTGTTTGCATAATTTGTTTTTGAAAACTAACTTTTTAATTTCTGAGTTTTCAGAAATAGGTGCATTAGGTCCATAAATTTTCAAAATGTAATTTTAAATAGCAATTTTTAGACTCATTCGATTAAAAAGTTGCATTTTGAATGTTTAGGAATGGATTTTAAGCCTACGTTTTGAATAGAAATTCATGGAGCAAAGCAAAACTAGGAACTAAAAATGGTTTTTCAAAATTATATCATGCGACTACCAATTTTATTCTCCGGTGAGGATAAACTTCATGCCAACCTTGATTTTATTACTTTTATGTTAAATTAGATGAATTTTAGTGAAAATTGAACATGTAGCAGCAAGTGTTTAAAAAACAAGTTAAAAGTTCAATGAAATTGAAAGTTTTATAAGTTCAATTTCCTTTCATGTAATCATTGTTGTTCCAAATCTATTTACTCCAAAAGAACCATTATATATATATGTATATATTTGACTTCCCCCAACAACAAATTTACAAACCTCAATAAAGCAAAATGAAAAAAGGGGATATAAATTTTACAATAAACCCATGAAATGAAATTATACACAAAGCTGAAAAGATCATCAAAGTCCAGAGTATTGAAGTTGATAGCTCCTTCTCCATATTTACTATCATCCCATATTTCAACCAATGAAAAAATAACCTCTTAAACCAACTCAACTCAATATGCTGCACAAACATGCCAAGTTTTAGCAAAGAATCACAATTTTTTTTCTCATCACATTTGTTAATTTCTCTACATTATTTAGAGGGACATTAAAAGAGAACTCACTTGTACAAGTAAGAAGCAATTCCAAGAATTACACAGAGAAGAATGATATCAATGCAGAAGTTTTGACTAGTTCTCACCTTTAAATTCAAAACCAAATATAACAATTAAGTTCAAAGTATTTGCAAATATAGTACGGTGTAAAATAATTTGTAAATATAACAAAGTTTAGGTTTAGTTCTCAAAGTTTATCACTAGTAGAAATCTATCTTCAATGATAGACTTTTGTTATATTTGCAATTCTTTATAAACAATTTGATGTAGTAAAATTACAACTCGTTTGCATGACAATATCAGTTTTACCTCATAAAGTGTTTCCTTGAGCCTAACATTGGTATTTTTAATCTCATCAGTCACCTTGTCCACCTGTATTTGTAGTTAAAAACACAACCAGTTAAGATTAAGAGACTCTAATCTTCACCAAACAAATAATCTAAAACTATACCTTTGAGTCAATCTCCTCGATTAATGGAACTTGTCTGTCCAATTCCTGGTCAAGTATAAAATCAATTAGCTAGACGGTGACTCCCAACACAAAGTAATTAACCACTCAATTTGTATATCTTTTCTAGCAAGTTTAATCCTCAATCAACTCAAAATTTTAAGCTATTGGGTTATAAAGATGTTTACCTCATTCATATCATGAGCCAGATTTTTCAGCATGTCCAAACCTTCGGATATGACATCGAGACCTTGGTCCTACAGAAATCATTACCAAACCGATAAATCACTGGATTAGTACATTAAAAAGATTAGATTTGCTCTAAGTTTAACTCTTCTATTCATGTTTGATAGTTTATGAGTTGAGTCTGTTGCAATTTAAAATGAGGTTTGGAACTAATTCTTCTAACAAAAGCGGTAAAGAAACTCACATGCCTGTTTCATCTTCCGCATTTCATACTCATTTCGAAATTGACTTGATTCTTCACTTTGCTGGAAATACTCGCTCTCGAAGTTTCCATCTAAACTCGAGTCGTAAACAATCAAATCCAAACAACAAACACGCTTCTCGTTTTTTACTAATTTAAAAAGAAAATAGAAAATGTGAAAACCTGATGATGAATCAAACTTGATATTGTTAAATGAGGAGGAGGAGCCCCATCCTCCAGAATGTTTGGCTCCTGAGGTTTTCCCATCTGGTATGGCTTTAATCTTCTCTTCAAGTGCAAGAACAAGATCATCTCTGACCTCCAGCTCTTCTTTTGGAACCCCTTTAACCTGTATTCATTATACATAAACAAAACAACCATATTCAGTTGGGTTTTGGCAAAATACTTGAAGAGTATTTGTTCCATAACGGAAAAGTTTTAAAAAGTTGTGAGATCCCAACTTATTTAGATAGAATACTTTTTTGGATGAGCTAATTCAATGTATTTCCTTTTTGCTAGAGTGCGAGTGGGGTGAAGGTGTGAGATAAAAAGGTTTCAAATGAGTGACCTCCTACATTTTCTGTCGGAGGTGATTTTCCACCATTTTTGTAGTTTTAGACGTAAATGTGTGTGTTTCCTAGTTTTATTCTTTTCCTTGGTTATTTGGTAGAGAATTGAAATTTTTGTTTTATGTTTTTATATTCACTAAATTCAGATTTTGTTTCCAAATGCTTTTGAATTAAATGATCAAATAATGTAAGTTCTTAAAACATTTTTTTTTTTGTTTTATGTTTTGAATTTTTGTTTTCTGTCGGAGCTAATTCATGTTCGTTTTTGTTATATTCAAATTTTGAATTTTGAATTATAGATTATATTGAATAAGGATAAAAAAATTCATAAATATTATATTATCAACTCAATTCATTATTATAGTCAAAGTGAAATCAACTAGGCGGTAAGTGACATGACGTTAATATACAACATTACAAATAATAATTATAACATAAATCATATTTATAAATAAATCGATAATAATTTATTTTCAATTAAATGTTTAAAATGTTGTGTTTAATATATATATATATATATATATATATTTTCTTTTGACTATTTGATATTTAGTTGAAATTTGAATTTCAATAGTTAAAATTTATGAAATAAAAGTTGAATCCTAAAAATTTTAATATAAAAGAGGCCTTAGTTTCTCAATTAATATCAAGTTTGTCCTAAAAAACACATTCATGGAAAACGAAAGAACAAAGAAGAAGAAAAGACAAAGCCCTAAAATAACAATAAACAAAACAGTAGTGGGGGAAAAACTCACCTTCTTGTGAGCCAATTTACGAAGCTTAGGGACTTCATCCATCAATCGAGCCTTCTTCCGTCGAACCTCAGCGTTCATCGCAACAGCAGCAGCCCTATTCGTCTCAGTTGAAGCAGCCTCAGATTTCTAACATGAAATCAATGCCTTTAAATTTCAATAGGAAGGATATAATAATAATAATAAACCACAACAACAATAAGAGAAGGTTAATGAAGAAGAAGAAGAAGAAGAAGAAGAAGAGGAAACCTGAAGAGCGGCGTGGATTTCGTGTTCGACGGCGGCGAAGAGGCGAGCGAAGGCATCATCACCATAAGCATTGAGCTCACGCTGTTTCACGACATCATACTTTTCGTATTTCTTGCAAATGGAATCGACTCGGAAGATGATGTCGATTACAGTCATCTTGATTTGGGATGGAGAAGATTGAAGAAGCAGAATACAAAAATGGGTTCAACATCATTTCTTGTTTGTTTCTTCCTTTCTTTCTCAGACGTTCACCGTACAAAGCGCTTACGAAGCGAAGATGGAGGACTAACCATATTTAAAAATAGAGAGAACTAATTTCTTCCTCTTTTTAGTTTTTGGAAACAGCTAAAAATTACGTGAGATTTGAAAAAAATATATAGACTCTAATATCCATGTTAATCATCACCCAAATATCATCCAAAAATCTCCAAACATTCGACAGAATCACAAGGTTGATACCTTTTACTTATTTACATCTCGGTTCTCGATCTAACTTGACAGAAACTAGACTCAAGATGCAAACTTTTGGGGTAACTCTGCCGATTTCTTCATTTGGTACATGAAGAAGTTTTAATTTGACTATTTCTGTCTCTATATTTTAGTTTTACGAACACCGTTTTTATTTGCTACATTAATTACACTTTTTTAGTGTTACTAATTTTAATTCTAGTATTTGAATTGTTTGATGCTAGAGACTAATATTTGAAAATACAAATATTAAATGGTTACATACTAAATTTTATTGGTTAAACTTTTAATTGATTAAATTGTTGCAAACTAAAGTTTGAAATTAAAGGGTGAGACCTCACGTAAGAACCCAATTCTTAATGATTTGAAATATAAAATAGCATATTTAAATAAATGGAATGGAAAAAGTTATATTTTCGGTCTCTCTTCCTGGAAAGATTGGACCCAAAAAAACCCTCAACCCAACCAATGTTATTCAATGCATCCATGAGACCTATAGGACAGAAAAATCTTCCCAAATAAAATAATTTTCAACCCCTTTTCATTTCCTTAAGGAATACGAAAGACCAACACATTTCTTACAAGATATGCCAGTAACCGCTATATTTGTTAAGTGCATCTAAAAAAAGGGTAAATTAAGTTTGAGCCCCTGCATCCTGCAGTTGTAAACTCTTAAATTGAGATTGAGATAAAACAATTTCTCAGGTTTTCTTAGTTGCTAAAGATATTCAGACAGTGGCTGAATTAATTGAATCCTAAGGAGGAAGGAAAAGTTTAATTCAATAATCTGTCGTGTATAAGTAGCTGGTTGTGGATTCAAATATACTCGATCCCAACAATTGGGTAAGCAAAAACATTAAACTGATACAAAAACATTATTCTCATAAATCTAAACTATTTCCTTCGCCCAATGTAGCGTAAAATGAAGTTAGAATATGAACTTTGTCAGTCACAATCACACAACTATACCTTAACAAACAAATGAAACAAAATTTCAAATAACAGATTTCTTCCACTTGCCATCATTCAATACAAAAGACCTTTCGTTAGACAATCTATTTCTATTGCTATTTCTATGTGTCTTAACTTTTCAAAGATCCACCCAACCCATTGTTCCAAATGGATTGTTATTTCTTACTAAATAACGACTTCAGCAACAAAAAAGAAAAAGAGATCCACACTCTCAAGTATCCAAAGTTTGCAGCCTACAATTCCAATTAATGGAGCTCCATCAAGGTAATCACGGATCGTAGAAGCAGCAAACAAGAAATAGACAAGTTGAAGCAACAAACAGCTGAATCTCAACAATCGTGGGAGCAAAACCACTTCGAGACGCGACATACAATAGACAGGTTCATTTACTCAATCTAAAACCATGGACTCAACATAGACTACTTAGTCTTCAATACATATATGTTCCTCACGAACTGGAGCAACAAAAGCTGCTTCTCAATAGATCGTGGCAGCCAAACCACTCTGAGATGCGACTTACAATAGACTTGTTTACTTACAATATCTAGAACCAAAATGATGATATGGATTACTTGATCTTCCATAGAAATGTCTCGCCGAATTGGAGCGTTGCAACTTACACATAAACAAGTTTCTTCAATCAATCCAAGACCAAAACGGACGGAGTCAAATTATCCATCCTCTAAGCTAAATACCTTAACCTTCTTAACAATAGATGCCTTCATGCACACTTTCCACTTCACTCACTTGTAAAAGGCAAATGATAAAAAGGTAAAAACAAGAAATCCACAAAACAAAAGAAGCTTTTTTTTTTTTAATGAAGTCTGATTCTATCTTCTCAACTTTAATTCTAAGTAGAAATGACAAAATCAAACATCAACTTTAATAAACGAATCTAATGTGTGAGTATCCATCCGAAAACGTACAAAGTTTAACTGCTAATAAAGAAGAAACCGTATATAGAATCCCCACTAACTCATCCAAATCAAAATCTAGAAGAAACAGCTAATCTTCATACCATATAAAAGCACAACTTTGAGTGAGAAATAGAATAAACTCAATACCGAGACGAAAAAGAAGAAACCCTGCAATCCGCATCATTCACAAGAACTAGATTGATCTAAAGAGAAATTATCAGCTAAAGAACGATCTTGCTACCTTTGATACGTCCACAACAGTGATGGAATTGAAAACTCAAAAAAGTACAACAACGATTGTGAAATTTACAGAGATACTTGAACATTTAATCTAGGAAATGAAAAGATCGGGAAGGGAAAAAGCACGGTAAACAAAATGAGCATAGAATTAAACTCCAGCGGCGGATCGTGCACGGTAGAGCTTACCAAAGACGTGGAGGCCGGTGACGAAGCCGATGAAGCAGAGGCTCATGACGAGGACGACAGTGGGAGAAATCTTTAAGCCTGGAGCATCGTCAGTGTAGAATCTCAGCATGTTTCCGCCGCCGCTTGATCCGCCGCCTACGAGTCCAGTAGAGGCGGTGGCAGAAGTAGAGCCGGGACGGCGGCGGCGGAGGCCAGCTGTGGCCGCCGCAGAGCCGCGAGGAGCGACAACGCCAGGTCTAGCGGTAGAGCCAGAGGAGGTTGAGGATTGGGATTGAGAAGCGCCTCTTGCCATGGATTTGGGAATCGGAGAAGATGATCGGAAGTATGTGAATTTGGGAGAAAAATCGGATCGGTGGGAAATTAAAAAAAAAAAGAAAAGAAAAGAAAAAAAAACGAGAACGAGAAAGCCTAAAAAGACTATTGAACACTGAATATTGAATAAGAGTGAATATTTCACCAAAATCATATTATTAATTTAATTATTATCAAATATAATAAAAAAAACTTTAAAAATTTTTGACAAATTTTACGATATTTTATAAATAGTTTGAATTTATATTCTATTTGAATTTTCGAATTTTATAATTTAGAAAATTAAATTTTAAATCTATATATTTTTTAAATGATTCTCTTTAGAATATAGAAATTTAAATCGATATATTTGCTTAATAAGACTTTATGAACTATAATAAGAAGAATAAATCATGTATGTGAGATTTTTTCTGCAAATTGGAGTAGCTTTGTAATACTAATTATTAATTAAAAAATAGTAATTTACATTAAAAATGGGGAAGCAATGAATTGAAATCTGAACTAAATATTCAGTTGGATTTTTTTAATGAATAAATAATAAGATTATCACTATAAGTATCTTTAAAATTTTAATCTTCTCAAACAAGATCTTGTCATATTTTGAATTCAAAATCTTTATTCTCAGCTTAACTTGATTTTTAGTTGGACTAGAAAAATAAATAAAACGTTACGTTGATACGACAAATTAGATATGAAGGGTTAATTTTAATATAATTACATTGTTCTACTTCATCTTTTTTTATTCTTCCTATGCTAAAACTTGGATAATTGCACTAAAGATAAGTGCAGTCGAGATGAATTATCTCAACTCGAATCAACCTAATGCCTATAATTATAGCTCATTATTATTATGACGACGATGATAATTTATTTCACAAAAATCTCAAATTGGAGTTTACACAAAACGACGCAAGTAATTTACATTTAGTTACTCGATGAGGAATCAGTACTAATTAAACTATTTATTAGCCTTTTACAAAAACATCACAAGATTAGTAATTATTGCATAAACACTCCGCCTAATACGACGCTTCAATTCACCACCGCAGGCAACTGACGGCCGCCATCTCCGCCGCGAATTGATGAGCCGTGCAAGGCCCGAAGACGGCGCTTGGTCCGCTCGCGTGGATCGGTCGGCTCCCCGTCGCCAACGTAGTGAACTACAGCCACCGTGAGAAGAAGAACTCCCAAACACAAAACCGCATAGCAATGACGCCCCAATCTTCCGAGAATCGCCGCCAGCGCAGTCTCCGCCTCCATTAATTTTTCTTTGCTCCGGTAAGGAAATTTTGGGAGTGGAAAAGAGAGTATATGAAGAGAGATGGAGAAAACAAGGGGTGAAGAAGATTAGGGGATTAGGGTTTGGGGAAAAGGAAGAAAAACGGAGTAATGATTGAGAAATGGATAGGGATGATGAATTGAAAAGAGGGATTGTCATTACTGTGTGCTATGGGCGTTTGTTTGGTGGGTCTCACAATTGCTTTGAATTTCTTTAGATTCCCAAAAATGCCAATGCCCATAGCCCATACCTTCTCAATAAATATCTCAAGATATTAGCATACGTTCAGGCTGTCCCTCAACTTTCTCGTCTTTATATAATATATATAAAAAAAATACTTAATTATTAATATTTATCATTAGCTTAGTAATTATTTTGATTGTCAGCCCTCCTTCTCATCTGAGTTCAAATCCTACTTATGTAGTTTATTTTTCTTTTAGCCTTCCGTCAATATATTTTTTAGATTCGTCATTTCTCCTATCCTTCCCAAAATCAGATAATCCATTCTCTCCATTTTAATGCCGCTAAAAATAATTATTTTTAAATATAGTAAAATAAATCAAAATATTTATGAGAAGATATCAATAAATTAAAATCTCCAGATTTATTAAACACAAGTAAAAACCATAAGGTTAAATATGTAATTTAACTAGTAGACTTACCATATATTTCATTTTCATAACCAAATTCCAAAAGTTATTACTAAAGTACTATGTGAATTACAATTACACCTTTACATTTTTAATACTCATAATTGAGTTCCTAAATTTTTAAATGTATTAAAATTGGATCATCATATTTATAATACTTGTAAAAATTTAATTTATAAATTATAAAATTTGAATCTCCAAACTTATATATAACTTGTATATTTTATAAAACTATGTCTAATTTTGAACGTTAGGATGAATTTGAGAAATTAATTTTAAAATTTAAAACTTTAAAACATAATTACATCTGACCCTACTTCTTCTTCCTTTTTTTTTTTTTTTTTGTTTAAGTGGTTCAAAAATTATTAAATTACGAAATTGATGCTCACAACAATTATTGAAGTTTGTGTCTGACAATAAAGTAAATTATTTAATGTTAATAATGATATAGGTCAGTTCGCCATTCCTATGGTCCAATTTTTCTTTTTTTAATTTTTAATTTCTAAGCTACATAATATGAATTTGTTGTTCAAATTTCTTCTCACTTTCTAATGATGATAGGTCTAAATGCCTTTGTAGAATTCTCCATCTTTCTTAAATGTTTTCTTTAGACAAAGTGGTTCTTTTAACTGTAGTTGTTTTTCAGTTTGCCTCAAAAAATTAAATTAAATTTTCTATATAAATTATAACAAACCTAAATCTCATTGTCATGCATTGATTATTTGGTTCAATTTTTATTTTTATTTTTAAGAATCAATCCAAACAAAATATCTTCAACAAATTAAAGGATGGCTCACATTGACACTATGAATCAAAAGATTAATCGGGAATTTAAGTCTAAATCCATGTCAAAGTGGTCCATGTAATTATAAAAAGCAAAGCAAATGTAAAAGGTATCCCCGAAAACTAGAAAAGATAAAGACTTTGTCGGAGTTAGCGGGATCGTTGTTGAGTTTGTGAAGTTAAGCGAGTTGACCCATATCGTCTTTTTTGGTTAGTGTGAGTGTGGTGCAAATAGGATGGCATATTGCTTGGCCTATGCTGCTATGTTGTATGACAATTGAATTGGTTTGTTTATTGCAAGTTCTTTTTCTAGTTTTAAAGATGCGACTAGGTTTTTTTTGGTATCATTTTGGATTCACACTTCTCGACCTTTATTGGAAAGTTCCATGGTTGTGGTTAGTTTCTTTAAATGAATAATTGACTATTTTTTAATTAAAAAAAAAACAAAAACTAAAAATGTCTCTTTCATTTACATCAACCAACAATAAAGTGTATAAATACACAAAGAAAAAAAAAGCTCTATTTCTATATCTTTCCTCTTTTAAGTATACCAAAACCCCAACCTCACCCCAAATGATGTGATAATAATTTACAAAACAATGCAACAACAAAAAATTGCATCATTTCAAAAAGAATAACTCCAATCATTGACGGTCAAGATTGAATCTCACCCCAATAACAACAATTAAAAAAAAAGTTAAATTAGCCTCATAGTCTATCAACTCTTCTATCGAATGAGAATTCATTAGACCCCACGTCAATTTGGTGTTGCTCAATATTTATTGGGTTCATCGATTGAGTCGTCCGATCGGGTTGAGGCGAATCAACATCGGCATCAAGATCACCGGCCTCCACGTCGCGGTGATGGTTGGAAATGGAGCCGTCGCCAGGATGGGGACGACGGTGGAAGTGGTGGGAAGGGGAAGGGGAATCAGGGTCCCATTGATCGGTGTCGAAATTGGATCTTCTAGGAGACGTATGGACGCTGTCTAATTCGCTTCGATAGTGGCGAAGAAGGTGGACCGGTGACAAGTGGTGAGAGGGGGTGGCAGGACGGCTCGACATCGGCGTCATTGAGCCGCGATTTTGTTTTATGTGTTTACGAGCCGTGTGGTGCCAATTTCTCAATGCCGTCGCTACTCTTTCATTGAAAATCGTAGGCTTCATCGTCGAACCCATCTTCATTGAAAAATTAAATTAGAGTTAATGATATATAATTGAATGAAATTTATCTTATATAGTTTTAAGATGTAATGAACTTTTTGGAGTTTACTATACCTGTGTGACTAGAGCATAGAGTGGCAATGTGACGTAACTGCAAAGGATTTGAACGAGGACTCTGTTGCAATAATCCAATAGTATAATCACTTTATTGTAATTTATACAAATTAAAGCAGGTAAGTTGATTGTCTATACCACCACACTACATAATTAATAACCAACTACTTGTTCCAAACTCTTGGTAATTGTGTCACATTTTTATAACCTTATTACTATTATATATACACGAATTACTCTATCTAATTTATACATGAGATGTAGTTTTATCTTTGAAAAAAAAAAGGTGGAATATTTGTGACATGAGACTATAATTTAAAAAATGAGTGGAATATGGTTGTTTACATATAAATGTAACGCTGTAAATGAAATAAAAATAAACATGTTGGGTGGTTAGTGAAATTACCCCATCGTTATTCTGATGACCAAATCCTCGGTGTGTTCATGGAAACAAGATTTCATCCCAAACTCTTTCTGTAAAATTTGAAAAAGAATTAAAATGTGAAGAAAAGAGAGAGAAGAATATTTAGAAAAAGAAGAAGGAAAAGGGAAAATATACCCAAGTCCAAGCAAAAAAGGCAAGCTGAAAAGCATTCTGGAAGAGGACAAAATTGATAAGGTAAAGAATAAGACGAGGGCGATTGAACCAAAAGAGGTCATCCCCCGGCTCTACCACCGGTACTCCTTTCACCACTTCTCCTCTTTCTTGTATCCTCAGCGCCATCTTCGTTATTATCACTTGCAACTTTGTCCCCACCAATAACACTATCTGCATATATACACCATTTTTATTTACAGTTTCAAAATGAGTTTTTTAATGAAAACAAAAAAATGAATTTCTCTTACAATTAATGGAACAAAGGGTAGCCATAGATAAGCCCTCCACCCTGCCAAACAAACAAATTAACAGTCATTATTATAATAATTCAATTACCTAAGCTTGATTAAGTCATGATTAATTATGATTTATCCACTCACCGTTGGTGTTGAAAAGTAGGAAGAGGACAGCAAAGAACCATATCGGAGGGCTGTTAATCAATTAAAGCTGTGAGGGTTAGGGAATAATGTAAATAAGTACAAATTAATGAAGAGAGGCTGAATTATTGGTAACATATGTTTACCTGATGCTGACCACCACCTTGAAATCTTCTTCAAGAGATCGTTTTATGTATTTTTGAAAGTCAAATTTCTGATCGCTGTGGGGTGCCAGATGTGCCTATGGAATATTCATATCATATCATGTATTGCTTTAAAAAAAACCTCAAATTTTTATATCACAATCATATATTTAAAAACAATCGAACTAACCATGACGAAACCATGTCTTAAGGTCAAGTAATCAACCTTTGGAACCGACCTAACGAATTGTCTGAAGAAACAAACCTATCCACACAAGAAAAAGAAAAGTTTCATTAATTAGTCTGCAACCAACAAAGAAATAAAGAGAAGACAGGAGAGATCAAAGAAAGAGTTCCAATAATTCTTTTGACTTTTTATGTAATAATAATTAATATGCACTGATTGATCTCCTCCAAATTTTATTACTATCAGTAGTATGGGAAAATCATGAGCCAATCAATAATTAATGATTAGAAGCCACATGCATACGCTAAGTTAAAAGACATTGACAGGCAAGCAAGAATTTTGGTTAATAACCATAAAAAAAAAAAGTCAATATCCCAAAACCATTCCTACCTTATGTTCCATCAATTTTATAATTATGTGGACAAAATATAAACTTTGGTATATGAAATTTTATAACACATATTATAAAACTACATCCATATAAATTCCATATAACATAGACTACAAGTGTATCATAATTTTTTTTTTTTTCAATTGAAGGGAATGACCAAGTTCAATTGGAATCGACGGGAGAAAAAAATTAATTTTTTTTAATAAAAACACTCGTTTTTATTTATTAAATATTTTTTATAAAAATTTTTAATTTTAAAAGTTATTTTGAATGGTTGAAATTTACTTTTAAATTAAACACTTAAAATATTTTTCAAAAACACAATAAAAATTTAAATACTAATCGGTCAATATACTTTTAAGATTGTACTTATTTTGATTTCAAAATACTTTAGTCTATTTTGAGTATAAAAAATGACTATCTTGAATCATTCGTTTTATTTTTAAAACATTAAAATAGACATCTTTCTAAAACTCAATGATGTAGCCAAAATTAAGAATATAAGTATGAAAATAAAATAAAAATCACATATGAAAGCAATATTTAAACATTAAAATGAAAGAACAAAAGGTAGGCGGCGAAGGCCGTAAACAAAGAAACGTGAAAGGATAAGAAAAATCTGTCCCCTAAAAAGCCAAGAGAAATACGTAAACAGAGGAAATAACGCTAAAAGAATTATTAATATAACTTAATGGTTCAAAACACGTTCAATGACGACGCTACGTTTTAAAATCCCAACGCCCACAAAAATTGGTCATACGAAAAAAGCAAAAAAAAAAAAAAAAAAGAAAAAAAAAGGAAAATAGGAGTACTTAATAGTAATTTTCCAAAACTATGGGTAGTAAATTGCAAAGATACTTAAAAAAAGGGAACCACGTGGTCATGGTCATGGTCATGGCCCCTAATCTAATAAACCAAAGTCTAACGTCACAAAGTCTTTCAGGTTAATTAATGCTTCGATTAATTAAAAACATAATGTAAAGAGAGAGAGAGAGAGAGAGAGAGAGAGAGAGAGAGAGATTGAACTAACAATCCATATGAGGAAAGGGGATTTTGTCCAAAAGCTTAAATGTCTTCTCCCAAACGACGTGTCTCTTGCAAATCGAAACCGTTCCGGATCTGTTGTGTTTGAACACAATCAATCATTAACATAAATACTACTTAGCTTATTCTACATTTTAAGTTCTTGTTCGTAATAAAAAGAAGAAATATTTTGATTATTATTTACCGTGTGAGAATTGGTACTCCACTGTTCTAGTCTCTTTCTCCCATGACTTCCAACTTCTCATCTATTTTCATTTAAATTTTGAAAACCCCTATTAGAAAAGAAATATATACACACACATACATAAAAAAGAAAATGAAAATAGAAATGAAATTAATTACCTTGGCATTGCCCAGAGCTAAAGTTAGAACACAATACAAAACATGGAAAACGGCCAATACGAAGATGAATATATGTAGCTGATGAATACCCCCTTCCGATACAAATGGAACTTTACCCTGTCGTATTTAAATTACACCACCATTAAAATTATTCCATACTTTAAACAAAATATAATTCAATTTTTGGTTGTGGGATGTAGAGAGAAGTAGATTCAATTCAAAGCCGATCCACTTTTCAAACCGGACGTGTCGTTTTCGTAATCAAATACTTTTTTGTAAATCAACATTTGTTTAACTAATTAATAATTAATGAATCTCTCGGCTTAGTTGGTTGGTATAATTAAATAATTGTACATACCTTGGCAGCACATTTGTCGGTACCACCGGCAGCCGCGAGGGAACGGCGGAAGGTGGCGTTGACATGATGGGAGACCGTCGCGAGAAGTTTCCGACGATTGTGGTCGGAATCGACCAGGTCGGCTTCTTTAGTTAATTCCTCTTCTCTTTGAGGACTACATGGATGCCACGTGGCTGCCACGTCTGGTGGTATACAAACATTTGTGATTAGGCTTTGTCCCACCGTCAGCAGCAGCGATATGAATCCCAACAGCATCAGTTCTGCCATTTCATCGTGTTATCAAATCTTCATTATTATATTTTCCGATCCTAGTAAAGTGAAGTCTGGAGAATAAATAATAAATACCTGATTTGATCTTCTCTAGAGCTTCGTAAAGAGCTCGTTTGTGTTTCTTCTTTAGCCACTAAAATCCAATTTTGAAAAAGTGAGACCAAAAAAGGAAGAAGAAGAAGAAGAAAAGGAAATAATGGGATTTGAAGTGATGAAACGATGCCGTATTTGGGTTTGGGTGTACCTTTCCGATGAGATGGAGAATGTGTTCGATGATAATAGAAATCAGAACCAAAACAAAGCAGACGGCGGCGACGGCCCATGTCGGCGTCTCTTCCAAGGACCTTCCGGCGCCACCTCCGGCCATGAAAAATTTCGAGAGAGAGAAGAAGAAGAAGAAATGTTAAAGGGGGTTAATTAGGAGAGAGTTATGTATGTATTTGAAGAGAGAAAAAGGGACATAAAGAAAAATATAAAATTTTAGGGAAGGTTGGAAGTGTAAGGCGATGACTTTGACTTTAGAACGCGTGGGAAACAAACAGGGAGAAGAGAATGGAAGATTCCTCCTTTCATACCACACTCTTTATATTTTATTACTGTTACTAAAAAAACATCTTTTTTAGTCTTTTGAGTTCTTACCTCCACATTAATTTATCAACTCTATCTACCCAATCTAATCACTCATGAGTTTCAAAATCTTACGCACTTTACTCCTTTAATTTTGAATCTCTAATATTAAATTATAACAAAAATTGATTTAATCGTAATAAAACTTCATTAACCGACAATATAATAAACTTTAATTACAAACACAGTTAGATGATTTTCATTATCGTCTATACTTAATTGTTGATCTATTACACGTTTCCATCGATTAGGTAAATATGATCTTAGTTTTAAAACGTTACAATTTTATTTTTAGTCCATTTATTTCAAGATTTACATATTTAATCTCGAAAATTTTCTTAAACAAATTATTAAGTCAACAAAAAGCAGTGAAACTCAATACTGCTAGATTAATTAACAGACGAGAAGGAAGAGTAATCAAAATTTAAAATGGATTAATTCTTAAAACTTATTAACCAAATTGAATAAAAACACACGAATGTAAAATGTAAGGTAGTGACTTTCGAAACCAAAATTCAAAAATCTATATTTGATTATTAGATAAAGTAGTTGTAATTATTTGTGAATATATAATCCGTAGGTCCGAGGTCAAACAAATCCAATCTGTCACTACATATTCATAATAAACACATCGCTTTTTATTTTTTCTTTTCTAAAAATGACGTCTTACGGTTAATTTAATTCCATATTTAAGACATCGCTCCCATTTTTCAATCTTTTTAGCTTTAGCCTCTATTTTCTTGGCCTTCCCAAATCCACCATTTAAATGTCAACTTTGCAATAATAATCGAAATTTCTTCAAACACAATAACATAATCAACCTACTTCCATATAATCTTCTTAGAGTAGTTAATTTATTGTAATTGATTTCATAATCATAAAACTATAAATGATAATTATTGCTTTAGCTAGAGTTCTCATACGAAACTTTTCATGAAAACCAATTGACAAGGGAAAAAAATAATATATATATACATATATATATATAGATCGTTTACTTTTATTAGATTGAATACGTGCCTGAGTTTTATATGCTAGCTCGAATATCATATTAGATAACATAAAGTTTCATATGTTTTATAAGAAATATGAGGTACTTTACTTCTTTTAATTAATATAGGATTATTAACTCATACCGAATTATTCTTTCGTTTTTATTATGTGTGTGGATAAGAATGAGACGTAAAGAAATTAGTAAAAATTCAACAGCATTTAAGTACTATTTATAATCAAACAGAAGTACTCACTTACATATAAATAATTGAGAGCTACGTTCTTAATTAGTATGTTTTTATGGATGAATACGTATCTTTCAATTTGTCACCGAGTTGTATCTTTGACATGGATTTAGAAGAATGGTTTTCCTAATAGTACTTTTTCTTTTTATTGGTTTTTTTTAAAAAAATATTAATAAGTTTTTAATTAGTCTTTATTGTCTTTATTATTATTATTGTTGTTGTCATTACAAGATCAAGAAGAAGAAGCAAATATATAACAAATCTATCTATGATATAGCTAAGAAGAAAAGAAAAAGGTGCCATAAATCATCCTACAAGTTGTCTTCATAATTTATTGTAATTTAATTGGTCAAATGTCTTCTACCATACACATTTCTCTAATGTTTTTTACTTTACCATTTATTTTTTACCAATGGTTTTAAAAGCTTATGTAAAGTTTTGAAAATTAAAAAAAAAAATTTAACAAATTGGATTAGTTGACCTATTAATTCTTTTAGCTTCGGAGAAATAGAAATTTTGAATCACAAATCTTTTTATACCAACATATATAATTTGTATTCGTTGAGCTATATTCACTTTGAACCTATTAGTTTTGTACAAGAAAAAAAACTCAAATCTTTTATTTTAGACCAGTAGATTTACCGATTTTAAAAAATTCAAGTTTATATAATTCTAAAGCTTCATATATCAAATTTACTAAACTCAAATCTATAAACACTCAATTTATTCACCTCTAAACCTTTTTAACTTTTTTCTGCATTTTATCGAATATCATCTTAAAAAAACAAACTAAAATTTGAAAAAGTAATGGTTTAGAAAATTAGTCTTTTTTTTCTTAAAGTTCAACCAAGAATCAAACTCTTTCCCTTAAAAGAAAATTGTTACATTTGATCCAAATTGTGTGTGCATACATAAAAATATATATTCAAATAAAAAAAAACATGTTTTGTTTTCTCCAGCAGTATTTCTCAACATTTTTTATTTTATTGAACAAAGAATTTTGTAAAGTTAGGTGAAAAAAATGAGATTTTGTAGTTGAAAAAAAAAATAGAAGAAAAGAAAAATATATACTTACAAAAAATCAAAGCATGCATAATTAATGAAGACTATATAAATCCTTCTCATCATTTGGTTAGATTTTACATAAAACACAATCAAAGATATGGATTTTGACCCTCTTAATTACCTCAAAATGAATACTTCAATTACTATCGAAATAATTTTAGTTTTCTCTAGATCTTTTTTATTTTCTGCCTGAAACACTTACAAACTTTTTGAGTTTTGTCAAAGACTTGAAATCAACGGTTATGTCATTCAATTATTTTTTATATTATATAGTTTGAAAACGTTTAACTTTGAAGTTAATTATACAAATTTTTAGTCACTATAAAATTATTTATTACGACACTTTTGACCAAAATTACAAACCATTTATATAGCAATTAGTATAGTCACATTGTTTTTTTTTTTTTTTTTTACCATTGAAAAGCCATATATTTTGATAAATAAAGTATTGTCTTTAAACCATGTAGTCTTTTGTGTTTAAATTTTTCTTTTCATCATTTTTTCTAACTCATAATTCAATAACATTAGGAGAGGAAATCTAATAGCTAGAGTGAACTTAATTATTCAACAATGATGTGTTAAGAAATATAATAATGATGGATTCTATAAAATTGTGGAGAAGACTTGGTCTAAATTAAATAACAAAAAAAGTTGAAATTTCATATGGTCACACATGTGGGGAATAATTCCTATATATAACAATTGGTTTTAAATATTGCCTTCTTTTTTTTTGTCAACATCCACTCAACAATGACATATCACACCATATTCTTCATTAATCCTATGTAAGCATGTCTTGATAATGATATTATTCACACCACATTAATCACACTCTTATATATCATAATATAATGGGTTTAGTAATTTGGGTTTTAATTTCCAATTTCTACTTAGTAGCTTTTTGTTTCTTACTAAATTTAAAATTTGAAGTTTTGAAGAGAAAAAAAAGGTCACACACACACACATAAACCGACTTGCCGGCTTAGCCACCTAAGCTTGCAGGCAAAAAAATCAATATGATAAGTTGGTGATAACTTCTCTTTGTTTTTTAGATATTATTTTGTAAAAGAAAAAAAAAAGGAAAATCAGATATTATAGTTTAAATTTGAAAGTGGATAGAGAAATTAAAATTTAATTGTTTTTCTTTTGTTATTTTTATTGAGATAAGAAAATAATATCCTGACTGAATAGTGTTTATTCCTGAGGCTGGGTCAAAGGTCATGGACGAATCAACCTTGGCCACGTCAAACAGTTGAGAAGACATATTTACACGTGTAGACAGGTAGTTGAGTTTAGAACGCTGACCTGGCTTTCTCTTGTTAGACCGCAATTCTAGAGGACCCTTATAATATAAATCGCAGCCGAAAGGCCAAATACTGCTTATCAACCTTTATGATTTTTTATTTGGTTATTTAGTTATCTCAAATAAAATTTAAAAACCCTTTGTTTAATTAATATATATATATATATATATATATATATATGCATTTTCATTATTATTAAATTTAAATTGGCTTCATAATATAATATAATATAATAATAGCAAACAGATGTATGCATATATTCATATCATCCCCAGTTCTCACCTGTTGAAACCATCTAACAAACCATCTTTAATTCTTCTTTTTTTTTCTTTAACCTCAAACATTACATTGAAATTTTCAATTATATTTGAACATTTAAATTGGAAGAGGAGATAGTATGGAACACTTTTGAAGTCAGTAGTTTGTGCTAATTGAATTGTGTTATATTTAATGATGGTAGTTAATGTAACGCCCTAAGTTTAGGTCAGGAGGGAGACATGAATGAACTGATATCATGAGAAAAATTCTGATGATATAAAAGTAAGATTAAGAATGACTTAAAAGAAATAAAAAATTACTACCTATACCAACAAAATGCACATTTCTTTTCGGTGACTCAATCGTAGGAACTTTAAAATTAAACATGCTTATTTAACTTAGAATAATTATATGTTAGGTGACCTCTTGAAAATAATTTTCATGAGTGAGAACAAAACATATAATGATATATATTACATCTCAATAGTTATACTCAATTTAGTCATTTTTAACGTCTAATGACTACTTATAACAAAATATGGATGAGAACAAACACAAGGATACCTCTGCATTGCACTTTTCAATTTGAAGTTATTTTCTCCTTTTACCATTTTGGTTTAGGGTTTTTTTTAATGACAAAAATATAAATAACGTGGTAATTGAGATTAAATGTGTGTAGATGTAGTTTATCTTATTTTAATCATGTTTAAAACAAGTATAATTATGAATAAATAATTACAGAAAAAGATATTTAAATAAGAGGGAGAATAAAATAATAAATATGTACCGAGATATATTATGTGGACAAACAAATCCAATCCAACACCTCATTCACATGCTCTTCTTCACTTTAGTTTATTTTATTTTCATTATTCGTTTATATGAAACGACATGACTCAAAAAGATTATAAAATAAAACAAACAAAATTATTAAAAATATTCTAAAAAAAAAAAACAAGAAAGGTAATGGACTTTTATTAATATCTGTCTAGACAGGCGTAATTATGAATTTTTTGTAGTTCATTTATTTTTAATAAAAGTTTAAATTTGATTAATACGATTATGGTTGATTATTTTTTTTAAAGAAAATATATGAATGTAACATAGTCCTCATAAATTGATTGTAAATCATTTACATAGAGTACTTTAATTTGAAATAACTGATAAATATGGTTGTCCTTTTGTTTTTGGACCTTTGGAACACATAATTTATAACTTATTTAATGTTTAGCATCGTATTGGAGAGGATAACGTAACAAACCCATTGCTATTTATTTTATTTTACTTACTTTACGGTCAACATAAGAAACCCACACCAAATTTTTTAGTTTTATTATAAATTACAACCCTTTCAAAAAATAATAATAATTATTATAATAATAAGAAAAGAAAAAGGAAAATTTCTCATCATTGTAGTAAAAAGTGTAAGAAAAATAGTTTTTTTTTTTTTTTTTTACCTAAACTACATTTTTATTTTAGTTAAAAATATTGTCACTAATTTTCATACAAAAAATCATTATTTGTCTTGAATAAAAAAATATGGGGTTTGTCTCTGTAAATTTATTTATAAATAAAATATAAAATAAATTTATAAAAATATAGCCAAATTGATCCAATTTCGTAGAGTCAATTTAATTTTAATTTATTTTATTACGTGTAAAATTAGTTTCATTTTTTTCTATTCATCACAATTTATATAATTTTCACATAAACAAATTTAGTTTTCGCTTGAAATTTCATACTTTCTTTTATTTGAATTATTTTCAATTCGAAAACCAACATCTTAACTTAACTTAGTATCCATGTCACATTAAATGTTTGTTCGTGTAATTTAGACTTCTATTGATTAGTTAAACAAATAAAAAAGAACATACTTATATCAAGTTTTTATTCGAAGACCGATAGCTAAAAAAATATAATCAAATCACTTCTAAAACATATGAAAATTCAAGAATTAGTTTGTGATTAGATACAAATAATGACACCATACTTATATACAAAATATTTTAACATAAAAAAATTATCATATCAAAATAGAAGAACGAAGAGGGAACGATCAATAATCAATCTTACTAACTTATTTTGACGTGACTAATAAGAATATGGTTAGCAGATATTAAGATAAGTAATTATTATTACAATCAAATTTTAAACGTTTCCATAAAACATTATTAAGATTGAAAGATTTTATTTCTTAAAAAAATCGAAAACTAAAATTTTTAGCGGACTCTAGACTAATTCACTACTAGAAAATTGACATTTTAATCGTTGACAGTTTCTTCTTAAACAAAATAATAAAACCATTCAATAAGGAAGAAAAAAAAAAAAACAATGTGATGGCGATTAATAATAATAATAATCAGAAAAAAGTGAAATTGAATTTAGAAAATGATACCTTAACCTATATGACCTGTTAGATTGTTTGGTTTTTTAATTTGATAATGTATCAAATAATTTTTTTTTTAAAAAAATAGACTATTGGGGTTAGTTATTGAGATTATGAAATTATTAAATTAAAGAAGATTGCTAATTAGTTGTTTTCTAGAAGGATAGAAAAATATTAACACTTAATTAATCTCTCCTTTCTAGAAGTAATTGACATAATAAATTCAACATTGTTATAATATAATTCGAAAAATTAAGAAGAACCCATCAGTTCCTTTGGTGCTTGGAATTTAGTAGAGAAAGTGAAGCAAGACCAAGTCTCTACACCCAAAATTATTTCTCTAAAACTACAAATCATATGTTAAAGTATGGATTCAAATACTATTTTTTAATGAATCTTAAATTTAATTAATCCTAATTTAGTTTACTATTCACTTTTTAAAAACTTTTTATTATTTATTAACTTATTAATGCTGATTTTTGCAAAAAAAAAAGAAAGAAAAAAAACATACGTTAGATTTTGTATTGAGGTACAAAATATAGCAATATTTTAAATTATATCATTGACCATAATAGATAGATTTCTATACATGTCTATGCATATAAGTTTATTATTGTATATTATTAATATAAACTAAAATTTAATTATATTTCGTAAATATTTTCCAACAGCTATGTTATTTACGATATATATTTTTTTATTTTATAAAAGTTATTTTTATTATTTAACTAAGTTTGATCAAATATAAAACTTAGGAATATTTTAACCATGGAATTTTTCTAAAGGGTTCAAAATCATAAATTAATGTGACCACCAAAATTAAGTCACAATGATAGTGACCTCCAAACAAAGTTCTACATGGAAAACAAAGACCAAACCGTTCTATTCACGGATTTCAATCGTTTTATCAATTAAACTAATAATCTTTCTATTTTTCTTAACTAATATAAAGAATTTTGATGTTATCATCATAGTTAGGATCAGAAGTTCAAATCTTTCTATTTCGTACATGTTAAACTAAAATAAACATTATTTTTTATTTATAATAATACTAAGTCGTCGAGCTAAAACAAAACTTGGTATAAAATTATTTCATAGTTCTAAAATTTGTGTTGCCTTATTGATTTGATTAATTGTTTCTCACCCATACATACAGTAGAAAAGATTTCGATTCATATATTATTGTCTCATAAGAAAAAGCTTCTATTTATTTTCTCAGTTTAGCGTTGTCGCTTTTGATTGTTTATTAGGAGAATGTTCTTAATAGAATTTGTATGTGATATTCCTCTTATCATAGTCATCTAGAGTAAGTTATTGTTTAAAAATCTCAAGAATTTGTACAAGTCTTGATCAAAATTCGAAAGATTTTGAATTTATCCCGAGATAAATGTGAGGTAGTAACAGATATATTAAATAAAAATTATAAAAGTTCATACATCTATTCAATCCAAACTGACACTATGCCTGAATTAGTTTTATATAATAATTCAAATATATTTATTAAAAAAATGTAAAGTATTATAAAGAAAATAGTGAAATAAATAGGAAATTAAAAAAGATATATAAAAATGAAAATAAATTGGTGTCGAAAGGATTTAAGTTACAAAAGTGGTTCAAAATTGCTTTGATTTGTTGTTATAGTTTTGGTCTTTAAAAAGTGGTATAGACTAAAGGAAGAAAGACGACGACCAAAGGAAGAAAGACGACGACCAAAATAAAAGGGAAAGTGGGATATCATTGCAACCATTTTAAGGGCAAAAATAAAAAGAGAGTAGAAAAGATATTGACTTCAATTTCCATGAAACATCATAATGCCTATTCACATACAAAATCAACTCAACATTAATTGCCCATAAACATATCGATAAGATGTCAATTATTAATACTTCTTTTGATCTTTTTTTTTTTTCTTCTTCTTTAAACAACTTTGGATAGTCTTTTGTCTTTTAAAAATGAAGTAAAAATAAAAATAAATGAACTAAAATGACCACTTTTTTGAAATGAACATTTTGAAAATATATGGACCATAATGAACCAAAACTAAAAGATAAGGAGACAAATAGATATGCATATTAAGGTCAAGTGTGTGTTTTAAGTCTGAGTGTTGTAATAAAGAATCCAATAGAAAAGAGAGAAAACAATGAGAAAATGGAGGAATTATAAAGTGAATGTTGGTTATATTTGCATAAAGACCTTATTAATGGTCAATTTTTGGATATCTGTATTTCCCTTTTTGAAAAGGTTGTTTGGTTCTTAAGCACCCATTTACTTACATAGGTCATCCAATTTAATGTGTTTGATAGAAACTTTTTAGAAAAATTAACAACAAATCAAAGCAATTTTGAACCACTTTTGTAACTTAAACCTTAGTACAAAAGACACTCTTGAGGAAAGAAAAAACAAAAGAAAAAGAAATATCATTGAAGTTGAAACTACACATCATTTTAGGTGCAAAATGGGTCATTGGGAAAAAGAGAACTTTTTTGTCTTTAGATTTTTTATTTTTCTGTCTAGTTTTCATTCGATTCGTTTTTTAGATTTTAAAATATTGCAATTTTACTCTTAATATTTGAGTTTTATATCAATTTAATCATGTATAGAGAAAAATCAAGGATAAATTTGTAGATATTGAAATTTGAAAACTAAATTGAAACAAAACTCAAATTTCGATTGTAATATTGTAGTATTTTGAAATTCAATTACAAATGAAATCAAACTCACAGTTTAAGGATTAAAAATGTAATTTTAAAATGTAAGAACCAAATGAAAATTGTAAGGAAAAATAGAATATTGCACCAAATAGCACAAATTAGAAAATAAATATAACGTATAACACAAGGGAACAATATTTAAAAAAATGACAATTTTGGACCGATCATATGGTAAATTTTTTAAAATGCCAATTTTACCCTTAAGTTTCTTTTTTCTCATGCTATTAGTGAAGACTTCTATCAATGACATTATGCCTAATATATCAATACGTATTTTATGAATTTGTCACTGATAACTTGAACTTTAAATTTCTAAATAATATAAATGTTAGATAGCATAACTTGAAATCAATAAGTTATTTCAACAACGATTGTAACTATATCATTTTATTTATCTATTAGCGACAAAAGCTATCAGATGGATAGTATGTATTAGTGATTCAAAGCAATTATCGATAGCATGCAAATTTGATTTTTTTTTTTTTTTTTTTTGTCTATTTATGCTAAGAACAAACAGTCACAATATCACTTTATAGTAGCATTACCTTTATATCATTGATATATAGTAGCCTAATAGGGATATTACTTATAAATGGTATCAGTGATATCCTTTTTTTGCTCTCACTGATAGATATTATGAGTGATAGCAATAGAAGAATATCATTGATAGTAGCTATCAAAAATACTAATTGATAGCGTAATTAAACCTCATAAATTCGAAACTGATATGTTTACCAAGGAGATATTACTTATAAAAAAATATTTTCTAATGATATCGTTCATAATTGCAATTAGCGATATCCTTCTAATACAATCATCGATAGATAATGTTAGTGATATCATTTTACGTTATTAGCATTATAGAAAAAATATTTATAGTAGCTATCAGGAATATGAATTGACAGCAACATTGCATATAAAAGGTATCAGTGATAGCAACTGATACCATATTTCTCAAATTGAAAGTTACTCTACCCTTCGATGACTATCATTGATAAAAGTTATCGTTGGTAATCGTTATCAATTATATTAACTAATAACATACTTCTCAAATTAAAAAAAAAAATATCATTTATAGCATCTATCAGTGATAGAAACATACAACAACTATCAATTGCTATCAATGATAGCTTTCAATTTAAGAAAATCGAAAAAAAATATTCGTAATGGTAAAAGTTATTACTGATAGTAGCTATTAATAATATTCAGTACTTATTTTAGCTATTAGTGATAACTTCGGGTGAGAAAAAATCGAGAAAAATTGTGTGAAATAATCATTTCTCAAATTAAAAACTATTAGTGATAGATGTTATCGTATATCACTAATATTAATTTTCAGCGATAGATATTATTGGTGACACTATTATCACTGATAGATGCTATTGGTTATAGTTTTTAATTTGAGAAATTTGACAAGAACTATCCAAAATGGTAGTTGAACGTGAATATCTTAGTCTTTTATTATTTTTTGTGCTATATATATGATTATTTTATGTATGTTATTATTCGAGACTTTTTTTACCATTCATGCCACTAATCCAAAAGAAATAATAAAAATCATATTTCTAATAATGTGGTGAAAGTGGCGATTCTTGAAATTATAAAAGTGAAATTGGTGGAGTTTGTTAAATGAGTTAATTGGATAATGGTAATAAAAAAAGAGTAAGAGCTTGAACTTTTGGTAAAAAGATGCTTTTGACCTCTTAAAACCAGTCTTCAAAGGCTTTAATAAGAAATTGGTTTAAGAATCTCCAAAGGCTTTATAAAAAAAAAAAAAAACACTTATTTATTTAGTATTTTATTTGATAATGCTTTTTTTTTTTTTTGTTAAATTATTTTATTATTCAAAAGCCAATTATGATGATGAAATGACTTTTGACCCCCTCTTACCCTAAACTTTTTTTGTCTTCAAAAGAACCTATCAATTTTGATATTAAACAATTAAGATGGAAACGTAACATGACAATGACCATAAGATAAAAGTAGATAACCACAGGTAACTTTCATGTATGTGCTTTAAATTTGTAGTAGATTTGAACTACTTTATTCATCGGTTCCTTTCTTAACCCTTACTCTTTTAAATTGTATCAAAATTGATAAAAATATAACTTCTAAATCTCTTACCACACTCAACCACTAAACCACCTTACATAATCATAATAATCAGGCCTAAATTTTTCTACGTGATGACTATTAACATTTGCTTTTTAGATCTTAATCTTAAATTAATTAATTAATGTTTTGATGATAACATATCTGAATCTTTTTATTGATAATTTTATTATTTTGAATAGTCTGTAACGTAGAGCTCGAAACAATGATTACGATACCTCTTGAATCACCCAAATCGAAGTTCAAACGAAGAAAATATTGTTGAAAGAGTTTAAATGGAAAAATACTCAGAAATAGTAATGTGGCTACCACATAATCAACTTGATCCAATTAGAAAAAGCCACTCGGAGCAATGGAGATGTAACACATGTAGCTTTTGTTTTTATTTTTTCTTTTTATTTCTTTTATTAACTTTTAAGAAAAAATGAATTTTAAAAAAAATTAATATTATTGTTTATCTTTGTATCTAATCACTGGTTTTTTTAAAAAGATTATGAAGTTGTTTTATTGGGCTTTAAACAAATTATTTTAAAATGGATATATTATTACATTATTATTTATCTTTATATCTAACTACTAGTTTTTAAAAAGAAAGATCGTGAACTTGTTTTATTGAGCTTTGAACAAATTGTTTTGAAAAGACATATTATTATATTATTATTATTGGAATAATAAGGGATATAGCATGTTTTTTAGAGATCATTTTGGAAAATGGCAAAACCACTTTTTCTTTTGATTTTTAGCAAATGATATTTTTTGCACGTGCATGGTATTTTGTAAAATACAAAAATACCTCCATTTTCAAATTGTAATTATTTTATTTCTACGGTGTAATTAATCATTGTTATGCATTTATGAGCCTTTAATTATTTTTCGACGTGGTAAACATATAGAAACCAATATCATAACTTGTTTAAAATATTTTAGAAATCAACCAATTGATTCAACATTTTAACATTCAATCTTACTAATTTTAAAATAACCAAATTATTAGTTTTCATTTTGGAGAATCTCAACTATTGATTTTATATTAAAATAACATTAATTGGTTGAATCTCAAAATAACCAAATTATTATTTTAAATTTCAAGAATCTCAACCATTGATTTGTTTATCAATTACCTTACTTGAATTAAAAATAACAAAATTATTATTTTTCAAAATTAGAGAATCTCGACATAGATTTTATACCAAAATAACATTAATTGGGAATTTCAAAATAACAAAATTATTGTTTTGAATTTGGAAGAATCTCAACCATTGATTTTATTTCAAAATATCCTTACTTGAATTTCAAAATAACCAAATTATTATTTCTTGTTTTTTCATGCCCTTTTTGTTTAATTGAGAATTCGCCTATTTGTTTCTCAAGGTTTTATTGGTGTATATATATAATTAGTTTAATACCATTAATTCATATAAGGATGGAAATGAATTAATCGTGTTTAGAAAGACTTTTAAACCAAAACATGTTTATTTAACTGAATAATATTAATTAAATTATAATTTCTATCAATATTGTTTTGATATCTACAATTGGATGCTCATGTAATCGAAAAAATAACATACGACCTAACATGATTTCAGAGTGCCACATTTTCATGGTATTTTATACAATACCAAAATACCCACATTTGTGAACTATAATTATTTCAATATATGTGATGTTATCAAAAGTCTCTCAGGTGTAATTAATTTCGACGTGTTAATAAAGTATACAACTACTATCATAACCTCTTCTTAATATCTCGGGATTTAATAATTTTGTTGAAGATTAACAACTTTATTCATTTTTTTTATTTCAAAATAACCATTTTTATTGGCTAAATCTCAACCATTTTTTTATTTCAAAAAAACTTTGAATCTTTCGACCCTTAATAATTTGGAAATTAAAATAATTTTCTTATTAGATCTTAATTTATTTTTAAAATTTTAATTTTATTCCAACAAAATAGGCTAAGATATTGTGTTTTTTAGATAAAATCTCCCAAATTCCATACATTTTATTAATTAAATAATATAAATAATTTTTAGAAAAATAAGCTAAAATTTATGAGAGAGACAAAGAAGATGCTACTTTTGTATCTTTGTTCTTTTGAGTGAAGGTTTTTGTTCTTCTACCCTAAGCGTGATTGCAGGTTGTAGACTTGAAAATCAAAGATGGAAGATGAAAAATGAAGATAGTATTTGCGAGCTTCAAGTATTTATATTCTTCTTCTTGAAAATGCATGATCGATGATATTGGAGATGAAACTGAAACTTCAAATGAAATGGTAACTTACAAAAAGGAAGGTGGAAATTGGGGTTTGCCCTCTTTAAGGTGGAAAGATTAGAGTTTATTTGCTTGAAGAAGATGTGAGACAAGGAAGATGGAGAATCTTAAAATGGAAGATGGAGAATCAAAAAACAAAAATGAAAAATGCAGATCATTGCAACAGGTCTGGAAAATAGAGATGAAATGTTCTAATTTTGATTGAAGAAGTAATTATTAAAGTGTATTTATTTTATTTTAGCTTAAGAAAATAGCTTACACTCTATGTGTATAGAGGTATTTTGGGTTTTTGCAAATTCTTATTTATTGTATTTTTTTTTCATTTTGCCATTTTTAATATAGTTGACTCATTATTATTTGTGTTATGTCTAATAACTAATTGAGTTTAAATCTCAACCATTCATTTTTCTTTTACTTACATCCAATGACCCAAAATGATTTTGAAATTTAATCTTTCCATTATTTTTAAATACTTCATTTCCCCCATTTTTTTAAATAGCTTTGTTTATCTTTACGATCCTCAAAAGTTGCAAAAGCCACAATCGTTATTCACTCTAAAGCTTCCAATTTTCATTCTTTTCATCTTGTCGTTGAGAGAATTTTTTATTATACTGTGAGGATTAATTATTGTGAGCAAAAAATTGTATACCCACTCTTTTAGAGAGTTTTTCTTTTGTATAATTTAAAACTTTAACATATTGTGACGGTTCGATCCTAACCCATGGAAAGGATTGGGTTTGCTCTTGAATCAAAAAAGTAGCAAGTAGCGATTCGACTCTAATCCGTGGAAAAGTCAAAAGAAGGTTTTCAATCAAAATCCCAAGAGTTACTTGGGAAAGTGAATATAGGTCGATTTTGACCGAACCACTATAAAATTATGGTATATCTTCTTCTCTAACTATTTTCTAACTATTTTTGCATTTAATTTTAGTTACATATTCTTGTTGGTTGAGTTAATTTGATTGCATACTCTATTACATACTTTTTATCAATCTTGTTATTTAACATATTTTAGCTAATTTTTTCTATTTAATTTAAAATTTATCTAATTAGTTTAATTTAGGCTTATTTGTTAAAAAATTTAATTAACTTCTATTCACCCCTTCTAGGGTTGGCACACCGATCCAACAATTATAAATGTAAAAGTCTATAAAATAAATCAAAAGTTGAGAAACTGAATCTTGACTTCTTCTATGTAATTGAGAAACTGAATCCTTACTTCTTCTATGTAATTGAGAAAAAAGTTTGAGACCATGACAACAAAATAACACAAAATAAAAGGGCATCATAGCAAAATTCCCCAAACAATGAACTGGGCCACATTCTTTACCGGAAATGACGCCCAATCTTATCTTGGGCTCTAAAACATAGCCATGAACTTTGAAACACGGCCCATTTAGTTAAATCAGGATCCGTTGCCGCCCTTCTCTAATTTTTGAACTTTCAAATTTGTCATCCGTTCTCTCTCCCCTGTTTCCACAACATCTTCGAATCGGCGTTAATTCAACTCAAGCTCTTTCAATTCCTTGCAATTAATGGATCCTAAACTCACTCAGATTCCAGGTATTGATCTCGTTCCCCATTTTTCTACATTTATTCCTATTGAATTTTTATTACTGATTTCTCTCAATTTTGCTTCAAATCCGCAGCAAAACCCATTTCCTCTAAACCTAAATTCACCCGAAAGCCTTCCGAAGCACCCCAAATCACCGCCCATCAACCTCAAATTTCCAGGTACTACTACACTGTATTATTATCATTTTCATTTTGAATCATGTTCTTCTGTATTAGCGTTTGAATCTTGTTATTGCAATTAGGCAGAAACGAGTTTTTGGAACTGTTAGGAGCTCAAACATACCGATTAAACCTGTAGTTAATGAAAAGCCATTAACTAAGCCCGTTATTGGGGGTGTCAAGAAACAACCCAAACCCCGATTACCTCAAATCTCGGTCAATGCTACTGTTGATCGGAAGATTAATGAGAAATTGAATCCGAGGCTGAAGAAGAAGAGCCCTGGTATCCAACAGCAAGTTACGGAAACGGCTGTTAAGGATCTGCGTGATGGGGACGACGTTGTGGAGCCTCAGACGCCGGTTGCGAGGCCTCGTTTTTTGAAATTGAAGAACGGTGGCACGCCTTACCATACGGCGGAGAAATGTAGTAACTGCCGTTTTGACAAGATGGAGACATCGTCGTATTGGGTTGCTCAGATCAAATTGGCTGAGTCCGTTGGGAAGCATTTTGTGTCTGCTGATTTCTTTCGCCTCGCTTATGTTTGCAATGCTGAGGTAATGTAATGAACATCTTATCTTTTCCTCTCGTCATATCTGGAAGTGCTTTTTATGATAAGTAAAATTAGAAAAAGTAGTTTGATTAAAACTATTTTACTACAAAGTGGTTTATTACATAGCTTTGAAGTAATTCTAGGGAATTATGAACAAATAGTTTTCGTATTTCTTAAGCATTTTCTAGAGTGGCAGGTCTAACAGCTAATTCCTTCCCCCAATCCATAAAGCGAACTATAGAAAAGAGAGATTGTTATCGATGTGAAAGGTTGAGTTGCCAATATGGGTTTGGATTTTCCGGGAGAAAGATCTATTTCATAAATCAGTCAATGTATTGGGGTTGGGGTGATCCCTGGATGTTGTTTCATTAAATGCCTTAAATTTGTTATTTAATGCTCTAAACAACTTAATTATATTTGTATTCCTGTTATTTAGGATTCTGCCATATAATTTAGAGGAAGAGCGTGTTGTATAAACTCTCTAATTCTATTAGCGCTTTTGAGTCTATAACTTGATATCTTTTCTGTAATAATAAACGGATCTCCTCTGTTTAGGGACATAAACTAATACATAATTGAACTGTGTATTTATATTGATTTTCTACCATTTACATTTTCTTTTATAACGTTATTTGTCGATTTCTTACCACGTCTTAGTGAACTAATTGGAAGGATTATCTTCTTTCATATTCCCATGTTCATCAGCACTCTACTGTTGAATTCCGTACATCAAGAACAAGAACCTCCCTGAATTCCTTTTTTACCTTCACATTTATATTAATATGTGGTTCATATTATCATAACAGCCGATCAGGAACCTCAAAGTCGAACTAAAGCGTTACTTGACTCGGCATGAACATCTATCTATGAACACTGAGTGGAAAGATGTGAGTCTTAGCTACGGCTTACTTCAAAACGACACCAATGGAGCCTCCCCTCACAATCCTGCCACTGAAATTTCTGGCAATGAAATCAACAAACTTCAAACTGTGACACCAGAAATCAGTAGCAGTAAACTCGTTAAAGATGAGATTGTGGGAACCGATGTTAGCGAGATTGGAACAGAGACAACACAGAAATGGGTAAATTCTATGTCTATCGAACAACTGGGACACATCCATCAATGTTGACAGGTGAATTTGATTTTGTAGCCTTAGTTTATAGCCATTACTGTGTCTGTGTTGTATAAATGATATGTATTGTCTTTTGTGCTTGGCATTGCCTTTTTCACATTCTATTTCTTTGACTACGCTAATGACATAAACATTGGCTAATGTTCTTCACATTATATTTATAATATATCATACGAATTTGTATTCTGCTCATATGTTCAACTGTCTGTAATTTTTTTTGGTTCAACCATTGTGAAGTAGATGTTTGAAACTTTTAGAATGGTCGTTGACACCGACAAATTTAGTATAGGTTTAAGGGACTCGAACCCTGAAAAAATTGAAATAATATTAAATTCAGAAATTAGCCCAACAATAAAAATGTCTCTCAACTCTTTTTAGACTCAGGTTCAAGTTCTCCATTGATAAAATTTCTGGATCTGCCACTAGTTGTTGAGGTTGGTAACATTTTTGTGGTCAATAACACTTTCATACATTAATTGAGTTATATACAAGGCTTTAAATCTCCCACGCAAATTCTTTGTAAATTTGTAAATTTTGCCTCCTTCCTATACCCTATAGTTAGTATGGTATCTTTTCTCAATAACTCGAAAAATCTATTGGGTTATATTAAGTTTACGAATTATTTGATAATCATTTAATTTTTTATTTTAGGTTTTTAAAAAGTAAGCTTATAAAATTGTGTTTTTCTTTTCCAACTTTAGTTAAAAGTTGAGCCTTTCATTTAAAAGGGATGAAAAAGGAGAAGAAATAAACTTAATTTTTAAAAACTAGAAGTCAAATAATTATCAAACAAAGCGTAATGCCCCCATCTATTTTATGGAACTAATCCTTAGTGTATTTACTCCATTACTTGGAATTAAAATACCAATTCAACTAGAATGTGATCGATTGTGTTTATCGGTCAATTGTGACAAAGTAGCTAGTGTCATAAAGGGTAAATAAAAAAATAATAATAAGGCCAAGTTTGTTTTGAATATAGTAGGCCTATGTCTCCCAATACACATCATTAAGAAAACAAAGTTGGTCCCATGAATTAAAGAAAAAATGAAAAAAGGGGGACATTTTAGTTGTTCACATCACATAATTGTCCTCTAAATTGGTCCCCATTTCTCACATTAATCACTAGGGTTTATGTGCATACAATACACACTCCCCCAATTAATTGGGTTCATCCAATAGCTTGTCCCCTACCCTCCATAACACCTCATTTATGAACTAATTTGGCCCTTTTTTCCCTCGTTGTTTCCCCTAACATTCTTGCTGTATGATTCCTTTCTTTTCCTTTTTTTCCCCTCTCTTTCAACTATGTCAACTATACTTGCCTATTTGTTTCTAGTTCGGAAAATATGATACATATTATTTATGGTGTGTTTGGATTAACTTTCTAAATGTTTATAAATACATTTTCTTTTTGCACTTGTAAACACTTGGAAAACATATTGTCTTTTCTAAGATTGTAAGTGACTACAATCACAAAAATTTGATGTCATCATAAGCATTGATCGGTTGGTTAAGGTTGGATCTTTGCCCTCTAATTTACTTGACTTTGGGACGTGCGGGGAGGGCGGAGCTCAATTAACATAATAATAAATGATAAAGGCAACGAAGCCTCCACATTTCAATTGTATGATATATCCCGTTTATATATAAACGCTTGTGACTTGGCTTTTGAAACCACTCAGAAAATCTCATACAAGTGAAAATGATTGTTCTCATTTATATACCTATGACCACTCTCTTCTTCCTAGTCAATGTGAGACTTTGTTTGTTCCAAACAACAAAAGTGATTGACTATCGTTATCCCACTATTTTGACAATACTTTGTCAACTAAATTATAAAAGATTATCCGACTTTTTCCTCTTCTTTCATATGTTGTATTCATATTCTTTTCAAAGTTGCAACGTTACTTTTAACCTTGTATAAACATTACAAACTACATTTAAAGTAGAAATTCACTACAATGTTAAACAAAAATTAAGACTCAAAGTACAATCATATTGCTTTAGGTCATCGTTACTCTCGATTGAAGTCTCGACTTTTGTATAAAATTAGATTTAGAGATTTAAAATAAGTGAAAAGGAAAAATATAAGCATTGATATTGGAGCATAGGATGGGTTAATGATACTCGACATCAACCATATCGTTGAAAAATGAAATATGAGACTAAGCTTATCCAACAAAACATGTCTTCCCATTTTGTCCCAAATGTTTTTAATTAACATGAAACATTGATTACATCATTTCAAGTCCAAAATCAGACAACCACTGAGCCCACTAGGCCCATTTCATTTTCTTTCATATCTTTCTTCATTTATATCAAATCTTCCAAAAACATATTTAAAAAAAAAAAAAAAAAAAAAAAGAAAAGACATCTATGAGATTCTGTTTTGTTTTCTTTTGTTTGGTTTCCTTTTCTTTTTGATGGAATAATTGAGTTTTATTTCTGTTTCTTTCTGACTTTACTTCTTTAATCAATCAAACTTTACCACTTACTCTTATTTTTATTATTATTTTAAACTTTTTGAATCATTTGCATCCTCACATAGATGGTTGAGAAGAGGCCCCGTGATCTTTAAAAGATGTATGAATTACTTCTTTCTTCAAAAACTGAATAGTTAGCTTCTCATTTATGTTTTTCTGTTGAATTGTTTGTTTTAGTTCTCGTCACATAGTTTAGTTTACTTTTTATAAAAGACACTATGCTTGATCACTTTTTCGAATAGATCGATTCTCATATTGTGATCATTTCCCTTGTCTCATTCTCATAGCTTTTATGGTATCAAAGAATTAAGGGTGACAACAATTTTGAGTGATTTTTTCAACAATGAACGATTCACCTTCTAAAGAAAGATCTTCTATTGAAAAAGAAGATAGTCGCTCCTAAAAGCAAGACTATTACAGTCAAATTAGATGATGTTATTATTATTGAAATTACAAGCTTTTACAACTCTATGAGTGTGTAGTTTCGAGAAATTCATCGATCAAGAAATTGAAATTTCTAAGAAATTTATCAATATTGAAATGGAATCTTCTTCCATACATATTTTAAACCTTGAGAGACAATATTGAATGAGGAAAATAATTCAAACGTGTATTGAATCAAACGTATCTATATTTAAAACACACTTAATAAACTCACTATCCTTTAAATTAGAATGACTTAACTAATACTTTTGCAAAACATGGTACCTATTTATAGTCATTATTGTTATCCAATCAAAAAAGCAAGACCATATGCCCCTCAATCACCTTACTCCCCTTTTTATGTTTATAAATTTTTTAGGTTAAATTATATATATATATATATATATATATATATATGTCTGTCCTTTTAAATATCAAAGTGATGTCCATTTAGTCTTCCTATTTAAAGAAATTTTTAATAGGGCCCTCCATTTTTAGATTATGTCTATTCATATCATTTTCTTCCGACTTAAAATTTAGTGTTGAATAAAATTTTGTCATCGATTCACCACTAATCATTCAAAACTCATGTTTAGATTGAACATTTTAGATTTGATTTGTTGTAACCAAACTCATTTTTTAAGTTCTAGTCTCTTTTCTTTTCCACTCCATGCATCATAACACTATGTATATGTATATTTCTAATAATCGTGATCACATTTTAACCCAAGTAATAAGAAATCATACAAAAGAGAAGTGAATAAATAAATGAATGGAAAAGGGAAGTAGAGGTAGCATTTATTTAAATTAATTGTAAGATGATGAAGAAAAAAGAGTGAAAATAGAGGGGGGTAGGGATTAATGGATTTGGAGCAGAGGATTGAAACTTTGTTAAAAGCAAGTAATTATTCCTATGATGCCCCAATTGCAAGTTTGCCATCATGGGGATACCATTTGTCCCCCTCTATTGAAGGCCCCACTATCTCTTTTTAGGGTTTTATTTCTTTCTTTCTTTCTTTCTTTCTTTCTTTCTTTCTTTCTTTCTTTCTTTCTTTCTTAAAAAAACAAGTTGGAAAATTAATATTAAAATTGGTTGGATTCCTTTGTTTGGGTATGACCACATAAATAACCTTCTATTACACCACCATTTTCAAACTCCCTTTTCCCTCTCTCTCTCTCCCTATTTTCTGTTTCTATTGCCTTCACTCTTTTCTCCCTTTCTCTTCTTTTTTTTATAAATTATTATTATTATTATTATTAATTCTCTCGTATATTTATATATGTTATATATATATATATGCCTATATCATTTCCTTCACAACACCCAACAAATTGTTGTTTCCCCCTTCAATTGTTGACTAATTTCACCTCTCCCTTTTCCCATTTTTACTCTTTTTTTTTTTTTTTGAATTTTATATAAGCATCAATTTATACACCAAAATCTTTAAGAACCTTTGTGCTTAGTTTGAAAAAGTAGAAATGGTGTGAGAGTTGAACTCCTAAGTTTTTGCAAATAAATCAATTTAGACTCCATCTTGTTATTTACTTTTACAATCATCCATGTAGTAACAACAACTATAATCCTTCGTTTCATAAAATTTTCGTGTGAAGAAATGCACTCACGTTATTCGAAGAATTAACACAATAATGAATTTCAAAAGTAATCTTTTAGAAGAGTCCAAAATTTTTAATGATGTTTGACGAAAAAATCTCGTAAAAAAAATTAATACACATAGGAAGATTAATGACTTATTTAGAATCATAATGGAATGGACACATCAACAAATTTAGAATATCATTACTGGACTCAATGGTAAACTAGTTTTCATGTCAATTCTAAGACTCAGTTCAAGTCTCAATATTTACATTTTTTTTCTTCATATTATTATTTTTATTAAATTAAAGCCCTCATCACCAAAAATTTTACATGTGCCACCCAAGTGAGAAAATGTAATGTAACAAATCCGAAGTGTATGTTTAAAGTGAGGATTTAGAATCAAAATTGTAAATGTAAACTCATTTAATTTGTACAATTTTGATGTTTAGGTAATATAAAGAAGTAGAGGTAGGTTGAGAGAGGTGTAAAATTGTAAATAAAGGAAAGAAGGAGAAGGAGAGAGTAATACAAACAAAATCTACCAGACAACACACACACATTGATTTAAGTGTCAAATAAAACAACACCATTCACTATTTTTCCTTAATTAACACCTTTCTCTTCCTTTTCTTTTCTCTTTCTTTCACTTTTTTCTTTTTACCCCCCCTTCTTTTTTCCTTTAAAAAAAAAAAAAAATTAATTTCGAACGGAAGAAACAGAAAGTTTTTTAAACAAAACAGAACAAAAAGTAAAGCATCAGTATGGATTGACATCAATTTTTAATTAATAAGAAAAATTTTGATTTTTTGTACACTCATTGGATTTTAGATATTAACCTACCTTTATTTATTATGCATCTTTAAATTCATACAATCAAATAAAAAGTACCTTAGGATTCTTTTTCTTATATATAAAACTTTCCTGTTCTCATTTTTTTTTTATTTTTACGCCCAAAAAATTGGGATTTTTCTAAATGTTTTGAATTTGTAAGATTATCGGGTTGTTTTCGTGTTGGTTCTACTCAATTACACATCAACCATCGACTAATTTAATATAGATTTAAAAGAACTTAAGTTCCTCCTCAATTTTATGCTTTTTATATTATATATATATGTGTGTGTAAACAATTAAAATAATGACGATACAAGAAGCTAATCTAATAGTAAAACTATCTCAAACTTCCAACCAAAATTATGCAATTAGTAAGATGATGTAAGCTTAAATAAGTCTAGGAATGTAATTATGAAAAGTTAAACGACAAGCCATTGGTTGGTTTTTTTTTTTTTTTTTTTTCCTTTTATTGGGAAGGGTAAAATTGTGATTATGGAGAAGAGTGGGGTTAGAGAGAGAGAGAGAGAGAGGAAGAAGAAGAAAGGGGACAGTGGGTGTTTACGCCTTTAATAAATTGTTCTCTATTTTCATTTATAATATACTTTCATACACACACACACACATATATATATTTATTTATTTTTGCGACAATTGTTGGTGTGACCTCTCACTGTCTCTAACCATGATGTTACGTATCTTTCTTCCTTTTTTCTTTTCCATTCTCTTCCATATTTATTATATTTTTCTTCTATTATTACTCCTACTAATATCTTTCTTACCTTCCCACCTGTGCCACAATGCTGCGTGTTTAACAAATATTCATTTAGGAAGTTTTTAAGTTTAATACAAATAACCATATATTTACGATAGAATTTGTGTCCTACACATCTATTCATATTTTTCTCTTCTTTTCTAAACTCTAAGTTTAATCTTTTTTTTCTTTTTTTCTTTTTTTAAATTATAGTTGTTGTTGTATATTTTAAATTTTGATTTTGTCGCACTCGGTCTTGAATGTGGCTTTTTAACCAAAGTTTATTTATTTATTTATTTGATTGTTTGTTTTATTGGGGTTGCTTTGTTGTCACTTTCTATTGGAGAATTGTGGAGTGTCTTTTGTAATCTTTTTAATTATTATTATTGATGGGTGTATATATATATATATATTTTACCTCAAAATTAAATAATGATGGCCGGTTTTGCTAATTATTAATTTAAATTTATTACTATCGTAAATAGCTTTCTTCAATATATAAATGAGTGTTGGCAATTTGACTGTAAGCTTACCTTTCTCTAAATTCATATCTTACTTTTAATATTAAATATAATATCTACCAAAATTCATTCACGTAAAATTTCTCTTTTAAAATGAAAAATCTAACTTGAATGAAGATTTTTGGAATTTTTGTTTGAATGATATATTGATGGTCTAAATGGAGAAAGAAAGAAAAAACAATATTCACGTAGAAATTATATACAGAAAAAAGATATTAACTTTAGCTCATCTTCATATTTACTTTAGTTTTTGTTGGCTTGACTATTGCTTCAACTCTCATTCTTGTTATTTGTTCTTTATATTAATACATCTAGAAAATCGAGAACAAGTGATGATCTAGAGTGATCAAGTTCGATTGGGGCAATTATCAAGTTAGGTATAGTGAGTATTAAGATGAGCAAGAGCAATTTGCAAAAATCGAGCATTGAAGGTCACACTACATATGGAACAAATGGTTACTACATTAATTTTACCGTGTGACAAAACAATGTTGAAGGTAAAAATTTTAGTTTTCTAAAACATAGGTTTTGTTTTTCCATCTAGATTTCTAAAAAGAGGTCATTGGTCCTAAATTTAGTTGATGTCATTTTCGTCTTAAGTCTCATCAATTTTATTTCAAGTATCACTTAAAATTTATCCTACAAAAATTGCAATTAGATTTTCATTTTAATTCAATGAAATTAAAGCATGTGGTGGAAATGAATATACATCTCGAGTTTAGGATAAATTTTGACTTTATATTAAATTAATAAAATGTTTGAGCTAATTTTATTCTTTCGTTTCTTAGTTTAGTTTAATTTTACATTAAAATAAATGCAATTCAATGAGCAATTTGACGATGGAAGGAACATAACACTAACCCGATAACTTTCACTATAAAATTCTATATATGAATTACATTGGTGGCTCGATTTAATTAATTTATTGGAAGACAAAATAATAGTCCATTATTCAATTTGCCATAAAAATGGCAATTTAATGAAGTTAGCAAGAGACCACCCATGGTCATAAATAATAATAATAAACCAATTAGTTAAATTTGTACAACCTCAACTTGACAAATGGTTGATTTAATTAAACATACGAGGTAGGTTTATTAGTTTGATCTTCGTCTTGCATTATAATAGGACAATAAGTTCGAGTTGTAGGATTCAATTTCTCATTTGTATGGTACTAAAAAGGACACCACATAACATTTTATTTCATCGTTTTGGTAAATCACTTTATAAAGTTCTTTTTCTGAGTTTTCTTAAATCGTAAATTGAAAATAGATAAAAGAATATTATAAATAGAAATAGTGTTTAATTATATATATGTGTATATCGAAAAGAAATCAAGTGATTACTAAAGTTAGTATTTATTTATTTACCATCAAATTGGTAGGGATAACACTCAACTTGAAGGTGTAGACAAATCTTCAAATATCAATTACATAAATCGTTTAAATTCTAAGGTAAACAAAATATATCGTAATCTATTTTATAAATTATTTAATTTATTTAAATTATGTTTATAGATATTACTCTTTTGTTATCCAATTTTCATTAATTGTTTTTGAAAAATCAAAAGTAAAATTTTGAAAGAAAAAAAGTGTAATTTTCGAGAAAGACATGCATTTCATACGAGCAAAATAAATAAATAAATAACCAATATACGGTAGTGTTAGTATTCATCATATTTATTCGATCCATAATGAAAATTAATATATTCGTAATTTGTTAAATCAATTATTACCAGCCGCTGTTGCAAAAACCTAATTAAGTTGTTATTCAATCACTTTTACTTAAAATTACAAATTAGTTACATTAATTAGTTAACCTTTTTTTCTTAACAAATATCGACCAAAAAATAAGAATGGCAAATAATTTTTAAATTTGCCTAAATATAAAATTTAAATTGTATGTAAGTTTATAATAAGTTCAGACATGAAAATTAGATTAAAATAACATTTTAGTATCACTACTTTCAAAGCATCTTTGATTTGAATTGTCCGACCTTCAAATGTTTGATCTTGATCATTAAAATTTCAATAAATTTTGATTTTAGTTGTTACTAAACTTACTATTAGTTCGTTGATTTTTTTTTCAATTTTATTTTATAAGTTTTTTTAAAAATAATAAATAATAAATTATTTACCTAACATAAAAAAACTACTAAAAGCCCAAAAAAAAAAAAAGCATTTTAAATATCTTATCTATTTTGTTATTTTTGACAATTTTCCTTTCTTTCGAGAGAGAGATGGAATTTCTGACTCTTAAGGACGGTGCTCTACCCTTTTTTCCTTGTTGAGATATTCCACCATTCTGATGGTCCCCCGGCTCCTAATTGAGTTCGAGAAGATAGGAGATGCAAATTGTCCGAGGTTAAGCTGCTGAAAGACCAAGGTCTTCCTTATCTATTAACCTTTTTCTTTAAAATATAAAAACAATAATCAAATATTGCAAATTTTCAAATAAAGATTATTATTACTATTTAATTAATTTCAATAACACATTAACGTTGATAGACTAAATTTAAGATTTATTAAAAATATAAAAATTATAAGGTGTTTGGGTCGCTGACTTGATTATTATAGTTAAGTAGTTACTATAGTATAAGAATTATAATAATGTGAGTTTTTATAACAATTTATGTTTGAGGTGGAAAACTATTTTAGTATGAGTTATAAAAGTTTCTATTTGAGATACAAATATTTTAATATATGTTTGAAATAGAAAACACGGGAGAGGATGAGTTGAAAAACACAATTGTGGATAATAGTAAATACAGTTAAAAGAAAAGTTTTAAAGCAATAATTACGGTAGATTATAATAGTCGGAAACATTGAAAGCCTTAAATTTAAGATGAGTCACCAACTTGAAGTTAGAAATTAATTTAAAAGACAAAAAAATAATTTTAGTTTAAATCTTATTTTAGTCCATAAACTTTGTCATCTTGTTCTATTTTAGTCCTTAATCTTAAACGCGTTTGTTTTTGTCTCTGAACTAAAAAAAAAAAACTTATTTTAGGCCCCAGTGTTATGAATTCATTAACTTCATATTCATCACATTAATTAAATTAACAAGTAATCAATAAGTATTGCTAATTTATTATAGAAATATCATGTGCCAACACAAAAACATAATCAACACAATTGAATCAAATAAACTCAAAAACTAAGTTTTTTTTTTCAAAACTCAAATCTTTCACATCCCTCTTCGACTCTCCTACTCTTTATTTTATTTTTTTCAAATTAGAATCTTGAAGCAAATTAAAGAAACGTTGAATTAGAACTGACAAATTGATGTTAGCATCCATGAACAAGTAAAATAAACTTAACGTAAAAATAAAATAAGTGCAACGCTTATAAAATAAAAACTACAAATTGTAGATAAATATATTCCCAATGAATCATCAAACCCAAAAGAAATAAGAAAATATATGCATGTACGATTTACAAACCAAAATAATCTATACCTTAAACAGAAACTATAATAAAGTCACATTTTACCTCAAACGTTATTAGAATAATTTCAAATACAGTAAAATGAACAAATATAATAAAATTTTAGAGAATATTAATAATAGATATTAATATATTTGTTGCAATATTTATAACTGACATCGATAGATACTAATCTAAAACTGATCAAACATTCCTAGATTTTATAATTTTATTTAAATATTTTCGTTAGCTTCCCAATTTAATAAAAATTTCTTAAAGATTTTTAGTATTGAACTTATATATATATTTTAACCGTAACCGTAAAATGGGTAAATAGAGTAAAATGTGAAATTGGGAGGAGAGAGGGAGAGAGGTAAATATATATATATATATATATATATATATATGGTGGTGAGTGGTGGGCGGTGGGGCAATTGAAGCAGCGCCAAAGGCTCAGCCCTCTCGCCCACTTCCCTCTCTTTAAAACCACCAATTCAAACTCCATTCTCTCTTCCTCTCACTCACCCTTCTCTCCCGTTGCTACCACCCCCTCCCCCTCCCCCTATTTCCATATAATTTCATTTCCTTTTCAACCATTTTCAACTCCAACACTATCATTTTATTCCCCAATTTATGTTTCATACATTTTAGATAATTTTTCCAATTCCATCCCTCTATTATTTTTGGACCTCTTCCATCACTTTCAAACCAACATTAAATTTTGTATGTTTCTCCATGAATGAGAACTAGGAATTAGAAAGTGTTGGAATGAATGAGGAATCAACGATAAAACAAAAATGCGATCGTCGAGTATGAAAAACGGTTGGATTAAAAATTGTGGAGATATATAACATGAGTTAGTGTTACGAATTGAGTCCAAAATGCTCTAAACATGGATTTTGAATTACATTATATTACAAATTCATGACATTAACGACTCCAAACAACCCCTTAAAATTGGTAGAGTTGAATTTATGAAGAGTGAAGATTCAAAATTCCGTCCTTGATCAGCTTTGAAATGTAAGATAGAAAGTTAAGATATTCATTAAACATTTTATGTGATAAATTTTTCAATTTCATCACTATATTATTATTGTTGGACCTCTTTCGTAATTTTCAAATAAACATTAAATTTGATGTTCTCGATGATGTACAATGCTAAGAAGTGTGAATTAGAAGGTGTTGGAATGAGCAAGAAATCGACGATGAAATAAAAATGTAATAATTGAGTATGAAAAATGTTTGGATTAAAAATTGTGGAAATAAACGTGACTTTAATATTACAAATCAAGTCCAAAATGCTCCGAACATAAATTTTGAATTACATTGTGACATTGCAAATCCATTACATTACTCGCTCCAAACAACTCCTTAAAAATTGATAGAATTAAATCTATGAAGAGTGAAGATTCATTCCTGTTGTTGATCAATTTAAAAATGTAAACTAGAAAGTTAAAGATATTCGTCCATAAATCTAAACCTGATTATTGTCCATTTTGTTTGAATATTTTCTGTTTCATGGAAAGGAAATAAAATCAGAAACAACAAAGTACAATATAAATAATCTGACAATTAAATGTTAAAATTTAATGAAACTATAAGCTAAAGTCATACACTAAAATGAAACAAAATACATCTCATCATAAAAAAAAATCAGAAAATGTCGCTAAAAGAAGATTTTATGATTATCTAACTCGTCGAATAAAAAACGACCATTATAAATATAACAATTCATAACTAAAATATTAGCTTTTACAACACAAAAATATATGTAACAAATTTAGATCGAGCTCTGAGAATCTATAAGTGATAGACCACAATATTAATTAGTGCGAGTCTATCAACGATAGAGTCAACCAAAGATGGAATTTTTCATACTTGCAAGTCTTTAAAAACATTGTCGTACACTTAATTATTATTAAAGAAAATGCTACTCAATGAAATTATCCAATCATGTAAAGTTAAAACTTTAAATTATTATTCATATGTTGTTGAATTAAAAAAATTGTCAATCAAAACATAGCTCTTAATGATTAAATATTCATCGATAATAATATATATATAAAATATTAAAATGGTTACCGTTCAATTGAAACCTTGCTTAAGATAAAGAAACACACATCTTTAAGAAAATTATTTTAAACGACAAAATTATTAAAAATAATTAAAAATAATAAAATATCATAATATAATCCCAAAAAGTAATTATTATTATTTTGTTTATTTTTAGTAAGTCAACCCCTCAGTCATAGTTTTAAAAAAATGTAAAACTTTGGCAATAATATTGTAAAGCAAATTTTAGGAGAAAGGAAAAAAGGGTAACAATTTTTTTTTTAATAGGAAGAACTAAACGAAGAAGGGAAAAAGAAGAAGACGATGAAGAAGAAAAGAAGAAGAGGACGCGCGTTTTAAGGGAGTGAAAAACAGTGATTCCATAACTAGAAATAGAAAAAAGAACAAAAGCTTTGATAAGACGTGAGATGCAGAAAAGAGTTGTACTCATACTGCTCACCCCTAACTTGTAACGCTGTTTGAGTTTTCTCTGTCTTCCCATTTCCCATTTTTCAATTTGTAATTTTGTTGCAATGTGCGGGGGCTCTCAGTCTTTAACAAACAGCTTTCATCCAAACTCTCTAACCCCACCAATGGCTTTGTTCATGGTCCCCAATTCTCTCTCTCTTTCTTGGGTTGTTTTCTGATTAGATTAGGCTTCAATTCGTCTGGGTTTTGTGATTATGAATTTCCTTTTTGCACTTTGGGTGATAGGCAAATGGGGTTTAAGAGTTTTTAATTGGGTTGGCTTAATATGCCCAGTACCTGTTTGTTAAAATGACTAAGAGAACGGATCTTCTTGTTTATTAGGGGAAAAGATTGTACAAAGAGAAAAAGAAATATTATTTTTGTTGCATTAATGAAAACCAACCTTTTTGTCTTTGGTGGAGGGCCAGGGTCTCACCCCACACACACTCTGTTACAGTGAAGGAAATTATTAATAAAGGAGAAAGGAGGGAGGAGGGGAGGGAAAAAAAAAAAAGATAAAGCCAAGGCAAAGCAAAGGAGAAGGGGATGGGGGAGTGTGGGTTTTGTTCTGTCTTAGCCTGTCCCCCCCACCCACCCACACATATACGCACTCTTCTCTCTCTCTTAACAGTCCAAAAGCCACCAAAGCATTGGCCTTTTTTCGCCTTTTGCTTCTGTGTTTCCTATGCAATTGTCTATGTCTGTTGCTTCTGCTCCCTCTTCTCAGTACCTGCAAATGGGAGAGGAATCATACTTTGAATTTCTTGTTATTATTTGATACCCTCCTTTTCTTTTTTTTTTTCTCTTCCTTTTTTTTCTTCACTATCTTTTTAGCCTACTGGCTTAGCATCCATCCAAACACTACTTTCTTGTTGTTTTCTGTTCATCTCCTTTCACTTCTCTCCTGTTTTTAGCTTTATTGGTATCCATTCAGGATATGTTTTCAGCATTCTTTACCATGATTTGACCTCATTTCCAGTTTTCTACAGCTCTGGTCTTCTTGTCACCTTATTGCCAATTGATCACTCCGTGCCATTCCCCTTTCTTGTTTTAGTTCTGTTGGGAAGCATAGCAATAGGACACTTGAAGTAACTCCTGGGTTGTTCATGGAAATTGATCTGAACCAAACAGCCAGTGAGGTGGGGAAGAATGCATATTGCTATGGAAATTGTGAAGAGGGTCTTTGCAATTGTTGTTTATCCTCCTCAACTTCTTCTTGTTCCTCAAATTCATCGTCAACTCCCGTCTCTTCTTCAACCTATTTGGAGCTTTGGCATGCTTGTGCTGGTCCTCTCACCTCATTGCCCAAGAAAGGAAATGTAGTTGTCTATTTCCCACAAGGTCACTTGGAGCAAATTTCCTCGGCGTCTCCCTTTTCCCCCATGGAGATGCGCACTTTTGACCTTCAGCCAGAGATCCTCTGCAGGGTCATCAATGTTCACCTACTCGTAAGTACTGGGTTTACATTTTAAATTCAATTTCTGCCTGTTCCACTCTCAACTAGCCTCACTCTCAGTTTTCCTTGACCCCTTTCGACTTTTCACTGTTCTTACCATTTGAACAGGCCAATAAGGAGAATGATGAGGTCTATACACAACTTACTCTCCGTCCCTTGCCAGAGGTAGATTCCAACTACTCAATTTATCTATTCCTGTTCTACCTGAGACTTGGTTTTATTACGTTAATCTTAATTTGAAATTTGGGACGGTTAATAAAGTTTGTAGCTTTTTTAATATGCTCAAGTTCTGGAGCTAAGTTTAATCTAGTATTTTCTCTTTTGTTTAATTTAGCTCGAGGATGAGATGACTATTACAGTGGCTGAACGGTAAATTTTGATATCTTATAGTTATTAGGCACTGGTGTAGCGGGCAAAGAGCTGGAGGAATTGGCGTTGAATGGAGCTGATGGAGATGGGAGCGGAGGGTCGCCTACTAGATCTACACCTCACATGTTCTGCAAGACACTTACAGCGTCTGACACCAGCACCCATGGAGGATTCTCTGTTCCTCGCAGAGCTGCTGAAGACTGTTTCCCTCCACTGGTTGCTACTGATTTCCCTTGTTTTAATTTAAATTTTTCTCAGATGAAGCGAATTGGGTTTTATTTGGGTATATTCTGAGTGAAGTTGATGGTTACTGCAGGATTACACTCAGCTTAGACCGTCTCAAGAGCTAATAGCCAAGGACCTGCATGGCGTGGAGTGGAGATTTAAACATATTTACAGAGGTATATTGTGAGATTCCTTTTGTGTTTGTTGATTGGCTGACGTAATTGAACTCAATCATAATAACTTGGCAGGTCAACCTAGGCGGCATCTGCTCACTACTGGATGGAGTATTTTTGTAAGCCAAAAGAATCTTATTTCTGGTGATGCAGTGCTCTTTTTAAGGTATTTATCTTCATATTAACCCCTTCGTTCGGTCATATTTATGCAAATTCTTCCTTTTGCTACTGGCATTATTTACCATGGATTTAACTTAGCCAGTTGAGATCAAATAGGTGTCTATTTCTTATCTCTTGCATCTTTTATTTTTGAAATATTGTCTATACAGCCAAGAATAGATCAAGATAAGTGTACTTTCCTATAAATATAAAATAATTTATAGAACAATAATTTTTTTAAAAAAATTAAAACATATGTAGACGTAGTTGATTGTCAAATTAGATACAAAATTATGCTGGTAGTGTTGGGATGAATTTTGAGTCTCAAACCACGTAAGTGATTGTGCTGTGTCTGCAGGGGTGAGAATGGAGAGTTAAGGTTGGGAATAAGGCGAGCTGTTCGGCCAAGAAATGGTCTTCCTGATTCAATTGTTGGCAACCAAAATTCTTGTGCAGACGATCTTTCTCGTGTGGTGAAAGCAATATCCACCAAGAGCACATTTGATGTGTTTTATAATCCGAGGTACCATCATGGTTCAGTAGTCTTTATTGTTAATCATGAAAGAGAATTTGCTTTACATCAAGAAACACTTTGCCTAGGAGGGTTTTTGCACTTTAGATGTCTCACTCTAGCTGTGGGAGATGAACTGGAAATGAAAACTCAGATATGCAGAAGTTTGTCAATTTTTTTCTTAAAAAATGTAGAAGTTTGTAAATTAGTACTTCGAGTCAATCCATGACAATTAATTAATGTCCCCTAAACTTCAAGGATTGTAAAATTTAAAATCTCGAACTAATAATTGTATCTTTAAAACTCTAAGCTTTCATAATCTAAATTTTGGAAAACGAATTGACACATATCCTTTATTAGGATTTTGTTTTAGAACCGTGAAGGCAAAGTTTTCATGAAGGACGAAAATATCCGTTGATATGTCGATATATCCCTAAATTTAAGGGTTCGGTATCCATATTAAAAATCCACGAATATCTCTTAACATCTTTTATAAATGCTAGTAAAACATAAAATATGTTGTCTATATAATCCAATATGAATAGAATACTAATAACAATATCTATAACTTAGTTTAGGAGTCAAATATTAATCTAAATAAGTTTTATTAATTTTGTGACTTTAAAAAATATTTGTTGGTATTGATATATCCGTAAAATTGAAATATTGATACATTACTCCTTGGTTTGCACACATACGTAAGACTTCTTTAAATGCACAAATTAACATAACATTGGAGAGAAATGTTAGAATCAAATGGATAGTAAGGGATTTCATTGCTAGGAGTGGTTTTCATCTTCTCCCATATTTCTTACTTATTTAGAAAAAGGCTGCGTGATAACTTTTTTTGCTACTTTGGTAGAATTTTGGGAGAAGTACTTTATTTTACTTTTTAAACGTGAACCTAGAGTTGATTTAAATGGAATCAAATGAAATTAGTTTTATCTCTCCAACCGAGAGTTTAAATTGATTCACTCATGAAAGTTTAGAGTTTAAATTGATCCAATTGTTAGATCCAGTTTTAATTGATACACTCCAAAGTTTAGGGTATACATTGATTTTATTTCTCTAAATTTAGGGACATGTATGAAACAAGCAAAGAATATTTTTTTGCTTTATCCTATACTAGTTAACAATTTTACTCCAGAATCCCAGATTAGAACCGATTTATTGCCATGAGGAAAGCTTCACAAGCGTTAGAATTAAATACATACAAATATTAAAAGCAATTCAACAAGCAAACTTTAGTATTTTTTTCCCTACATACAATGAAAGACAGTTTTTACTTGCTACTTCATTATTCTGTTAAGCCACCAATATTATTCACATATAATAGGAGAAATAAGGGGAAGTTGGCTCAGGAGATGTTAGTTAGAGACGTGGAGGGGAATTTGGAAAGAGGAAACTAAAGTGGTGGGCCCAACAGTTAGTTGGGATTGGAGAGGGAATTTAGGTCGGGGAGATCGCATAAGTGGTTTGTGCAGAATTTTGGTGAAGTCAAGAGGACTATCTCAATCCTTGAGAGACAGGAGGAGTAGTATGTTGGTTCTGTGCTTTTCCTTGCTTTTCTTGTTATATTGTTTTGTCTTTTATCTTGTTTAAATTTTGATTATTGTATCTTTGCTTCAGTTAGAGAAGGATTGAGATCCTAGTAGTGCTGTTTTGCTTTCTGTTTCTATCTTATATTGTAATTACGTTTGGGTATCAATAAAAGTAGAATCACCACTGGTGTTCTATCAATTTGGTATTAGAGCACTAGAATTTGGGAAAGCGTAAGAAGATGGCCAAGAGAAGCGAAGAACGGTTGGAATTTGTGGAACAAGAAATTCTAGAAATGCGTACAGAGTTGAAGAAGCTACCCGCAATGGAGGAGAATATGTCATTGATTTCGAAGAGTATTAAGAATATAAATGTGCAGATGGAGAAACAACAAACACAATAGCAAGCGATCTTGAAATACATCGAACGAATCATTTGAGAGAAGACAGTTACAACGGTTGACTTGGAGGGATCTCCGAGTGGGGGAATGGGAAGTGACTCTACAACAGAAGTGTTGGCTGGGGAATCAAAGGGAGAATGGAAGAGTGAGGATGATGAGGCATTTGATAGGAGCAAGTTTAAGAAGGTTGAGATGTCGATCTTCAGTGGAACAGACCCTGACTCATGGTTGTTTCGAGCAGACCGCTATTTCAAGATTCACAACCTAATCGAATCAGAGAAATTGTCAGTGGCTATTATCAGTTTTGATGGTCTGGCCCTTGACTGGTATCGATCTCAAGATGAGCGTGAATCTTTCCAGAGCTGGGATGATTTGAAGCAAAAGATGTTGACGAGGTTTCGAACGATCAGGGATGGTACGTTGGTAGGCAGGTTTTTGACGATCAAACAAGAGACCATGGTGCAGGAGTATCAGAATAGATTTGACAAATATCTAGCTCCGGTAGCATTCTTACAAACGGTGGTGCTTGAGGAGACTTTCATGAATGGGCTTAGCCCATGGTTGAAGACCGAAGTTGATGTTCTGGAACCATGTGGGTTAGCCCAAATGATGAAGCTGGCCCTTAAGATTGAGAACAAAGAGAGAGTGAGGAAGGAATATGGGCTGATCAGTGTGTATGAGAGTAAGTTCCAGTACAATCTACCTAAGGCAAAAGAAGGAACAGAGACCAAAGCAACGACAACCACGACTAGTGGAAATACTCCAATGAGAACAGTCACACTCAAAGGAGTCATGATGGCGGATAACCGAAGAGAAGGACCTTCCAAACGTTTGACAAATGCTGAATTTCAAGCTAGGAGGGAAAAAGGGGTTATGTTTTAAATGTGAAGAGAAATATCATGCTGGCCATCGTTGTAAAGCTAAAGAACACAAGGAGTTAAGAATGCTGGTAGTACGGGAGAATGGAGAGGAGTTTGAGATCATCGGGGAAGATGGGGGAGAAGAAGTGGTGGATGAGAATGTTATTGAGGTAGGAGCAGTGGAGAATTTGAACATAGAGTTATCCATTAATTCGATGGTGGGGTTGACCAATCTTGGAACTATGAAGGTGAAGGGAAAGGTGAAGGATGAGGATCTGGTGGTGCTGATTGACTTGGGGCTACCTACAATTTTATATCTGAAAAATTGGTAACCAACCTAAATCTGCCATTGAAAGCTACAACCAATTATGGAGTAATTTTTTGGGTTCAGGAGCAGCCATTAAAGGAAAAGGAATTTGTGGGAAAGTAGAGGTTTTGCTCGGTGATTGGAAAGTGGTGGACAGCTTCTTGCCACTTGAGCTGGGAGGTGTTGATGTCATACTTGGTATGTAGTAGTTGCATTCTCTTGGAGTGACTAAAGTGGATTGGAAGCACTTAGTGATGTCCTTTCAGCACGAAGGAAGAAAGGTCATGATTCATGGGGATCCAAGCTTCACTAATAATGAAGTGAGTTTGAAGAGTATGATGAAAACTTGAAAAGGGGAAGATCAAGGGTTTTTGGTGGAATGCCGAGCTATAAGGTACCTGTTGCAACCTTTTATGAAGAGGAAGTTGAATCAACTGTAGATAATTCCATCCCTCCATTATTAAAAAAATTTTCAGATGTGTTTGAATGGCCAGAAACACTGACACCTAAGAGAGGGATAAACATCACTATCATCTAAAACAGGGTACTAACCCAGTCAATGTGAGGCCTTATCGCTATGACATCAACAAAAGGAGGAGATGGAAAGATTAGTTGATGAGATGCTGGCTTCTGGAATAATTCGACCTAGCACCAGTCCATATTTAAGCCTTGTGTTGTTAGTAAGGAAGAAGGATGGAAGCTGGAGGTTTTGTGTTGACTATCGAGCGCTTAATAATGTCACCATACCAGACAAAGTTCCAATTCCTCTCATTGAAGAGCTGTTTGATGGGTTGAATGGTGCAAACATGTTTTCCAAGATCGACCTTAAAGCTGGCTATCGTCAAATACGGATGCACCAAGAGGATGTGGAAAAGACAACCTTTCGCACTCATAAAGGGCATTACGAATTCCTAGTCATGCCTTTCGGTTTGACTAATGCACCTTCTACTTTCCAAACCTTAATGAATGCAGTTTTCAGGCCATATATGAGGAGGTTTGTACTGGTTTTCTTGATGACATCCTAGTATACAGCAAGGGATTGGAAGAACATATACAGCACTTGGAATTGGTGTTGGAAATTCAGAGGGCAAATGAGTTGTATGCTAATTTGGGCAAGTGCAACTTTGCTAAGGAGAGAGTGGGATATTTGGGGGATGTTAATTCTGAAAGAGGGGTGGAAGTGGATCCCGAGAAGATTAGGGCTATTAGAGAATGACCTGCTCCAACCAACGTACGTGAGGTAAGAGGATTTTTGGGTTTGATTGGATGTTACTGTAGATTTGTACCAAATTATGGCAGCATAGCAGGACCTCTTACTCAGCTGTTGAAGAATGGGAGTTTCAAGTGGAATGAAGAAGCCAATGCCTCCTTTGAAAAGCTAAAGACGACCATGATGACCTTACCCGTGTTAACAATGCCAGATTTCAATTTGCCTTTTGAAATTGAAACGGATGCATCTGGCTATGGAGTGGGGGCTGTGTTAACTCAAACTAAACGACCTATTGCCTATTTTAGCCGAACTTTAAGCATAAGGGACAAGGCCAGACCGGAGAGGCAATTGATAGCTGTAGTATTTGTAGGGCAAAGATGGAGGCCATATCTATTGGGCCGCAAGGTCATTGAAGTTCTTGCTAGAACAACGTGTCATCCAACCACAATACCAGAAATGGATTGCTAAGTTGCTTGGATACTCTTTGAAGTGGTTTATAAACCAGGATTAGAAAACAAAGCAACTGATGCACTATCTAGGGTGCCACCTACCGTCCATCTGAACCAACTTTCAGCTCCTGCCCTCATTGATTTGGCCAAAATACAAGAAGAGGTGGAGAATGATTCGAAATTGAAGGAGATTAGAAGCATAGTTGAGCAAGATCCAGAGGAGTTTCCAAACTTTACAGTGCATCAAGGAGTCTTGCAATTCAATGGAAGGTTAGTAATTTCCAAAACTTCTTCTTTATTACCCACCATTTTACGTTCCTATCATGATTCGGTATTTGGTAGACATTCTGGATCCTTGAGAACCTATAAACGAATTACTGGAGAACTATATTGGGATGGTATGAAGAAGGATATAAAGAAGTATTGTAAGGAGTGTTTGATTTGCCAAAGGAATAAAACACTAGCTTTGTCACTAGCTGGATTGCTAACCCCCTTAGAAATATCGGATACCTTATGGACTGATTTATCTATGGACTTCATAGATGGTTTACCTAAGTCTACTGGTTTTGAAGTTATATTTGTAGCGGTGGATAAAATGAGTAAATATGCACACTTCATGGCACGCAAACACCCCTATATGGCTAAAACTGTTGCTGAACTATTTGTGAAAGAAATTGTTAGATTACACGGGTACCCAAGATCTATTGTATCTGATCGGGATAGGGTATTTGTTAGTAACTTTTGGAATGAACTATTTAAGTTGGCAGACATAAAACTCCATAGAAGCTCAACATACCATCCACAAACCGATGGTCAAACAGAGGTGGTTAATAGAGGTGGTTAACAAAGGGGTAGAAGCTTATCTCCGGTGTTTTTGTGGGGAAAGACTAAAGGAGTGGACAAATTGCCTACACTAGGCTGAATATTGGTATAACACCACTTACAACAACTCAATTGGCATTACACCATTCCAGGCTGTTTATGGGAGACTCCCACCTCCCTTGCTCTATTATGGAGATATGGAAACACCCAATTCCACTCTAGATTAGTAGCTCAAGACAGGGACATTGCTTTGGGAACTTTAAGGGAACACTTATGCATAGCTCAAGAGAAAATGAAGAAGCAGGCGGATTTGAAGAGGAGAGCAGTTGAATTCTTGATTGATAATATGGTTTTTCTAAAACTAAGACCATATAGACAACTATCACTACGAAGGAAGCGCAATGAGAAACTATCCCTAAAATACTTTGGTCCTGACAGAGTGTTAAAAAAGATAGGTTCAGTAGCTTATAAGCTGGAGTTGCCCAGTACAACAACTATTCATCCAGTTTTCAACGTTTCCTAGCTGAAGAGGGCGTTAGGGGATCATACTCAAGTACAACAGCTTGATTCTTACCTAACAAAAAACCATGAATGGATGACAAAACCGGAAGAAGTATACGGATATGGAAAGAATCCTAACACAAAGGATTGGGAGGTGTTGATCAGTTGGAAAGGATTACCACCCCATGAGGCCACGTGGGAAGACTGTAATAACTTCAAACATCAGTTTCCTGACTTCCACCTTGAGGACGAGGTGGATTTGGAGGAGGAGAGTAGTGTTAAGCCACCCATATTATTCACATATAATAGGAGAAATAAGGGGAAGTTGGCACAGGAGATGTTAGTTAGAGACGTGGAGGGGAAATCGGAAAGAGGAAACTATAGTGGTGGGCCCAACAGTTAGTTGGGATTGGAGAGGGAATTTAGGCCGGGGAGATCGCAGAAGTGGTTTGTGCAGAATTTTGGTGAAGTCAAGAGGACTATCTCACTCCTTGAGAGACAGGAGGAGTAGTACGCTGGTTCTATGTTTTTCCTTGCTTTTCTTGTTATATTGTTCTGTCTTTTATCTTGTTTAAAGTTTGACTACTGTATCTTTGCTTCAGTTAGAGAAGGATTGAGATCCTAGTAGTGCTGTTTTGCTTTCTATTTCTATCTTATATTGTAATAACATTTGGATATCAATAAAAGTAGAATCACCACCCTGGTGTTCTATCATATTCTAAGTTTTATGGTCATTACTTTTCTGAGGCCAGACAAATGTTTGTAAGTGGATATTGTAAATTTGATATTTATGACCTTGGATCATGTAACAGGGGATCATTAATCATTCCCATGGTTCAAACTAATGGTTATTAGTGGGTCATTAATCATGCAAATTTGTTAGTTCAAACCATGGGAATGAATAATTGTCCCTTGTGTAAGTTGTGGTAGCCAAATGGTGTTTCCTTTGACAGATGCAAAACTTTATGAAATAGTAGGAATCAGAACTGTTCGTGCTATTTTTATGGATTGATCGGTTCTTTCAAATATTCTCTATTTAGTTTCATACTGGTTAATGTGCTATGTTTTACTGGCTTGTATTATTACTCATTCACAATTACTCATTCACACTTGATAGTGTGTTTGACCAGCCTTCACTTGCTCAGAAAATATGGTAACCTGTTAAAACATGCTGACTTGCAGGGCATATCATGCACAATTTATCATATCTTGTCAGAAGTATGTGAAGAGTATCAATAATCCAGTGAGTGTAGGCACAAGATTCAAAATGAGATTTGAGATGGATGATTCACCAGAAAGAAGGTTTATCCCTACACAAGCGAGGGCTTTACTTTGTTCCTTGATTCTTATAAGACAATTATATTTATATGTATTTGTTTCTTGCAGGTTTAATGGTGTAGTTGTTGGAATTAGTGACATGGATCCCTTTAGATGGCCGAACTCAAAATGGAGATGCTTAACGGTAAGTATTTTTGAAAAGGAGACAAGCTTCTATATAATTAATAATAAACTCAAAGTACAAGAGAGATATACAATGAGAATAATAGAGAAGCCTAGAAATGGGAGAGAGAGAGGATCGGTAGGTGCACCCGGACATCTCAACTAGGTTGATACCCCCATAGCACCCTCATCATATCCAAAAAACAAGAGCAATATTAAGGTCATGAAAAGACCAAAGTAAACACCCAAAATAACAATATAATCTATCTACATAATACAGAAGCAAAGATGAAAAGTAAAAACTTAACGGTAGAAATACATATTAAAGCCCATCAAAACTACAAAAGCACTAATTTTGAACTAGCAATCTGGGGAAACTGCCTTGTAGATTCAGATAAAGGCTGACCAATTGAGGCAGATATCTTGCATGGAGTAATCTTTGAATTCTGCATTTGAAGAACACCAAGCTGCAGCTTTTCTTGTAATCTCCATATTGGTTCACATAAAAGAAAAGACATCCCCATATCTTTAGTTGCAGCATCTTAATATTTTCAATGTGCACTGCCAGGAGTTTATTTGCTTATGTGAAAATGAGAATATTGTCTTGGATCAAGTAAATTTTATTCTCAAGTAGTCTAATTTAAAGAAGGCTCACCGAAAAGGTTTCTAGGCAATTTTATTTGCTTAGCATGTCTTTTAAGGTAACAATTGCATCCTGAATTATGTGATTTGTCCAGAACCAATCCCGGAATTTGAATAATTAACTAGTGGCATTGATATCGGAAGAATATGGACATCATTAAACATTATTGTTAGAATGCTATTGAATTTGTTTCTAACAAGCTTGGTGCATGGGGTCTTGTTTGTATTCGTATTTATGCTATGTACAGTATTGGTGATTTTGGTCCTTGGGTTTAAAGGAGCGCAATATGCAAACTCTCTAACTCTACTAACATCTATGAATTTGTACTCTTTAGAATTCAAGGACAGATCTACAACCTATAGAACAAATCTTATTCAAGTAAGGTCGTTCAAGGAATTTGTACCCTGCTATTTTCTCTTTACTAAAATCCGATCTCTCCCACTGCCTGTAAACGTAGGTAGCACATTATTAGTGAACCACATTTTCTATTTGTTGATTCCTGATAACTATGTTGGGTAAAAGGGATTTGCTGCATATAAATATGCACAATTTATCTGTTGGGCACCTTGCAAATTTGTAGACTAGATGCTTGTAAGAACCTTGTGGAAGTAGTCACAATATATAGGAAGTTTTCTAATGAGTAGAATCCATCAGGTCCGATGGGATAAAGACAGTGATCATCAAGAACGTGTGTCACCCTGGGAGATTGATCCTTCTGTTTCTCTCCCGCCTTTGAGTGTTCAGTCTTCACCAAGGCTGAAGAAACTGAGGACTAGTCTGCAGGCAGCCCCGCCTAATAACTCCTTTACTGGTATGAGTGTTCAAATTGAAAATGATGAATTGTGTTTCTTTGAAATTCAAGTTAAAAAAAACCTTATCATTTTAATTTTTCTTGCACAGGGAGGGGCGGTTTTATGGACTTTGAGGATTCGGTTAGATCCTCTAAGGTCTTGCAAGGTCAAGAAAATGTAGGTATTGTATCACCCTTTTATGGATGTGATACTGTGAAACGTTCACTGGAGTTTGATGTGCGATCTTCTGCACAACAAAACCAAGTGTCAGGTGGAGTTGAAAAACTCAATATAGGTGATTATGTAAAGGTTCATTCGAACTCTTCTTTCACAGGCTTTATGGAATCTGATAGATTTCTGAAGGTCTTGCAAGGTCAAGAAATATGCTCATTGAGGCCACCAACTAGTAAACCAGAATATAGTTTAGGTGTTTGGGGAAAGTTCAATCTTAGCGACAACTCTTTTAACACATTTCAATCACCGAACTCCAATTTTTATCACATGGCGTCTAACAGCGCCCAAAAGATGTATTTCCCTCGTAGTGAGATGCACAGTACTGGCCAAGCAGCCGTGATGCTCTCAAATGATAGCAACTTTCCAAGAGAAAGTGCCTTGTTCAACCCATCTGCTGTTGGTGCTAATGTTACCAGGACTAGAATGGAAAGGACTAATCGTTCACTTGATCGGGAATCTCTACATCTAGTGTCTGCTCCTCCAACTTTAGGGTCGAATATGAGGAATTCCATGGGGGAAAATGTGAATGATAATGCAACTGGCTGTAAGCTTTTTGGCTTTTCCTTGACTACGGAAACTGCTACCAACGTGCAAAGTTCAGGAAAGAGAAGTTGTACCAAGGTAACAATTGGCTGCAGAGAATTTGACCAGTAATGTTATCTTTTACTGTTATTTTTCATCCATGCTGATATTTCTCTTTAAGTGAAGGTTCACAAACAAGGCAGCCTGGTGGGAAGAGCTATCGATCTCTCTAGGCTGAATGGCTATACTGATCTGCTTTCTGAACTGGAGCGGCTGTTTAGCATGGAAGGTCTCTTGAAAGATCCCGATAAAGGATGGCGAGTTTTGTACACAGACAACGAGAACGATGTAATGGTTGTTGGGGATTATCCATGGCAGTAAGTTCTTTATCTTGAAATCCTTTATATTTCATTGCATGAGAACAAACAAAAATGAATTGTTACAGAGGAACTTCCAGAAACGTTAAATATAAACTGGATAGGTTGGCCAAAGAATTTTTTATAAACTAAGTGAAAGTAGCTTTTTTCTCTTCATAGAGCTAGATAAAACTTTTGAACGCCCAACAAAGCTAAGTAGAAAGTCTCATAATGTCGTGTCATGGCCAACTTCAATTATAGTTCATCTGATGATTTTGGTAGCAAAGTAGATCATTACTATTCTCGATCTCTATATGAAAAACTAAGTAGAAGCTTTTCAAATATTAGTTCGTAAAGAAACTCAGCTTTTGATCTTGTTGAACGATTGTTTTTCATCTCTCATTCATGCTGTGCAGTGACTTCTGTGATGCGGTTTCAAAAATCCACATATATACTCAAGAAGAAGTGGAAAAGATGACAAATGGAGTGGTCAGTGATGATACTCAAAGCTGCTTAGACCAGGCTCCTTTATGTATGGAAGCATCAAAATCCTCTTCAGTGGGCCAACCTGATTCTCCTCCAACAGCAGTAAGAGTTTAATTAATAATCAAGATTGTGTGATTTCCCGTATTTCCTTGGAAGCATGTGTTTTCAATATCTATTGCTTCATATGTCAGCTCAAAGTCGGTAGCTTTTCTGCCATGAATGGCGTCATGTAGCTTCGTGTCTCTCTGCCATATAGGTTAGAATCTGTTTCAAACCTCTGCTTTTCTAATGGACTGTTTGTGTAATTGTAATCATCTCTTAAGCTGTGTGAAATGGTATGATATTGAAGATTTTGAACTTTATAGAAAAGAATAAAATTGTTCAGCAGCTGCTTGTAACTAGAATCTGAGATCATGAGAATTTGATGAAGTGTAGATTTGGTTTTTTGTCGGATAGTTCAAGGAGTTGGTTTGCTGTTTTAAAGCTAACTAATCGGATTAGTTGCATTTCTTATTTATCTAAATATTTAATAAGAAAAAGAAGTAACCTTTTGCTTTTCAAATTATATGATTCTGTAAGGTCCCTAGTTTGAAAAATAATAGGATCATTAGGAGAATATTTGTATGACTATTAGAAGGGCATATTATTAATTGGCTAGTAATTTGTTAGGCTTTTTAGTTATAAATAGAGGGAGTGTTCGAGAGAAAAGTCTTAGAATTTTATAAATGTACTAAGGTATATTGTAGTTTCGTTTGATATTGCAATATATATTTCTATTTTGATTGTTCTCATTTGACTTCTTAGAGATTTTCCTTTTTTTTTTTCTCACTAAAAGCAATAAAAATGATAAAATAACAATGTGATCAAAATATTCTCGAAATATTGGCTAGGTAATGAGAAATTTGAAACAAAAACTTCGAAAGATATAAAAATTAAGGCTTTCATAAATGAGAATCAAAATCAAATGGTCAATCTTCTTAAAGTATGGGGGAAAACAAAGATGAGACTTTAATAGAAATGAGAATTTTAGACTTACATAATTAGGTTAATTAAATCCTCAAATATAACACATTTACGTAAGTTTATGATTTTTAGTTTAAAATTTAAATTGATACAACTTACGGTTAAATATACAAATTAATACAATTATTAATTTATCTATACAAACAAAAAAGTGATATAATTATATCATTTTAGTATAATGTACGAGAATTTGAATCAACTTCAAGAAAGGAATACTAACAATACTAAGACTATTAAATTGTTGGTTGATTTGACAAGTCATATAACTGCCCATTTTATCTGGTGTAAATACAGTCAATTATAAGACTTGAAAAGTGAAGCAAAATTACCACCCTATCCCTGATTTGAATGACCTTTGTTTTCCTTTTTTATTAATGCAATTTATTTTATGATGACAAATTTGAACAATGTTCCCTTAAAATTACACATTGTAGACCTCAATCATCAATTCACATTTGCATCTTACGAGTATTGAGTATTGTTAACTTTGATCGTGGGATGTTCTCTATGAGCCAAGCAAACCAATTAAGAGAAAAAGTTGTCTCCTATTGCTCTTTGAACAGTGAGCGACCGATGATCATCCTTCTCACTTCACTAGTACCTGCACCTATTTCATATAGTTTTGCATCTCGGAGTAGTCGACCGGTTACGTACTCGTTAACATACCCGTTGCCGCCTAAACATTGTATGGCCTGCAAGATTGAATGAGAAATGAAAATGAAGGATTTCCACATGGTAATGTATATAATGTGATGTAACAAAATGCATAAATGACATCAAATTGTTTTTCACAAAATCGTTTCATAAATATTACCCTATCAAATTTTTAGTTTGCTACTTTCTTTTTCAGAAAGTTCAGCTACGGCATGGAACATAGAATGATAGAAATTATATGTTTCTATGGGAGAAAAAGAAAATGTTTTTGAGAACACAAATTTTACCTGCAGAGCAACTTGCGTTGCTCTTTCTGCTGCACATAATATTACTCCAGCACAATCCTGGAAACAAAACCACATGGGGTGAATATTTGAAGGATTTTAAGTTGTGGCATCGAACCACAATCTCGTTCCCTTGGCCAAATGCTCTCATGGCCATGGAAGAAGAAAAAATGAGTCAAAAGCATAGATACTATGGAGATGTGCACATATTCATTAGACTAGAAGAGTCAAGAAGCAACAGAAAAAAGCTTTAGATCTCCTTCAAACCTTGGGATCAACTTTTCCGTTGTCACAGTCCCTAGCAACAGAATAAACGTAGGCCCTGTGGAGAGAGAGAGAGAGTTAACATGAGAACAACAAAAAAGAAAGAAAAAAACATGATTACTTCAGAATCTCTCACCTTGATGATTGTAAAGACGTATACATATCAGCAAGTTTTCCCTGAAATTGCAGATAGTTGAGTCATTTTTTAAAGGAACTATGAGCTATGTATATGTCAAGATAGTCTTAGTGATAGAACCTGTATAAACTGGAATTCCCCAATTGGACGACCAAACTGCTCTCTTTGTTTAACGTAAGGAAGAACAGCATCAAGGCATGCTTGCATAAGACCTAGGGGACCAGCAGCCAAAACAAGTCTCTCCAAATCTAACCCAGACATCATAACATAAACTCCTGAAAGAAAACATTGTACATTACATCATTTAAATAATGATTAGTATGAAGATGATAATAATTTGGTTCTCGTCCAAAATGGCTGCAAACAAGATGAGGTAGCGTCTATTTACATTTATATTTCTAATTATGACAAACATAAATATAACTCAAATGCTTAAAATATATACTTGACCAAGAGATCAAAGGTTTGAATCTTAAACCTCTATGTGTTGTTGAACTCAACTATTAACAAGTAATTTTCATGACAAATAACAAAAAAATTTCTTATTTTCTTTTATTATTATTATCTTCTAAAGCGTTTGGATTGGCTTGCTATTATCACAAAACTACTTCTCACCCTATTATATCTGGTTACCAAGATAATTAGAGGGATGTATTACATTCTGAACAGGTAAAAATGATTTGGACGCTTTCTTCAAGGGCTTTTTATGGACGATAGACCAAGAGACCAACCCATGGTGGTTGACGGTGCCAAAGTAATCCCCATACTAACCCAAACCAGACATGAAAGGACCGTTGTTGGGACAAGTATTATGTAAAAATTTCAGCACATCAAATTACTGACCCTCATCTAATCTTTTCCATTGAGATTAAAAAAACTAATTAAAAAATTCTCCAATGAGATGCCATTAGAATTTACTCTTAGTTCTTGGAGACATCACATTTAGCTGCCACAACATTTGGTCAGAAAATTACCCTTACCTACAGAACAAATATGAATGTCTTTGTCCAAAGACTCCTAACGGTAAGATCACAGAATATTTTTTTTTTTCTTTTGAGGAATGGCTGAGAATACCAGATAGATTAATCAATAGGCTATGACCAGAAACCATGAGTTGAAATCTGCCGCTATTAAATACCTCATCAATTGTGCATCGAAGCTTATTGAAATGATCTTCTGAGATAAAATATCAAAAAATATAACTATTTACTTGATGCATGAATGAATACCAAGATTACAGCAGCAGTATACCTTTTCCTTCTTGTCCAAGCACATTTTCTTCAGGAACAAAGCAATTTTCAAAGACAAGCTCACATCTGTGCAATCCATTGCCAACATGAGTGGAAAAGAAAAGAAAATTGTGTGTGCTTATTTTAAAATTTTGAAATTCCAAGCACATTACACTCACGTATCACTCCCCCGCATGCCAAGTTTGTCTAATTTCTGGGCAGTACTGAATCTGAGAAACATAGAAGCAGCCGATATAAGAATCAAGTATGAGGAACGTTGGAAGGTTCTAAATGAACTTGGAATCAGAAGCTTAGGGTTATTTTATGATTACAGTTTCAAAATTTGCTACACTACTGCATCCTAGAGAAACTGAACAGAAAACTCCGTTACTTGCAACCTCAACATATCATGAACCAGACCAACAGATTTTTAAATACCCGGGCATTCCTTTCTCAATGATAAATGCGGTAATTCCCTTTGAGCCAGCATTTGGATCCGTTTTTGCATACACAATCTGTTGCAATTGTGTAAATTGGCTCAGGGTCAATGAAATATGCAAGGATAAAACGTTTCACCAGCATGAATTATTCAACCTACATGCTTTTAAGATTAAGGTGGAAGAAAAACTGCTAAATCTAACCTGGTACTATAAAATGTTACTCCCTCAACCTGCTTGTTCCTTTCCACATTACATGACAAGACATAGAAACATAAAAACATAAAACCACGGCACAGCCCACCCTTTAGTTTGTTGCTTTATTGTTTACACACAAAAAATCAGCTTTCACCAGGATAATTGTAGAGAAAGGTCTCCATTTCACTGAAAATGTAGGTGGTTCATACTAACATACTATAACAACGAATGACTAAGTTTAAGACAGTATTTGTAACAAGCATATAATGAATCAAAACAAGGTTTCCATATAAGCCAAATACTTTCACTATGAGTATAACATGGAGGTGAACAAGTTCAAAGTTTTTCATGACAAACCCCTGAATTCTGAAAAAGTAAAGTTCTCTTCTCACCAAATAGCAACAGTGAAAAAATTTCAGGCAATGAGCATTATCTACAGATACCTCTTTCCTTAGGTGACACACATATTAACCAGAAACAGAGAGGAATTTCTTTATAACACGTTTAGAAAATTTGCAACAAAAAATACCAATGTTTGAGCAGTTGGACCATTAGTACACCACATTTTGTTTCCATTAATGACATATCCACCATCCACCCGGTCAGCTTTGCATTTCATGCTCACAACATCCGAGCCAGCTGAAAGTAGGAAGTGCATTATCAAGGATGAAAACATTGTTAGTCCTTATGAAGATTGCCCTTTATATGCATACATGAAAAACAAAAGTTCACTGAAGTTACCATTGGGTTCACTCATTGCAAGAGCTCCCACATGCTCACCTTTAATAAGCTTATTAATAAAGATATAGTTAAGTTAGTAGCCAAAAAGAATTACTTCAATAGAAAAGAAAGGAGCAATGAGAAGGAAATAGAGAATAAGAACGCATGAAAGACAAATTTTATTCTTCAGTTATAAATCATTAAGGAATGACAAAATTTGTTTCAACAGAAGAAAAAACAGAAATCTTCCATATGACAATGCCATATGGCTAGCTCCAAAGAAAATGAAGTATGACATTGCTGTGTGCAGTTAGGTAATCATTATAACATAAACAGTCTTAAGGAAATCGGGAACAATGAGTGTAGAAATGCATAAAACCTTAGGCAAGTACTTCTCTTTTTGAGCTGGGTTTCCATTCCTCACCTGAAGAAGAAAATATATGATAAAGATAACAAATGGAGTCCATATTGTCTAAGACAATATATAATCACGATAAGACATCACAAACAAAATGTGTAATCATTCTTCACTTTACCAGTTGATTGATGCACAGGTTAGAATGTGCACCAAAGGAGAGGGCAACAGACCCAGAAGCGCGGCTTATTTCTTCCATTGCCATACAGTGATATAAGTACCCAAGACCAAGGCCTCCATATTCCTCTACAAAACAACCAACAGTTCAGTTTCAAAATATCTTGAAAGAATGAGACACACAATGCAATAACAGATATAATCATCACGATGTTCATCTAATTTATGGAGGCACTTACCATGTATCAAACATCTTAATCAAATTTAACTCTCAGGTTCGGGATACAATGGACAGTAAAAGCACAATTAAAAAAAAAACTAGAAGCGGAAAAATGAAAATTCATTGATAAAGAGAATATAAATACAAAGTTCAAGGCATCGAACCCCTCCAAGTAAGAGAAAACGAGGGAAGCATCGAAAATAGATTTCTAACCCTGTACCTGGTGCTGTAATTCCATGGAGATCGAAATCCCCCATGAGCTTCCATAAGTTAACATCCTACAATACAATACATTTTAGTCAAATCATAGAGCAACCCATTAAATATATAGAGGACTTCCAACTGACCTTTGGAAAAGAGTTGGTTTGATCAATTTTCGCGGCATGGGGAGCAATGTTTTCTTGAGCAAATTGTTTAACACTTTCTTTAAACTGCAATTAATTAATCAATTCTTTAAAAACAATAAACAGAAACTAAAAATTCCAATAACATTCTATAAGCTTCATCAAAACCAAAAATGATCCACAACAATCCAATCATCCACAAACAAAACTAACAACTCGAGCATCGCAATGGAGCTAAATTCGCATAAAAAACCAACTAATCAAACCTAAAATGAAGATTCTCCAAACTAAGCTAACCGAAAAAAAGATCCAAAATACAAAGCCATCGACAATGAAATCAACAAGTCCAATTCCACCGTCATTAATGTTAATAAAGGGATACCTGTATTTGAGTATCATCAAAAAGCAAAGCAGAAGAGAAAGAAGCAGAATGTCTCTGTCTCCGAAGAATCGAAGCACAAGCAGTTGTCGCAGCAAAGAGCTTCTGCATCTTCTTCACAAAGAAATTTGGTCGAACAAGAACAAAGAGAAGTAGAGAAGAGAAACGGGGAATATAATTCGAAAGTTACAAGATCATTACGTGCCGTTTATATAAATAGCGGAAGTAGAGAGGGAGTTTACGTAAATAGGCCGGAAGTGTTTTGGGGGTAAATTATAGAGAGTGCAACGTGGCGAGTTACCATTGGTGGAAGGAGTAGTAAAACTTCGACATTGTCCAATTGGATAAACGAGAAGGCTTCCGAGCTCATGTAGTAAGGACCACAGGGTATGGAAACCTCTTTTTGATTGGATTTGGATATGAGTCAGCATCATCTCTTCACTTCACAAAAAATATACCTTTTAATAATTATTTATTAAATAAATTTTATCCTCTTTTGGTTTAAATCATTTTTTTTTTCTTTTAAAAAGTGCTTCATTTATAGAAAAAGAAGATGATTTGAATCCAACAAATTATTTGTCCTCGTTTTGCTCTTCTCAAATTCCCGCTTCTTAGTTCTGCCGCAATGTCCCGCCAATCCGCTTACGTTCTCCTCGTTTCCAACTTCGATTCACTCTGCCGGTGCATATCGTTTACACCTTATTGGCAGGTCCGTCTTGTCTTACACCTCTTGGTACAGGAGGGTTGAAGAACATTGGAATGGAAAAGAAGAAGGAAAACCAACTAACACATTCAAAACAATAATATTAAACTAATAAAATATGCCCAATCAATTTGCTTAATATTATTTAACAGTCCCCTCATTTTTCGTTAATCAACTAACGATCTAAGTAATTTTCGACACCATTTCTTAAAAATCTCAATGACTTAACTAAAATGTACCCAACACTCTAAGGATGCATTTGGGGAGAGAAAGAGTTATAGGAAAAAAAGATTATGATAAACTAGTGTTATGATAATATGTGTTTGGGGAAAATAATATAAAATGTAGTATTATAATAGTATGTGGGGGAGGGATTATGACACTAGTGTTATAATAATATGTGTTTGGGGAAAGGATTATGATTGTAGTAATTTAAAAAATAATAATAGAATTTAGATTAGGTTATTTGGGTAGGGTAATGTAGGGTTGTAAGAAAGATAGGATAAGATAGGGTTATTTAAGGATTAGGATTATTTATCATAATAGAATTTCCTAATTCTTTTCTCCCTAAAATCCCACCCCAAACACACCCTAAATATCTTAATTCATTTTGTTATATTTAAAATTCTTTTAATCATGTTTTTCATGATTTTAGGTAAAAACATTAAATTTTACGTATATTTTTTTAAAAAATTATATTAATATTTTTGGATTGACTCTCTGAAATTTTATAAGGTAAAAAAAGTGCTTATAGACATTTATAAAATCAATTCAAACACACCTTAAAAGACTTTGATGGGTAACAATTTCATTTTTTATTTTTAGTCTTTGAAAGTTAAACTTATTTTCTCATAATATTTACCATCATCTTTCTTAAGTATAAAAGTTTAATGTAAAAAATATAATATTTGACAAAATATTCAAGTGTAATAAATTTTGTCTTTTAATAGTTTTGTTATATGAAGCGTAAATAGTTTGTTAAATTTTTCTATTTTTGAAAAAACCGTTTTTTAAACAAATTTTAAGGTTAATTTACATAAATATTTTAATTTACATAAATATAATAAAACCAAAAAATATTTATGGCTCGTGTAACAAAAAAAACAAAAATCGATGAGACTGTTAAATTTTTTTTATAATTTTCATATTTGCTCTTGAAAATTGTGGACGATTCATCACTTATCTTTCTTATTCTTTGCGATTTATTCATATTTTTAAATTATTCATTCTTCTGTTTAAAACTCATATTTCATCTTCACCATTTTGAGCAATATTCTATGAAGCTACTTCATATTCCTCATATTCGAGTATATCAAGATCATTTAAACATTATTTTGGCATGATCTAAGCAATCGTTTACCATTGTCAACACGATTGTTTATCATTTTCTGCACGATCGTCCAAATTTGAAGTCTTTTTTCCGTCGTTTAAAACGAACTATACAATCGTGTTGGGATGATCTAAAGATTCTAAACGATCACTTATCATAGTTAACATGATTGTTTAGCATGGTAAAATACGATCGTTTTCTTTGAAGTTGTTGAAGAGTTTGTCTAAAAGATTTTATTAGATTATTCTTCAAAAAGATAAGATAATTAAATGATAAAAAAATTCTCCTTGATTTTAGGAATCTTGCTAATTATTTTTAAAAGAAACAAGATTTATGCATACATATTATATATGTATAAATAGGGCTTTCGTAGGCAATGCGCGTGTACGGAAAAAGATCAAGAAGATTATTTATGGTTGAAGGTCTTCAAAGATCTGGTTGCAAAAACTGTAGGAGCAAAAAGATATTTTGATCTTATGTTTATAAGATCAGCATGTTGATCTAAGTTGAGATGGTCGATGAGTAACGAAAAGGACGAGACTGTGATAAGTGTGGTCACACTAATCTTTAGAAGTATATAAAGATATCGTCGAAGATATTCACTCATGTGTTTAGGGGGAGCCTAAAGTCAGACATCATGAAGGAGAATAACTCATGCATATAGGGAGAGTCTGGAGTCTGAAGCTAAGATGCATATTATTTGGTCATATAATTGAACAGAGTTTATATGTTGTATCGATGTATATTGACTTAAGTGAATATTAATAAAATTACTCATCAGAACTGTGCGCAGCTCCCAAACGTAGCAACATTTACCGAATTGGGTTACCAAAGTTTCTTGTGTTATTCTCTTATGCTGTAACTCTAGCTATTACAATAGTCATTAGCTTTTGTATTAACTGAAGGTTTATTTGATTATCTCACATTGCTTTTTCAATTGGTATTAGAGCAAGGTTGCAAGATCATGGAGATAATCAAAGAGGGACCATCAGCTTCACGTCCTCCCGTACTGGATGGACAAAATTACTCATATTGGAAACCGCGTATGATATTTTTTATTAAAACATTAGATGGAAAGACATAGAGAGCTCTTGTTGCTGGTTATGAACCTCCTATGATTACTGTGGATGGAGTATCAGTGCCAAAACCTGAAGTTGATTGGACTGATGCTGAAGAACAAGCATCTATTGGGAATGCGAGAGCTCTTAATGCAATATTCAATGGTGTGGACCTGAATGTGTTCAAACTAATAAATTCCCGTAGTACAACCAAAGAAGCATGAAGAATTTTGGAAGTTGCTTATGAAGGGACTTCTAAAGTCAAGATATCTAGGTTACAGCTGATAACTTCGAAATTTGAAGCATTGAAAATGTCTGAAGATGAATCAGTTTCTGAGTACAATGAGAGAGTGCTGGAGATTGCCAATGAATCTCTGTTGCTTGGTGAAAAAATCTCTGATTCTAAGATTGTGCGGAAAGTGCTTTGATCTCTACCGAGGAAATTTGACATGAAGGTCACTGCCATAGAGGAAGCACATGACATTACTACATTAAAACTCGATGAGTTATTTGGGTCCCTACTTACGTTTGAAATGGCTATATCTGATAGAGAGAACAAGAAAGACAAGGGGATAGCATTTAAATCCACATATGAAGAAGAAGCTACAGTGAACCATTTTGATAATGAAGCGAACATGGATGAGCCTATAGCTCTACTGACCAAACAGTTCTCTAAAGTGGTCAAAAGATTCAAAAAAAATGAATACTACAAGATTGAATGCTCAAACTTCAAATCAATATCGACAAGAGGATGGTGAGAACACTACAATAAGGTATAATGAAGCCTTAAACAAGAGGAGCGGTGATTATGGAAAGAAAAAGGAGGGAGAAAGAAGGTCTTTTAGATGTAGAGAATGTGCGGGAGTTGGTCATTACCAGGCTGAATGTCCTACATTTTTAAGAAGACAAAAAAAATTATCATGCTACCTTGTTAGATGAGGACACTGATGATACTAAAGATGATAGTAGCATGAATGCCTTCACAACATGTTTTACGAAATTGATCTCGAAGACGTTAGTGAATGTTCTGATGAAGATGGTGATGATGAAATAACTCTTGAAGAACTCAAAATGTGGAGGAAAGAAGACATTGAAGCCAGAACAATTCAAAAAGAAAGAATTCAAGATCTAATGGAAGAAAATGAACGATTAATGTCAGTCATATCATTTCTAAAGCTGAAATTGAAAGAGGTTCATAATGATTATGATCAGACAATTAAATATGTTAAGATGTTAAATTCAGGGACCGAAAACTTAGATTCAAGACTAAAATCAGGATAGAACAGTTCAAATAGATATGGTATTGGTTTTAATGCCTTAGTAAGTAGTTTTAAATCTACATCTGAAGTAAAGTTTATTCATGTTTTAAGGAAAGCTGAAACTGAAACAACTCTAACAACTACTGTCGGTAGTCCTCATGCTAAATCTCCCAGAAGGATTTGTTATTACTGTGGTCAAAAAGGTCATATCAGACCTTTTTGCTATAAATTATGAAGAGACTTATGGTATCAGCAGAAGACTGTTTATGGAAGCCAAAAACGAAATCCTACATTTTCAAAATGGAACAGAAGTAAAAAAGGTCGCATGGTTTAGAGAGTTAAATCATCTGAAAATTGCAATATTGCATTTACAACTATTCAAACCATGAGTAATGTGTGGTACTTTGATAGTGGATGTTCTAGACATATGACTGGTAACAAGTCATTCTTCTCTGAATTAAAGGAATGTAGCTCGGGTCATGTCACTTTTGGTGATGGTGCAAGAGGAAGAATTATAGCTAAAGGAAATATTGATAAAAATAATCTACCCTGTCTAAATGATGTTAGATATGTGGATGGATTAAAGGCAAACTTGATTAGTGTTAGTCAGCTATGCGATCAAGGCTACAATGTAAGTTTTAAGAAAACAGGTTGTGTTGTTACTGACAAAGATAATCAAGTATTTATGAGTGGTAGTATGACAGGTAGACAACTATTATCACTGGAGCTCTAATTTGTGTCACTTAACTAAAGAAGATCAAACTTGGTTGTGGTATAGAAAGTTGGGGCACATTAGCTTGAGAAGCTTAGAGAAAGTCATAAAAAACGAAGTTGTTGAGAGCATTCCTGCTATAGACATCAATAGTAAATTCTTTTGTGGTGACTGTCTAATTGGAAAGCAAACTAAAACTTCCCACAAAAGTCTACAGGAATGTTACACAAATAGAGTATTTGAGCTCCTACATCTGGATCTTATGGTCATATGCAAACAAAAAGTCTGGGTGGAAAGAAGTATGTTTTAGTTGCTGTGGATGATTATTCAAGATTTACTTGGGTTCGGTTCTTGAAAGAAAAATCAGGCACTGTTAAAATTTGTATCAGTCTATGCTTGAATTTGCAACGTGAAAAAGGGAAAAAGATAATACAAATCCAAAGTGATCATGGTAAGGAGTTTGATAATGAAGATCTTAATAATTTCTGTCAATCGAAAGGTATACATCATGAATTTTCTGCTCTCATAACTTTTCAACAAAATAGAGTAGTTGAACGAAAAAATAAAACCCTACAAGAAATGGCTCGAGTCATGATACATGCCAAAAATTTACCATTAAATTTTCGGACAGAAGCTGTTAACACAGCGTGTCACGTTCATGACAGAGTTACTACTCTATATGGAACAACTTTCACTTTATATGAACTATGGAAGGGAAGAAAGCCAAATGTAAAGTATTTTCATGTATTTAGAAGTACTTGTTATATTCTAGCTGATAGAGAATATCATTGAAAGTGGGATGTGAAATCAGAACAAGGAATTTTCTTGGATATTCTCAAAATAGCCGAGCTTATAGAGTCTTTAATAATAAAGATGGTACAGTTATGAAAACAATCAATATTGTGGTAAATGATTTTGAATTAACTGCCATACGAATTTATGATGAGGAGGATGAGACTCTAAATATGCCTGAGGATTCTTCTACGCTTTCTGTGGAGGTACCTAAAGTTGATGATCAAGTAGATGGTACTGATATAAACTCAAAAATAATATCTAAGGAAGTTATAGCTGATAACTCTGAACTGGTTCCATCTGCACATATGAGAAATAATCATCCACCAAGTTCTATAATAGGTGATCCTTCAGCTGGAATCATTACCAGAAAAAGGGAGAAAGTAAATTACTCGAAGATGATTGCTGATTTATGTTATATCTCTGTCATTGAACCTTCAACTGTTGATGTTGCTCTGAAAGATGAATATTGGATAAATGCAATGCAAAAAGAACTACATCAATTCAGTCGTAACAATGTCTGGACATTGGTTCCCAAGCCAGAAGGAGCAAATATTATAGGTACAAAATGGATCTTCAAAAATAAAACTGATGAAGCCGGATGTGTGACAAATAATAAAGCTCGTTTAGTGGTTCAGGGTTATGCTCAAGTCAAGGGGGTTGATTTTGATGAAACGTTCGCACCTGTTGCCAGGCTTGAAGCTATTCGCTTGTTACTCGGCATATCATGTATTAAAAAATTTAAATTATATCAAATGGATGTAAAGAGTGCTTTCTTGAATGGTTACTTAAATGAAGAAGTCTATGTTGCTCAACCCAAGGGATTTATCGATTTTGAGTATCCTCAGCATGTGTATAAGCTTAATAAAGCTCTATATAGGCTTAAGCAAGCACCTAAAGCTTCGTACGAACAACTGACGATATATTTAAGTTGTAGAGGGTATTCTAGAGGCGAGGCTGACAAAATATTATTTATTCACATAACAAATGATCAACTCATTGTGGCTCAAATATATGTTGATGATATCATATTTGGGGGTTTTCCTCAAGATCTTGTTAATAAATTCATTGATATCATGAAGTTAGAATTTGAGTGAAGCATGGTGGGTGAACTATCGTGTTTTTTGGGGCTTCAAATCAAGCAGAAAAGTGAAGGTATATTCATATCTTAAGAAAAGTATGCCAAGAACATAATTTAAAAGTTCAGATTAAACCAATCTCGACACAAGAGGACTCTAGCTACGACACATGTTAAAATTACCAAAGATACTGATGGTGTAAGAGCAGATCACAAACTTTACAGAAGTATAATTGGTAGTCTGTTGTATCTAACTGCCAGTCGACCTGACATAGCTTATGCTGTTAGGATATGTGCTCGTTATCAGGCTGACCTTCGAACGACACATTTAGAAGCTTTTAAACGGATCCTCAAATATGTTCATGGAACAAGTGATTTTGGGCTTCTGTATTCTTATGACACGACTTCTATTTTGGTTGGATATTGTGATGTTGATTGGGCAGGTTCTTCTGATGATAGGAAAAGCACCTCTGGAGGTTGTTTCTTTCTTGGAAACAATCTTATCTCATGGTTCAGTAAGAAACAAAATTGTGTTTCTTTGTCTACATCTGAAGCTGAATATATAGCGGCATGAAGTGCTTGTACCCAGTTGATTTGGATGAAAAATATGTTGCATGGGTATGGGCTCATACAGGATACCATGACTTTATATTGTGATAATATGAGTGCCATTGATATATCAAAAAGTTCGGTTCAACATAGTCGAACCAAACATATTGATATTAGGCATCATTTTATCAGAGAACTTGTTGAAAATAAGGTTATTAAACTTGATCATATTCGTTCGAACTTGTAATTGGCAGATATTTTCACTAAGTCACTAGATGCAAACTCATTTGAGCATTTACACACTGGCTTAGGAGTTTGTCGCATTTAACTCCATGAGCAGCTAAAAAGATGGCGCATGTTTACACGTTCAAAATATTAATGGTATCAGCGCCGTATTCAGATTTAATGGCTATTATTTTTGCTTTGCTGATTATTTAAAGTAGCATTATCATGCTCGCTTCATCTTTGTCATTCTTCACTTTTGAATTCTTTTTGCTCTAGACCTTGGTGTAAAGTGCATTATGGTGAATACTCGGAAGGGTTCGTATATGGTGAAATCGACCGAAGATGAACCTACAGCTCAAATCTCATCGCCCTCTGTACAAAAGGTGCAAGGCCGGAGGTTCAAAAGTACTCCACCATGGAGACCGTATCATCTCCCATCCGAAAAATCTCAAGTGGAGGTTTCAAGCAAGCTACCTAAGTCTGTGCCAGAGACTGTTGATTCCTCTTATCTTGTGACTTTAGGAAAGCTCGTCGACTGAAGGAGTGTTTGTTCCTACTCCTGGTATTCATCATACTTCTAATGTTCAACCTAGACCGGAAAATCATTCTCCTCTTTCTGCGTCACTTCCCTCTGAACCGAATGTTGACCATGCATCTGTTCCTAGTGATGATTCTGCTGCACCTGAAAGGAGAATGGATGCTCGAAGTGATGAAAATGAAGTGAATCCTCCAAATCCTGACATACGTACTGACGAAGTTCTTGTCAATGATAATCCAACTTTTCCACCTGGTTCTCATGAAATCCCCACTGCACCACAGCCAGCAAAGCAAAAATCTCAACAGAATCGGTGCAACATCACTACCAAAACTGGCAGAAAGAAGATTTCTCATAATATTCCATCTGTTCCAATTGATGAAATCTCTTTTCATCACGAGGAAAATGTTCAACGGTGGAAATTTGTGGTTTAGTGAAGGATAACAGATGAGGTAAATGTTTCCGACAAACATCAGTCTTGCATGAGCATCATGGATCTTATTGAAAGGGTAGGGTTATCAAAAACTATTTCAAATGTCGATCCATTTATCTCCAGGGAGTTTATTATCAATTTTCCTGATGAATTTAATGATCCAAACAGCCTGGATTATTAAACGATTCATATTCGAGGTTTAAAATTTATAATCTCTCATACTGTGATTAACAAATTTCTAGGCAATGTTGTTGATATTGACTATTCTCCATCGTCTCCTTCAACTGATGTTCTAGCTTCTATATTATTTGGTGGGACTCTGTCTGAGTAGTCTGTTAATGGAATTCCTGCAATCGCTCTTAGCATCAAATATGCAATCTTGCATAAGATTGGTATTACTAATTGGTTCTCATCCTTCCATGCCTCCAGTGTATCTGCTGCCTAGGGAACTTCCTTTTATCAAATTTGTAAAGACAATAAGGTGGATACAGGCACTTTTATATATAATCAGCTGTTAAGGCATGTTGGTTCCTTTGAGGTCAAGATTCCAATCGCTCTTTCGCGATTTTTCTCGAGTTTGCTACTTCACTTGAATGCTACTGTGATAACTGCATCTGATGCTCATGGACCTAATCCTAAAACATTATCACTCAGCTACAGACTCTTTCAGGGCAGTCATGAGCCTAATGTTGATCATGATGTGCATTTGTCTCGCGGCCCACGCTTTTTTGATACAAGTGACTTGGATGAGTTTGCTGAAGGCTTCTTTGTTGATCGGGAATTGGCATCTGAAATTGCTAATTCACTTACTGCTGAAGGATGGGCGATGATGTGACTGAGGGATGTAATGTTTGTGTTGCTAATGAATTTTGGTTGATTTGCTGATATTTTGTTCTTAGTAGAAGCTTCCTTTTATTTCTGCTTTTGATTGATCTTTTGTAAGAAAGAAAGAAGACAGAAGTAGTTGTCTCTTATCTACTGATATATGTTGTTTGAAAATCTTTTGTGGATGAATTAATGATTTGGTTTAATTAAGTAATGGAAGTGTGTGATGAAAAATATTGTTCATATTTTGTCTATGACATGATAAAATCTATTTAAAGAGGTCTATGTGGAAGCATTGTCTTGAACTAGAAAAGAAATTTCTTTTAGACAAAATGGGGAGTTTGTTGAACAGTTTGTCTAAAAGATTTTATTAGATTATTCTTAAAAAAGATAAGATAATTAAAGGATAAAAAGATTCTCCTTGAGTTTAGGAATCTTGCTAATTATCTTTAAAAGAAACAAAATTTATGCATACAAATTATATATGTATAAATAGGGCTTTTGTAGACAGTGCACGTGCGCGGAAAAAGATCAAGAAGATTATTTACGGCTGAAGGTCTTCGAAGAACTGGTTGCAAAAACTGTAGGAACAAAAAGGTATTATGATCTTATGTTTATAAGATCAACATGTTGATCTAAGTTGAGATAGTCGACGAGTAACAAAAAGGACGAGACAGTGATAAATGTGGATACAGTAATCTTTAGAAGTATGTAAAGATATCGTTGGACATATTCACTCATATGTTCAGGAAGGAGAATAACTCATGCATTCAGGGAGAGCCTGGAGTCTGAAGCTAAGACACATGTTATTTGGTCATATAATGAAACAGAGTTTATACGCTGTATCGATGTATATTGACTTAAGTGAATATTAATAAAATTACTCATCAGAGTTGTGCGCAGCTCCCAAACGTAGGCAACATTGGCCGAACTGGGTTACCAAAGTTTTTTGTGTTATTCTCTTATGTTGTCCCTCTAGCTATTACAATAGTCATTAGCTTTTGTATTAGCTGAAGGTTTATTTGATTATCTCACATTGCTTTTTCAGAAGTTTTTAACGATCATTTCATTTTGTAACGACCCAACTCTTTATACTAAGTCGAGGTCGTTACTAATTAAAAAATAAATAAAATTTCTTAAATTAAAATACAAAATAAAACAAAACCTCTAATTACTCGTTAAAATCATAAAAAAATGTATGTAGAAATAAATTTAAATAAAACCCTAACTTGGGATTTTATTTGGGCTATTAATTTGAACTTAATCCATGTTTATGCCTCTACATAAAGTTCAAGTGTATTGACAAACTTAGTAAAATAGCCTCAGGACCTTAATTTATTGGTTTTAAGATTATAGCATTCAATAATAAATTTTATTGAATCAAATAACAAGGTACGAGTTTTAGGACATAAATTCCAACAGAATTTAACATAGAAACTCTCCTTGAACTGCTCTCAGGTTATCTTGTTGACATCACCACCTAGCATCCTTTCAGCAGTCTCCCACCCGGTGGTACCTCTATCTTCCAAGAAGAAAACTGGGCACTGAACTTTCTGGTCATTAGGGCACTTCATGTACCTGAAGATAGTCTCTATAGAAGTCAACCACATCTGGGTCTTTGTGGGATTATCCATGGATCCGTCAAATGTTTTAGGATTGTACTTCCTAAAGTCTCTCAGATGCTTGGCCTCTACTGACAGTTGGTCTGGCACGGGTTAGGTTCTACTGGAGCTGAAGGAGGGGCGATCGGGGTCTTCTGGACAGCATGAAATGGTGCTAAAGCATCTCTCAGCATATCCTGGTATCTCTTCTCCGTTGCAGTGAGGTATGCTTGAGTGACGACTGCAGTAGGGTTGGTAGCTTGTACAGCAGGTTGCTCTTCAAGCTCGATATGTCCAGCTCCTCTGCCTCCCCTACCACCTCTACGTGGCGACATTTTTCCTGAATTCCACCAACATAAGTTTTTCACAATACAGTCAAAACATTATTCATACATTATATAGTTTAATTCAGGCAAAATTATAAACGTAACATCATCTTAATCATAAAACATACCTAGCGAGTGACGAAGGACCGTATTAGCCATAGGGGTAAAAACAAAAACAAAAACTTACATCGTAAGTCAGTCTACAAAACCTAAAAACTTGGCTCTGATACCAACTGTAACGACCCAACTTCTTATACTAAGCCGATGTCATTACTAATTAAAAGATAAATAAAATTTCTTAAATTAAAATAGAAAATAAAACAAAACCTCAAATTACTCGTTAAAATCATAAACAAATGTATGTAGAAATAAATATAAATAAAATTCTAACTCGGGCCCTATCTAGTTTTAAAAAGGAGAAAGCTACTAAAAACAAATACATAAATACTGAAATATGAACAAATAACATAAGGCATAAGCAAAAGTGTTCCTATGGCTTGCCACGATCACTTCTTGTCATTCGCCAGCTTCCCTTTGCCTTTACCTCTGCCTGTAAAATTAAAAAAAAAAGTGAGTATAAAAATATATTCAGTAAGGGACCCATTACTAGTTCCGCTAGGTGCTTGTTAACTTCCTATTAGAGTCTTGTAAAGTGGTACCCCTAAACTAGCACATTTCCGAACATGTGCGATTTATGATCCTGTAGAAACATATTTGGTCTTCGATGAACCCAAATGAATACCTAGGACAATCTGGTCTTTAGAATACCTAGGGGAAATACTAAGATAATCGAGCTGTGAGTGACCTCGTCGAATCACTCATAATCATGTCTATGTCATTCTAGACTGGTGACCTCATCAGACTACACAGTCATAAAAAGGTAATGATCTCGAGGGACACCCATGTGGGTACGACTCTAATAGATAAAAATAACAATGCACCCTATCCATAGCATGAACATATCATCACATCATCATAAACATGACATAAGTATCGATCATATCATTTTTAATCAAACATCGTCATAAAAAACATAACACAGTCGTCATCATCAATATACTACCAGTTATAAACATAATATCAGTCATCATCATCAATCACTCATATAATGACAATCATTATCAATAGCATCAAGTTATGCATTTTAGCTACCATCAACGTATAATCATAATTACATGCGGTCTCTTAAATTCAGTTCGAAAGTCTAGTAGGAGAATCTCTTACCTGGAGATTAGCTTAACAAAATTATCCTAACAATCACGGTCAAGCTTTCCAAATAGCCCAGTTGTAAACACAAGGGAACCCAATAACTAAAATTAATAAATTAGCGAACAACCGTTTAAGGATCAAATTCCAATTATTTCAACTTACCCAAAGTTGAAGATGAATCCAAATTTATCCTTAGTTTAGAAAGATTCTACAGTACAACTCTCAATTGATCTATCATGAAAAATAATTCAATTAAATCTATAATTAAATTATTTAGGGTCCAACTGATTCTTTCTTGGTCATTAACCAAAACTTAACTCAAACTTATCAAAAATATAGGTGAAAAGGCCAAAATAGGCTTGGCAGCTAAAAAATGGTTAGGCGGCTCAGCTCGGCTCAGGCTAAGGCACGCGGATGGCTTGACAGCTCGCACAGGCGCGCACGGCTCGGACATTGGCTCAGGTTCACGTGAATGGCGGTTTGATGGGAAGACACGCGTGGCTTGCAACCGTTAGCTTCACATGCGTGGCTTGCAGAAACGGTCAGCTAACGATTGTGGTTGACAAAACGCAAACGACGATGACAGAGGAGACCGCATGGGGACAGCTTACATACAGTAGTGACACTCGGCTCAGATCTACGGTTGGAAAGCTCAGGAACGGCAGTCGGCTCGGCAGTCGACGTGTTACAATGGAGTAACAGCACGGCGACGGCGATCAGCTCGGCTAGCAAAGGAGGAGTCGCAGTGGACGATGGCTGTTTGACGGAGCAATGCGACGACGGGGGAATGAGGTGAGCGGCGGCGGTGGCGCAAGGAGGTGACTAGGGTTTTGCTTTGTGAAGCTAGGGTTTTTTTCACTAAGGAGATGACATAACTCCCCATGCCAAATTTAAACAAAATAATATTATTATTATTATTATTATTTTATTTTTAACTTATCCTTTTTCTTTCCCAAATAAATCAACCATATCTTCTCTCACTTCACTTAAAACCTATCAAATCTCTCTTTTAAATCAAATATTCTCCCTCTCTCCAATCACATCACTTTATCTTCCCAAAAATATAATAACATTAAATGATTACATTATCTTTATAATATAATTATTTTATTCTCAATTCAATAATTCAATTAATTATAGGGGTCTTTTCAAAAATATAAAAAAAAGGGCAAAATATTTACACTCTATAGAACAATTCAAAAAACGGAAAAGCCTAGAGGTCCATCGTGTAAAATACCAAAAATGTCCCGTCAGCCATGTCGTCAATAACGCGCGCGTAATATATTTGCGATCATTTAGATTTGGTTATTTTTTGATATGCGATCGTTTAGATATTGCTACAACGCGATCATTTAGATATGACTATAATTTATACGATATTGTCTAGATATAACTACAACATGATCGTTTAGATTTTGCTATAATTTATACGCGATCGTTTAGTTTAGATATGGCTAAAACGCGATCGTTTAGATATGACTATAATTTATATTCGATAGTTTAGTTTAGATATGGCTACAACGTCATCGTTTAGATATGGCTACAATTTATCTTTTAATTTGTTATACGATCGTTTAGATTTGGGGACCCAAATCTAAATGATTTTTTTAAAAAATTTGGTACACAATTTTTTAAATTATTTTGTACATGATTATTTAGATTTTTTTACACGATCGTTTAGATTTATTTACACGATCATTTACTTTTTTTACACGATCGTTTACATTTGGCTACTCCAATCCAAAAGATTTTTTTCAAGATTTTTTATACACGATCTTTTATTTCTTTCACACGATCGTTTACTTTTTTAAACGATCATTTTCAAATCTAAATGATTTTTTTAAAAAATTATTTATACACAATCTTTTATTTTTTTACACAATCGTTTACATTTGGCTACTCCAATCTAATTGATTTTTTTTAAGATTCTTTATACACGATCTTTTAGATTTTGCTATTTTGTTGTACACAATCTTATACATAGTCATTTAGATTTGGTTATCCAAATGTAAATGCGTAAAAAAAAAAGAAAAGAAGAAAGACGATGGAAAGAAATCAAAGCGAAAAAAACGAGGAGGAAAAGAAGAAAAACGATGGAAAGATTAAACGACATAAATAAAGAATAGAAAAATAAGGAAGATGAGGAAAGAAATCGCAGAAAAGAAAAAGAGAAAAGAATAAAGACAAAATTGCAAGGAAAGATGGAGAAGACGAAATAATAGGAAGAAGACGAATCGCGAGAAGAGAAGGAAGATGGGAGGACAAACCTGAAATATTTAAAAAGTTGCTAACTTGATGGGTTTTGTTACACGGGTCGTAAATTGTTTTGTTACATTTATGTAAATTTACAATCAATTAATTATACGATTAATCAAATTTCCACAAATACAACAAATTGGATATTTTCCCAAAATATCTAATAAGTTTCAATTTCTACCCATCAAATATTTCAACCATTATTAACACCAAAAAATTCAAAGATTAAACTTAAGATAATTACAAATAAATTACCTTAAATTTGGGGCATTACACATTTACATTGAACTATACAATTGTTTACCATAATCAAAACGATCGTTTTTTTATGATCGACATGATAATTTCCTATGATCAACACGATTTTTTATCATAATCAACACCTTTATTTAAATTTGAAATTTTTTTCCTATCGTTAAAAAGAAGTACACGATCTTTTAGAAGAAGATTACTTGCGTGGGCTGATTAATCGTCTGTTGACTGTGACATTTTTTATATTTTTCATCATGAGCCTGTATCTCTATTTTGTTTTTATAATTGTTTTACATCGTGTAAATAGTTTGCCGATTTGTTATATTTCTTAGAAAACACCTTTTCAAACGTTGAAAATTTGATTTTGATTTATTAAAACTTTAGTAAAGGATAGTGTTTATTACGTATAGAATCCCAAATTTTCACAATAATTTTTCGAAAGTAATCCAAAAGAAAAAAGCAACAATAATAAAAGGCTCAAAGCGATGTCGTTTAGGGCAACAGCTGGGGAGAAGAGGACGATCTGAAAAATCATTTCTTGAGCGAAGGGAAAAGAAGAGCTCTACTAAAGCAGTCGAAAAAAGAAAACTCAAACCTCGCTGCGACTCTCGACATTGATTCTGTTTTCAATTCATTTTGCCAAAGTTAATCGATCCGAACATGAGTGTAAGTTCATCAGTTGGAATCTGAAACCCCCCTTCTTCTCATTACATTCCAGTTCTAACATTCATCGATCTTTCGATTTTTCAATGCAGCCCTCTGATTCCAACCAGGCGAACCACGGTCTTCTCTGCCCGGAAGCGCCAATTCAAAGAACCCAGTACGTTCTCTATCTGTTTTCTTTCGTGGGTACTTTTTGGTTTTAAGACTATACGTTTCGTATTTTGGTGCTGGGAGTTTTGGGGTTTTAAAGACCTAAGATTTTGGGATAATAGAGTTTGGCGAGATCGAGGTTTTTGAATCGGCTACTTCTTCTGTTGCATAGGTATCCTTATGTGACTGGTACATCTGTGGTTGCTATCAAATACAAAGATGGGATTTTAATGATTGCCGATTTGGGAGGTTAGTGGAAAATCCTCTCCGTTTTATTATGCCTTTGTAAGAAAATTGATGACGACTGTCAGCACGTCTATCACTTTTTGTTAGTTGATAGCATAACACTTCTGGGAATGATGTTTATTTCGTTATGTGATTTTGAATCTTAGATGTATGTATGGCCAAATTATAAGGCAATCCTGTGTTTTTTTTTTTTTTTATTACTTATATGGTGTTTTAACTAACTACAGGCTCCTATGGTTCTACACTGCGGTATAAGAGTGTGGAAAGAATAAAAGCTATTGGAAAACATTCTCTTCTTGGTGCTAGTGGTGAAATTAGTGACTTTCAGGAGTTATTGCGAAATCTTGATGAGCTCATGTAAGCTTAGGAGGGTTTTGCTTTTATTCTAATGCTGCTTTATATAGATGTTTTGACAAGGGAATTGGATGGTGTTCTGCATTGGAATTCAGTTGCTTGTAGTTTTACTGTGCATCTATTTTGATTCAGAAATTGGGTGAAATCTGTTGTTGTATTGAACGGTGCAGCTTGTATGATAACATGTGGGATGATGGTAATGCTTTGGGGCCAAAGGAGATCCATAGCTACTTAACTCGACTGATGTACAACAGGCGGAACAAGTTCAACCCACTTTGGAACTCACTTGTTCTAGGTGGGGTGAAGAATGGGCAAAAGTATCTTGGCACGGTAGATCTTTGGTTATCTTCATATTGATTCAAATAAGTTAATAGCATGTATTTTAAATTTAGATGCTTCATCAGCTAACACTTAACTCCTTTTTATCCAGGTTAATATGATAGGTGTAACTTTTGAAGATGACCATGTTACTACTGGTTTTGGCAATCACCTTGCACGGCCTATTCTTCGTGATGAGTGGCATGAGAACCTGACTTTTGAAGAAGGTGTGAAATTGCTGGAGAAGTGCATGAGGGTACTCTTGTACCGTGATAGGTCTGCTGTCAACAAGCTCCAGGTTTGCATCTTTCTATGAATTACAATCCTTACTTTGTTTGCTTCACACATTTGTGAGTACACATGTTGTGCATATGGACAAATCCTAGAGAATAGCCATCTAACATTATAGCATTTGGTTTTCATGAAACTTTTAAGATTTTAATATTAGAAAGAGTTGGATATCTAATGTTTTCCGGCTCATTCTACTAGGGTCCCTTTATTTTCCGTTTCGCTTATCCCCTAACAAAACCACTCAACCATCCCAAACCATCACACTCCAAGTTGGTTATTTGATCACAGCTGCCTTCTACTTTCTGAACCCATGTTTTTATTCACTGATTATTGATTTGAATGGCTGGATGTTATTCTCATGCATTTGAATTTGGAATTTTCAGATTGCAAAAATAACTGAGGAAGGTGTGACAATCTCCCAACCCTACTCTTTGAAAACATTCTGGAACTACTCTGCTTTCGAGAATCCGACTTCTGGTGCTGAAGGTTCATGGTAGATTGAAGCTACCTTGTTTATCTCAGATCACAATTTCGTGAATTGTTCTTCATATCATCAGATGTGAAACAATTGACAGATAAAAGTTAGGGTCTCTTAGATACTTGTTCTTACCTTGGATTTGTATGGAATCTCTACTTGAACTATTATCAGTTATATCCAACTCAATGAATGCTTTGATTTGATTGTCTTGACTTCTTTATAATCACAATCGATTTCTTTTTTAATTATTAATCTGCCTACTCAATCACTTTATTTCTCAAGTTCTCACAAATGTGTATTTATAATCCTTCATCCTTCACAATCAAAAGTGCAGAATCATTCAATTACTTTTGCTTAGGGGGCGAGATACAATTAGCAAGGCCACGTTCGAAAAGTTGATCGAGAAGATTTTTCTTTTCTCTTTTTGTTGACAGTAGATTGGTCATGGATTCGAAGTTTTAATTTCAATGTCAATCATTGTAAGCTTTTATCTTGGTCAGAATTATGTTCAAGTAGACAAATAATATAAACTTATACTAAGAATGATTAATATGAAGTTATGAACTATCCTTCAAAACAATAACAATACATTCTCATTTTTGTTTTCTTGGTTATTTCTTTGTATCAATTTGAATGAGACTTTCCTAACACGTAAGGTTCTTTTTTTTTTTTTTTTTTTTGAAGGTTTATTTGCACCTACTAATGTTTTTATCAAGTAAAACGTTTCACTGTTCTAATGACACATCTCTGAATTTATCTCATAATGACATGAATTTGAATTTGAATTTGCATCCAAGGGCTATTAATTCTACCATCTTATGACAACCCACCAACTTAACCAATGCTTTTGATATTTTGAATTTTCCAGTTCTCTCAAAAACACTTTTCAACTCCATTTCAATAAACTCAATACCACTCAGAATCCCCACACTTCTTCATCGCATGTGAGAATAGATTAATTGCTGCAACTAGCACAGAACAAAGTCACTCGCCAGCTTTCACATAATTCCGCTAGTTTAAAAGTATATTCTCTCGACTAAGAGGTCAGATTCAAATCCTTCGATCTCCAAAAGAAAAAGAATTTATATTCTTGAACCATACTATTACTTCACTTCACTGCTTCATATCGTTCAAGTTGGCTTTACATCTGAACCATTTATGAACTATCTGTATCAGCCAGAAATACACAAAAACATTCCAAGAACTATCTTCAATTATGATAAAATCTAGATTGTTAATTGGAAAGATTAGGATAATGCACTTTTCTACACTTAATCTTCCTTTTAACACATTTACTGTCATATGAATTTGGGTATCAGCACCATACTGGTTCTTAAGGCCCATTTAATAACCATTTTGGTTTACATTTTATATTTTCTTCTACTAATGACTTCAAAAGAGTTTTGAAAACAAACAAAGAAAAAGCAGTTTTTTTTTTTTTTTAGAATTTGATGATTAATTCAAATATTTGTGAAAATTATAGTTGAGAAACAGGGAGGAAACAACTAAAAACTACTGGGTTCGAAATTACTATAGAGAATAAAAAATAAATCCCACAGCAAGAACTCAGAATCAAAACTTTTAGTATAATACGATTCTAAATCAAACACTAACCCAAAAAGCATAAGCTAATAGATGTTTTCAACTTTTCACTGTCCCAACATTATCAACCTTTGTATACATCAAACAAAAAGACTCACATGAACCACGATGGAAAGATTGATGAACACAAGGCTCTCTTGATTTCCTCAATCTATATTCAAATGTATTGGTTTGCTGCGCAGAGGATATGATGCCGATACCAGAACCTCGAGAGAGAAGAACAAGTGTCGGCGCCATCTCTTCTGCGAAGTAAACCTTTCATTGCAGACTCTTTTGTTGGCTTCTATATTGTATAGAGAAAAGTTTAGCTCTTCCATCCAGAATGGATCCAGCTGCATCTTTTAATGTTTGATTTATATTTATTTGGTGAATGCATTATTTGGAGCTTGAAAAGTCAACTTAATTCATTCTTATTTATTATTATTATATATATTTCTATATATTTTTTTGGGTGGTTGTGTTTTGATATATCTTTAAGAGCAGGCGCTTGGTTATCTATTGCATTTGTAATATCATGTTCTGATGTCAGTCCTTGTACGTCAGCAGCAGCTCTATTGAAGCAGGAAAGACAACATCAAGATATATTTTATTTTCCTAGACAAGACCAGATTTACCTTGTTGAATGACTTAGATTTTGAAAACAATGTATACTAACGTTTAACTTGTGTCGCATACCATTTAGTTCTCGTTGACTATTTTCTCTTATTCTTTTGCTTGCGCTTTTTGTTTCTCTTTCTCGTTTTCAAACATTGGAAGCAGAGAAAATCATTGCATCCTCCACTTGGATTCTTGTGCTTAAGATAAATGATTGGAAGCAGAGAAAATCCTTGCTAGATGCACGAGTGTGAGAGTTTGCCGGAGAGGATGATGAATGGTCGGTCGATGGCATGAAGTTTGAGTGTGAGTGTCCTTTGAAGTAGGCGATGGCTTTAAAGGCAAGCAAGAAAGAAGAAGGTGTAAGTACCAAATGCATATCATAATTGTGCAATGGAAGATCCACCCACTTAAAAGCAAACAAGGTTTACCGATACTCAAACTCAAACGTGCGATCGTCAAAGAATGGAATAGAATCCACGATAGTAAAAATAATATACATAGAAGAAAAAACTTGAAAATCAATCGAAGAAGGAAAACAAGAAAACAAAACTTACTGGATTAAAATTTAATTAGATCCAAAAATTCTAACACTAAAATTATAAACGGAAAGGTAGTAAAAATTAGTTTTTTTTTTTTTTTTAAAGCAAGCACAGTTACGCAATCCTGACCAAAGGAACAGTAACAATGCAGATGGGGAAAGTCTCTATTTCAACAACCACAGTTTAGAAACTTCCTTGGATGCCTTTATATATATATACACATATCCCTTCGTCAATGCTAAATCTTTCGATGTATAACAACTCCTTTTCCATTAACTCTTGTTTTTTGCTATAGGGTCTTAGCTCAAAAGTCATTTTCATCCGGAGGAAAGAGAAGAAAGAAGTGTGGGTATGAGGGGGCGAAAGCAGGAAGAGTAAAAGGGAGTATTTGACCAAAGCAAAAGAATTAGAATTCATAGTTTTTCAAAATTCAGATTATTGGCAACACACAATGGGTCACATGTATTAGGTTCTTGAAATCAACATTTGTTTGCGGTGGTGTTTGATGTTTAGTGTTTTCTTGTTCTTTATTGGTCAAAAACAGTTCTTTTCTGTTTATTTCCAAGTCTTTGTTTCTTTGTTTTCTTTTTTACTCATTCATTCTGAAATGCAAAAAAGAAAGAAAAAAAAACATCATTTGAATATAACTTTTCCCCTTTTTGTTTTGTCATTTTCTACCTCAAAAAATGTAAAACTTTTAGAATATTATTCAGAAATAGAATTAAAAAATACAAGAAACAAAGAAAAAGAAAATAAAAAAGATTTCTGTATGAAGTTAAAATCTTGGGTAGAACTTAGAAGGGCCAAAACTTTGAAACAAAAGCATAAACATCTTATAAAATTACGTTTCTCGGACTTTCGTAGAAGGACATCTTTTCGATTTATACCTTTAAACTTTAGAATTTATATCAATTTAAAATTTAAATTAATAATTGTATCAATTTAAACTAACTTTTCGAAAGTTGTATCAATTTCAACCTTAAACTAATAATTGAATCGATTTAAATTCAAAATTTTATACAAGTATTTCGATTTAGACCCTAAACATAGACTTATATAAACGTATCAATCTAAACCCTTTATTATATTTTACTTGGACATACTTATGAAAATTGAAGGTTTAAATTGCTACGTTTAAATTGATGCATTTATAAAAGTTTAAGGTTTAAATTGAGTCTAGAGTTATACAACCCCCAAATTTTATGGTTTTAAATCAATACGATTATTAGTTTAAGGTTTAAATTGATACAAGTCCTAACGTTAATGTATTTAAATTGATATTTTCTCTAATTTTAATCAATAGATGAAAATAAGAAATTGAAAATTTAAACGATAAAGTCCATCCCAATACTCATAATATAGTCTATAGGAAAATTATTGTAAATGATAAACTAGTGAAAACATTTACAAAATATAGCAAAATTTTAGATTATATTAATAGTAAACATCGAGTTTTGTTATATTTAAAAACGTCCCTACCAATATCAATATTATAATTTATATCAATAAATATTTAATTTTCCTCTTTTGTTTATGTTCATTTTCATTGTATGTGATGTTCTTATAGTTGTGTTTATGTGTAATCTCTCTCTCTTTTTTCTTTTGAAATGCCTCCAAACATTGAAGATATTAACTACAACAAATTAACTTTTTACCAAACAGAACATTTAAAGTTGCATGAAATCAAATTCCTACGTAGTTAAATTCTACAAAAATTTTGTAAGTTAACAACTTTGGTTAAACTTAAAAGGTTCAAAAACTAGCTCGAAATGTTTTAAATTAATTAGTTAGCAAGTCCACATGTTGGATGAGATAAACGTTAAAGTTAAGAAGCATCTAATTGAGTCCCATTTTTTCACTTCTAGTTCTAAAAACTTGAAATGTTGATTAAAAATGAGGAAACTAAGAAATAATATTTATAAACTTAATTTTTAGAAACACTTTATAACCCGAAAAAAAAGACGTAAGTTGAAATCAAAAGAAAAAATGTACTAAAGAATAATTTGATCTATCTTATATTTATACATCCCACCAAAATATTCGATCACATTTTGGCGTAGGTTGAACTAATCCAAAATTTCAAATTTGAATCGCTCGAAAGGGTATGTAAAACCATAGTGAAAAGACATAAATGATGGTAAATACAACAAGGACAAGTTACATAAATATGAATAATTATGAATAAGTTGGCGTGCTTCACATTGTGTTGTGTAAGCTCACACACCTATCAGATATGATAGTACTTCCCCTAATCATTTTTCACCTCATCATGTGTTATCAATTGAATCAAAAGTTTATGTTGATGGGTTATAATAAGTTTAAAGTTTTTTTAAAAAATATTTTAGTCCATGCACTTTCATGATCGGTCGATGACAATTTGGTCTTCATGCGCTCTAACTTGTAACAAGTTGTCCTTCAATTTTAATAAGTTAATGATCTTAGTTGATAACATGAAAGTAAGCTTGAGTTGATGAAATTGACATAACCTTCGTATTTAGAGACCAGAGGTTCAATCCTAGACTTCATTGGTTGTACTAAAAAGAACTTTAGTTGGCAACAACTTTTATTATGACATCTTTATTATGAATATTCTAAATTAAAATTAAATATTATTATATATTCATAACCTCTTTAGGTTACAAAAGTTTGAAAATTAAACTGTATGAGATCATGTTTAAATATTATTCGAACATCTTGCAGCTTATGTTTGAATAGAAAAGCTTCTAAATCTGTCTGAGATCATTTTTAAGATGATAGAACAATTAAACTCCGGATGGATGATATATTTACTATGCAATTTGCTAGTTTTCGTTAATTAGATAACTTTTCCAACATTAGGGGGAGAAATTAAGAAAATATTGGAAAAATAAATTGAATGAAATGTATAAGCATTATCTTATTTTGTTCTATCATACAGATTCCTTTGAACTAGAAGTTCAAAAGATATCGCATTTGTAATAAAATGATATCAAATCAAATGTAAATACATTTGCAGAAAATTTACAATTATAAGAAAGTGAGCGAGTTATAGTGGTTATAAAGATACCATCTAAGAATAATATTACAGTGCAACAAGTTGTCAATACTTCATGTTTAAAGCGCGATAGGCAAATGCGAGTTCCAAAGAAAAAGATCATCGAAGAAGTAGTCATTAATTCCTCAGTTAAAAATACGGATATTCTAGAAGAAATCGTGAATATGAGTACTGATAAGAATATTAAAGTAAAAAAGGAATAGTAAAGAGATTTCAATAAAATTATATATCATGACAAGAAATGGAACCATACTTAAATAACTTAACAACATTTTTGCATACAATGTTGCTCATGATATTATTTATGAAAATTAGTACTATGTACTTAGATATATTGAACAATGTTGCGACAACACATAAAGGATTGACTTACGTGAAAAGAAACAATTAAATCAAAATAAACCTATGTTTCAAATCGGGAGAATTAGAAGTTTAGATATTTAGAGAATGTCGAACATGCAGAATACAAATACTTGTAAGAAAAACAAATAGAAAGCGGGACAAGTGCCATAATAATTATCACAAAGAACTGGTATTTGGTTATATGAGAGATATATATTATCCTGTGGTGGATACAATATCGTGAGATATCTAACATATCTTACTATGTATGAAAAGCTTAACATATACCTTATAGATGTAGTCATTATACATTTATATGAATCTATTAATAATTCTATCCTCGAAAGATTAAAGGTTGAATTATTAATAAATTCTAAAATCATATGATTCAATAATAAGATAATTATAAAATATTTCATATGAATATCATCATCTTATTACATTTTTTTGATACAATGGTATAAAAATAACCCCTATTTGTCCATATGCTTTTTTAAAAAATCACAATTTGATGATTTGAGTAGAAACTACTGAATAGATTTCAAAGACAATAGCATTTCTCTATAAAGAATTTGAGATTATACATTTTGTCTTTTGCAAATAGAACATAAAGCAAATGAAATTGAACTAGTTATATTATTGAACTTTCTTAGGATGGTTCATTCACTTGGCCATGTGGAAAAAAAATATATCATCTAGTATCAGAAAGATAATGAAGAACTTGAGGTCTTGAAGAACCATAATTTTGAGAAATAAGTGTAGTTATATCTTTACTAGTTTATACATTACCTATTGTAATATCTTTAGTAATTTTGTTACATGAAAAATAATATTTTTCCAAAAATATAGAATTAAACTATGTTATGTTTAATTTAAGAATTATTAGCTGACATGAATTTTATTTTATTCTAATAAATCTAACTATGATCTAGTTGATTATGAAGATGCAGGTTATTTATCTAACCCATACGAGCTAGATCTTACACGAGTTACTTAGTACACATAGAAGACTTTTATATTATGGCAACTTATGAAGCAGATCGAAACAACTACTTTAAATCATGATGTGATATTGATGATGTACAAAACTAGTCAATAGTGTTCTTATATGAAGACAAAGCATCAAATGAGGACATCAATATTCAACAAAATTCTTCAAAAGAAAATTTAACAAATTTATTTACAAAGACATTACTCTCACTAACATTTGAAAAGCTTAAGCACAACATTGAAATGAGACAACTCGGAGAACTCAAGTGATGTACTCATGGTGAGGAGTAAAAATAATGCATTTTTTTCCCTTCATTGTGGTTTTTTCTATTGGGTCTTCCGAGCAATGTTTTTAATGAGACAGTTATTAAAGTATATAAAATGATGTACTTTTTTTCATTCACTATAATTTCTTTCCACTAGATTTTTTCCCAGTAAGGTTTTAACGAGACATTTATTTTATATAATATGGACATCTAAAGAGAGAGTATTATGAATATTATAAATTAAAGTTAAATATTATTAGATGTTCATAACCTCCTTAGGTTGCAAATTCATCCATTAACCCCTCCATCAATTTTCATAACTTTCTTGTCCTCTATTTATATTTGGTTTTATAACCATTATTCTCACAACTCTATCAATAGAGGTTGTAGAAATCAGTTCTATACATACCACAATTAATTTCAATTGTCTTCTATACTTCCTTTCTTCTCTATTATTTTCTTTGTGTTGTTTCTATTCTTCTATTTATGTTGTCTTTTTGTTTATATTTTATAACAAACTCAAGTTTATCAATCTACACATGTAAGAAATTTCATTAATTTATACTAATTTTTTTTTCACGACATGAACTAGATCATTACAAATTATAAAGTACATGGACTTAATAATTACGACTTGAAAACATAAATACGAAATTGTTAGTTCCATCAAAGTTCATGACCGTCAAATCAAACTTGTAATTCCACATTTTTATGGTTATTTTCAAATGTAGCAAATATTATTTTTGTTCAATAATAAACATCAATAAACTTTTTATCATTCATTATTTAAAAACATTAATAAATTATGATATTTTGCTATTTGGTAAAGATTTTCGATCATTAAAAACAATTACTTTTTGTTTCTTTTATCACTTTTGCAACTTTCTATGTTTGCAGACCCAAGTAGAGTTAATCAAACACCGGAGGCCCTCAAAAAGCCCCAAAACCAAAACCCACATTCTCTACACTCTTTATTCTCTCTCCTCTTGTTCTTCCATTCTTTTCTCCTCCATCAAAGAACTAAAACCAATTCGTCATCATCATCATCTTCTTCTTCTTCTTCTTGTCAGAGAAATGCAGTCGAAGATTGGATCTCAAGGTCTTCCTCTCTGTATTTCAGCCTTCACTCTCTCAAATCATTCCCTCTCTACTCAGTATTTCCCCTTAACCCTAACCAACTTTTCTCTTTCTCTTAATACATAATACACTCCTATTATCACGTTGCTCTGTTTTTTGAGTTGCAGGATAGCAGATCATGATCGAAGAAGGGAAGCCATGAAAACGAGAACGCAAAGATCAAACAACATGAAATACAGGTATTTGGAAGCGATTAGAGAAGGAGATCTTGAGGATTTCGTCAATGAAACCGACTTCATGATTTGTGCTGCAAAAGCTGCTTAGATTAGGAAACAGAGTATCCATGATCTGGGTAATTTGGATTTGATATATTTTGTTAATTTTGATGTGGGTTTGTTTTTTATGTATTGTTCTTGTTTGATATGAAATGGGATTTGTTTTCTTTCATGTACTATGTTAAGAGATTGGGAAAAAATTTGACTGGTTATGAATGGGAATCTAGAAAAATTAAAGAACTTGTTTGTCATTTAGTACAAACTTTTTTTTTTTTTTTAATTGATGAAGATGTAAACGAACAAAATGATACTGTTTTATTCATTATTAGTAAAAGAATTGAAAGCAGTGATCGAGCAATGGACAGAATAAAGGTGAAATAAATTGTAGTGAAGGGGTGGGAAAATGATGGGAGAGAAGATAGGTTGGGACATTAAAGCAGAAGTGTTTGAACAAGATGAGACCACGTTTCACATGACTTTGGGTTAATAATATCAAACATAAGGGTTGTCCTAACATTTATAGTAAATTCATAGGTTGTCGATGTTGATGTTGTTTTTCGAGTGATCGAACGAAAGAAAATGAAAGACATATTATTTGTATATTATGAAATTAAAGTTTTAGGTTGAATTAGTTTAGGATGCAACTCTTTGAGATGTAATACAACTCTTCTATATGGTTACACACATTGAATTGAAGGAGAGAAGCAAAAAGCTATTACTAATGAGAGGGAAAAGAATTAAGGCAATCTCAATCACAAAGGTAATTACATCTACATACATGCCTTTTGATCGTATTTACTTAAACATTTTGCAAATGTGATTTGACTATGATTCAGACGGTTTAGTTTGTACTATATGGTATCATTGTCTTTTTGTTGTTACCATTTAGTATATGTAGTCCTAACATATTTTTAATTCTTCCGACTCAATATCCACAACAGTGGGTAACAAATAATTTTCAAATGCAATTCCAACTCTTCTACAATAGGTTACATTTGTTGATTACAAATTTATCCATAGATTCTAAATTCATTAGTAAACAACAAATCAGACTCAATTTTCAAATATCAATTTTTCTAAAATAAACACGGCTAAGCTTTAAGCAAAGGTCTTCTTCACAAACTTCATTCTCTTCATCTTTTCAATAATAAATAATTTTTCATTTTCCTATTAATGGAATGACATATTCAAATATGGCAATCCAGTTTTCTTCTGTTGAATTGAAACCCAACTTGTGGGTTGTGGAATTGTATTGGTTTTTTTTATTCCCAGCCTAATGATCGTTTAGCTTTCTATACGTTTGTTTACCGCAATCGTTCACTTCTTACACAAAATGATCATTTGCCCTCTTACACAATCGTAGACGATCGTTTACTTTTTACACGATTGTTTAACTTTCTAAACGATCGTCTACCGTTTAACTTTCTATACGATCGTTTATCCTCTTACGCAATCGTTTAGCTTTCTACCTTCAATTTTTAACAAAGTACTCCTAACTTTACTTTTATTAAATAAATAATAAAATATATATAATATAAATATAAATTAAATATATATTATTAATTCGGATTTGGTTGGATTGAACCAAAATTTTCAAACCCCAAACCAACTCATATAATATGGGTTGAGTAATCTGAGTTGTCGGGTTATTTGGGTTGGACTTACACCCATAGCTTGAACATTCCGTAAACGTAAATTAACAAATAGACCATCTCGAAACTTATTTCATAGATTCAAAAGAGTTTCAAAATTTACGCAAAATATTTATAACAAGAACAATCCTAAACAACAACTTTAGGACCAAAGCTTAAAGAGTGCAACAAATTGAACACATGCTATCAAATAGATTAGAAAGGCAGCAATTTCTTCATTGCGAAAATAAGCAAAGACATTGGTTTTGATATTAAAATGTAGTATATCCAAACCTCAGCAACATAGCAATGGAACTTTTTTTATCCATTTGGGACGAACCAAAGAGCACATCCAACTCAAACAGGACCAATAAAGCAGAATACAAAACGAAAAGAGAGACTATAGACGATAGTTGTGCCACCGTCTATCAAGCACCCAATTCTGAGAGTGAGTACTTAATAACCAATGCCAACAACTATAATCACCAATGAAAGTTAAAAGACTCGATAAAGCATAACCAAGAAAACTTGCCAGTTCTTTATTTTGATTGTTATGCTTGCAAACCTTAGAGTCAGAGAGAGTTGTGTGAAGTTTTGTAAATACGGTTCACTTTCCCTTCTTGACTGCGGACTTGGTAACCTTAGCACCACTTGGATCCTTTTTTTCAACGGACTTGATGACGCCAACAGCAACTGTCTGTCTCATGTCTCTTACCGCGAAACGTCCAAGAGGAGGGTACTGAGAGAAGGTTTCCACCACCATAGGTTTGGTGGGAATCATCTTAATCATACCTGCATCACCATTCTTTAAGAACTTGGGTTCCTTCTCAAGTTCCTTACCGGATCGCCTGTCGATTTTGGTTAGAATCTCAGCAAATTTCACTGCAATGTGAGAGGTGTGGCAATCAAGCACTGGAGCATAACCATTGCCAATTTGTCCAGGGTGGTTCATGATAATGACTTGAGAAGTGAAGTTGGCAGCCTCCTTGGCAGGGTCATCCTTTGAGTTGGAAGCCACGAAACCACGCTTGAGATCCTTTACGGCAACATTCTTCACATTGAATCCCACATTGTCACCAGGAACAGCCTCGGGTAGAGCTTCGTGGTGCATCTCAACAGACTTGACTTCAGTGGTCAGTCCAGAAGGGCCAAAAGTGACCACCATTCCAGGTTTGAGGACACCAGTCTCAACACGACCAACCGGTACAGTTCCAATACCACCGATCTTGTACACATCCTGAAGTGGAAGACGGAGTGGCTTGTCTGACGGCCTCTTGGGCTCCTGGATCAAGTCAAGAGCCTCAAGGAGAGTTGGACCCTTGTACCAATCAAGGTTGGTCGACCTCTCAATCATGTTGTCTCCTTCGAAACCAGAGATGGGGACAAAGGGGATTTTGTCAGGGTTGTATCCAACCTTTTTGAGGTAGGAGGAAACTTCCTTGACAATTTCATCATACCTTGCCTTGGAGTACTTGGGGGTGGTGGCATCCATCTAAAAACAGAAATTAGGTTAATGATATAAACAAAAAGAAAACCAAGGCCACAAACATGATCGAAACGCAAACATTCGAAGTAGAACCTCACCTTGTTGCAGCAGCAAATCATCTGCTTGACACCGAGAGTAAACGCGAGCAAAGCATGCTCACGTGTTTGACCATCCTTAGAAATACCAGCTTCAAAACCACCAGTAGTGGAATCAATAATGAGAACAGCACAATCAGCTTGAGAGGTACCAGTAATCATGTTCTTAATGAAATCGCGATGTCCAGGAGCATCAATAACGGTGCAGTAGTATTTGGTGGTTTCAAATTTCCACAAAGCAATATCGATGGTAATACCACGTTCACGTTCAGCCTTAAGCTTGTCCAACACCCAAGCATACTTGAATGACCTCTTGTTCATCTCAGCAGCTTCCTTCTCAAACCTTTCAATGACACGCTTGTCAATACCACCAAGCTTATAGATCAAATGCCCGGTGGTGGTAGATTTCCCAGAGTCGACATGGCCAATGACCACAATGTTAATGTGAGCCTTCTCTTTCCCCATTATAAAACTTGTATCCTGAAAGAGTTCATAATATTAATCGCAAACCAAACTATAAGTTTACCGAACAACATCCACTCTACAAGTAATTCAAATGGATATCTCTCCTCAACATATTTCCATTAAATCTATAAATAAACACACAATCAATCTCCTCTTTCACATTAACCAAAAAGAAAACCAAATCCTCCAGAAACTTAACGAAATTTACTAAGATCATCCAAAAGTTCTAAAATTATTCAACGATGATCGTCTCTTGAACATAATCGCAACATTCGACTCGTTCTTCAACAAATACAAACATAAAATCAATCCTCTTAAACCGAAACAAAACCAAAGAAGAGTCAATACGTAGATGGATCCAACCTATTGAAACAAATCCGTAATACAACAATGGATTAAACGTAAACGCCATGCACACGTATGAAGATCGAACAAATCCTAAAGAGAAAATATTCATCAAGCTGTAATAAAATCATACCTCAAAAAGACGAAGATAGATGGAGAAGCCGGGACGAGAGAGCTACCGCCGATTCAAGAAACGAGGGATACAAATGAGAAAGAAGGAAAGCGGACGATGAAGAAATTATTATGTAATTTAAATTTATTGAAAATTGAAATTTGTTTCCAAAACCAATTTTAGATTAGACTATTTTTAAATGCGATTTTTTTTAGGAATTTAAATTTGAACTTTATTTAGTATTAAATTTAAGTGTGAAATTTATTTAAAAAATTTAGTAAATTATCTCTTGAAAAATATGGATGCTTTTCTTTCCGTCACAAACTTTTTCTTCTTCCTATATTCGTGAGTGTTTAAGTCAACTTACACACACCTCTACTAACATCATTAGCTTTCATTGATTTATCCATAGTAAACATTTGAACGGGACATGCATCTTGATACTTTTAATTAAATTCTACCATTTTTTTTATATGAGGTACTTTTTCCTTTAAAATAAATGATATCATTGAGATTTGAAGCATGAAAAAGTAAATTAAGGATGAATTTGTTTTTGAATCATTTACAAATCTAACAAATTTTTATAGTCTATTAGTTATAGACATATGTCTATCAACATTTATCAGTGATAGATAATAATAGTTTATCAGAATATTAGTGTCTATGAGCTTTTATCGACGATATTTTGCTACATTTATTTATATTTTAGTTTTTTTATATTTGAAAATAACTATTTTAATAATATTTACAAATATAGCACAAATCCATAGTTTATTAGGAAAAGATATTAATAGACAATTAAATGTTAAATGACATTTATAAGTGATAGATGATAGTAGTCTATCAGTATGAACATCTATTAATGATATTTTACTTTTATTTATAAAATTGTTGGTTTATTTTTCTATATATAAAAACAACTTTTTTTTACTTTTGTATTATATTTAAACAATACTTTCTAATTTCATAACTTCAATTAATTTTCTCCGTTCAAACTTAAGGATATACAAAAAAAATATATATGTATATATTATCATCTTGAACTTGAAGCTTAGTTACAAAAAAATAATATTGAGAATATGTATCTACAAGATCAATAAACAAAAAGATAACATGGTAATGGATGAAAAATAGTAATAGATTTCAAAATTGTGATTTGTATAGTAGAGTTTATTGTGCTTATGCCATGATATTGACAAATTTTTATTATTGGTAGGTAGATAGAGAGTGCCGTGAAGATTGAGGGTATCCGATAGTGCGTAGTAGCAGCCTCTAGGTTTCGAAAAGTAGTGACACCACAAGCACATTATGGCATTTACCCGAAACCTATCTACACCCATCTATTTCCAAATATCCCATTTTTTACTTCAACAAAACGTAATATATCTTTATGGTCATTCAACAATGATAATAGTAACTGTAAAACGATGTGAATAATGATATTTCGGTGTTCAATAAGATTGTAAATTTTGAATGCAAATTTAGAAGTGGATGATACTGATAAACATATCAAAAAAAAAAAAAAAAAGAGATCCTTTTTTCACATTATGTTTGATTTAAACTCTTCGATGTGTGACCAACCTTTTATTGGGTCTTCATATTATGTTTTCTTCTTTTCAATTTTGAATCATATGTATTTAGTTGTTTTCTTTTGTTTACCAACCTTCCACCAGAAACCAAGTATGAAAAATAACATCAAATAACGTAACCCAAAAAACTAAAAGTATCTTTTTGATTTCATTTAAAATGAATCAGATACAGCAGATGTTAATTTAGGGTTCATAAACAAAACATAATCAAGAGTTTGGAACAAAATTGGAACTTTTTTAAAATGTAAAGCCTAAAGATCACAATGTCTAGAAAAGATTTATAATTAAATCTCAATTTTTGCCCAAATTTAATAGGTCAGGACCTATAATTTATTCTATTTCTCTCCCAATAAAATCAAACCTCAAGGCAGATAATTAAATCCTAGTCAAGCAAGCACTCTTTCCACCCAATCACAGAGCTTCCATCCTACGACGGCCCTTATCTATATTGTTAAGGTATAAAGGATTTTACAAAATTTTATGAACAAATAATGAGATGGGGTAAGCATTCTTTGAAGCACCAATGATCCCTAAGAACTGGATGATCGTTAGGAGGTTCTTGTATGTTCATCACAAAGACACTAGTGTTATGATCGAGAAGGTCCTTTTCAATTTGAGATCGCTTGTTATGGTTTGTTGGGTTGGGGGCTATCTTATGGGTTTTGTGGGGTGAGCAGAATAGCAAAATGTTTGGTGAAGTGGAATGAGGCCCTAGTGAGATTTGATTACTCGTCCAATTTTATTTTTCAGACTATGCTCCCGGTTGTGAGCTTGTTTTTTTTTTTTTTTATGCTCTTGTATTTTTCTGTTTTCATTTCTTTTCCCTCGATGAAGTGAAGGACATTTCATTGAAAAATGTCGGAAACTTCAGAACCATCAGCTAAAACCATGATTTGGTTTTCATAATCACCCATTCTGATTTCAGACAAACTATACAGAATTGACCTTACCCAATTTGCCTGCAGCTATCAACAAGAGAAATAAACACCAATGTTTCAAATAAATAGTCTGCATATAATGTAAGTTTAAGGTATATATATAATCAAACTATTAAGTACAAAATTCTCTACTTCCCATATTTGTTACCTCTCTTTGGCATATCCCAACCAAAAAGGCAGCCAGACAATAAACGTCAGAAAAAGAAGTCTAAACAGAAGGGGGGGCAAACAATGTCACCGAGATCATGGTCCAAATCTCTATCCAAATTTAAGCATTCTAATCATAGTGCAAATAGGACCATGATGATCAATGGTCTAGTTCACGAACAACTAGATTGATTGTTTCTGGATGCCAAGAGCATCAAGTGTATATAGTCCAACACTGCATCAAAAAAAATCTATTTGATTGTCAAAATAAAAAATGTTCATCAAATATTGGTGCATGATGTGAGTGGAAGCTTGAAGGAATGGGCAAAGAACTACTCTGAATATCTTAAAAGTTTGTCCTACCTATCATCACAATTCTTTGTCACTGTCCTCTTCTGCTTTTGCTGCTGCCTTTTCAGATTCTTCAAGAGCAAAGATTCTGAGAGATTCAACATCTCTGGGCCCTGAATCATCGGAGTAGCATAGCTAGTAAGTCTCGAATAGAAAAAAAAATTATACTGCTTGCTGCATATGTAACAATTAGTTGGGGCATTTCACTCTAATTTCAAATATCGACGAACATATATAATTTATAGTAGAATCACCGAGGTTGATAACTTGAGTGACTGACATGTGGATATATAAAGGTTGTACCATTTAACAAGCATAATAACATAAATTAACAGTCATTAAAGTTTGAAGGATGGCAATTGACAACATTGAATAAGATTCAGAACTAAGCTCAACATGATTCTTAAGACGGAGAGAGATACATTGAGGAAACTTTAGACCAACGAGTTGATCTTTTTTTTAATTTGTGCTTGCTCTGACAGGTGAAGAATGTGCACAGAAGAAAAAACTTCATTATGTAAATTGCCAATCATTAAATTACGAAATTAAGAAGGAAAAAAAACAGAACAAGAACATGGACGAGAAGGAACACTGAAAATAAAGCAACGCAGCTGCCAAGGAGATGAAGGGGAGGAAAACTTACCTTTATACTTTGCAACTTCTTCACCTTCATAGAAAAGCTTAAATGTAGGATATGAATGAATATCAACTTTAGAACAAACTGGTTTGTTAGAACCACAATCAACTTCTCCAACCTCGATTTCATCCTCACCTTCCATTGCCTTCCCCAGGTCCTCCCATAATGATCCTAAATTCTTGCTGAAATCCACAATTTATGTTGCGAGTAATTATGGAACGATACGCAATGGAATAATGATAGGACAAAAACCAGGAAACTACAAATGAGAAAGAATACCAACCAGTGCTTGCACCAAGGAACACAAAATTTCACAAACCATACAGTATCCTTTTCCTTTATCTGCAAAATACACATATCCATCACGAGGAACAGTGTTAAATGGCATCAAATTTTAATCAAATTTAACTCTTTCAGAAATTGAGATTCTTGGATGATAGTTGTAAAATTAAAATCCATTTGGATATAAACCAGGAAACATAACAGCAAACAACATGTAGGCCAAAGATAGAAAGTAGTAAGTCCAAACATCAAGAAGTGTAAGCCAGAGACGAAAGCTGATTTTACCTTACGTCAATGAAGAGTTTAGACGACTATGTGGGACTAAGAATAGGTTACCCACTAAAAATGAAAAAATTCTCAAATTTTATTATTACGGCCTTTCCACAGTTTCTGAGCAGCCTTCTCCTAACAAGTTTCACCAATGTTACTAAATCTAGGAACAACAAAACTAAAATGTAACTAATCAGAATCCTACTGAAGAACCTACATTTTCACTCTAAATGAGAAAACATTTTCATAACAAACTGGTTTGACCTTAACGAGCAAGTAATTCCTTCTCAATTGTCGGTTTCCAGTTTAACCATACTCCAACCGAAACCCAATACCAAAAGCTATTTTCTACTCGCGATGGAAGCAAACGATGAAAATCAGAATAAGCATTATCAGAAAATTCATTTAGGCAATAAGATCTTCATTTTTTCCTCGGCCACAGTTCGTTCTTGCGGATCAAAAACAGTACCAATATCAATCTCATACCAATTGATCAAATCCAAGAAACACATAGAGTGTTTTCAACTCAAAGACCAAATAACAACTGGGTTCAATTACATATCATTAATTTTAGAGGAACGACAACGGAAATCATAAAAATAAACTTTACATCGTCAGAAACCGTTCAAAAACCAAAAGACCCATTCCCACCGCTCACATGTTTTTGGCGTATAAAGAACACGTAAATGGACATGGATGAGTAAATTAGGGTTTGAAAATGGTACCTTATCGGAGAAGGTGTCGGCAGTTAGGGTTAAAACTTCAGCTCTGTGGAGGGATGCTGTGTTCAGAAGAAGAAGAGAGATGAACAAAAAGGGAAAAATTGGAGATGAGATATGGAATCTCATGATTGAATGAAGTCTCCGGAATATCTCTTTTGCTGTGAATTGTATTCAAAAGAAGAAAAGAACAGCCTCGGTGGCCGGAGTTCGCATTATACAATTGAAATGAGAAAAGAAAACTCGGTCGATCTGGAAAACGTTGGGAAAAGGATGCGGCAAATTCCCGATATTTGACCAAATAAATTACCCATCCAAAATGATGATTTTTCTTTTTCTATATTTGCTCTCTTTTCTCTTTTAATGTTTATTCTTTTATTTTATATATTATTTAAATTAAATTATTTTAATTAATTAGATGAAAATCAAATTTGCTGTTTACAAAATTAAATTAGAATTATATTGCATGCATTTAACTACCTTAATTTAATAAATTAATATATACTTTTCTTTTATTTTAATTTAATAAATTAATATGAATTTAATTCTTAATAATTTTATGATCGGTTTAGCATTGATTAATTATAATTTATAAATTATTATCGAGTAATACATCATAATTATATAAATTCATCAAATTTATCCTATCAATTTTGCTCATTTTACAAATATATTTAATTACTAATTTAATTAATATTTTTATTTGATTCATGTACAACTAAATACATCCGTTTTAATTCCCAACAATTTTATTCTCAGATTTATTATTCATTTGTAGGCATTTTTAATCCTCAATTATCTTATTCACATTTCAATTCCTCGATTCAAACGATTCCTAAATATTTGAATCCTCTAACCTTAATTGTACTTAAACTAAATAAAAAAACATTTGTAAAATTCAAAATTATATCTTTAATGATTTAATATTAGAAATTGAATTTGTTCACACGAGATTTCAGGAGAAATTTAATTCGTGGAATCGAATTTTGTATTGATTTATGTATTGTGGATACAATCTCTAATATTTACTTCTTTGATTCTTTCTCTCGAATACAAAAAATAAAATTTAGAACTTCGTGGTCTTCGATCTTCAAGAAGTTGTAATTACAAGTCAATTCGAAGATCGAGAAGTTGTAATTACAAGTCAATTCGAGTTTCAATCTTCTGGAATTCAAGGAAAGTTTGATCTTCCAAGTCTGCTATCTTTTAGAAGGATGATTTCGAGGTTGATGATAACTTGCACGTCTTGAGAGTCTTTAGAAGTCTTTGTCTTCAATTCTTCAGAGCTTCGATTCTTCTTTTCAATCAAAGGTCCCCTCAAAATGAATGAGAATGTCTCTATTTATAGAGAATCTCAATGGGTTTTAGATGGGCTTGGACCCATTTGCTTGTTGGGCGGGCTTAGGCCTGGGCCCATCTGCTTGTTAGGTTTGGGCTTGGGCCTATCTGCTTGTTGGGCTTGAGCTTGGACCTGTTTTCTTGACAGGCTTGGGCTCAGACCCATTTGCTCGGTGGGTTTGGGCTTGGATCCATTTGCTCGGTGGGCTCGAACTCGGCCTACTTATTTGCGCAAGCTTGGGTCCATTATTTCTTTGGCCCAATTTTTTTAGGGGCTTGAACTAGGTTGGATATGAGAAAACTTGACTACCCAAATCCAATCAAATTATAATTATCTCACTTTTGCCGTGATGACGTGGCGTGATTTAATTGGTCAAAATTTCCTGTTCAACAAATGCCCCCTTTTCGAGATTTGTACACGTGTATGGATGGATGAATCTCGAAAATGATAAGCTGAAACAAAAAATACAAGTGATCTTGTTCTTGACTTTTGCTCCAGTTAATATGTGGAATTAATCAAACTATGCGTTTGGACATAAGTTTGATCAAAATGAAGTTTGAATACAATCCAATATCAAATTTGTAGTGAATTTTGATTTTAATTCACAATTTATTTATTTATTTTGGAATATAGCCAAAAATAAACTTGAATGAAATTGAACTTTTTTTTTACCAATGAATTTAATGGAAGAATTGAGACTTAACATTTATAAAATTGGAATATTGTCAATTCATCAAAATATGGATTTAAGTCAAAGTTTTTTTTTTCATACTCTTAATTTGAATTTTTAGCGAATTGCTCCCTAACTTAAAATTTGAAAAGTTTGCCATTTTTTTTTACTTCATTTCAAATCCATTTATGATTTGGGATAAAATTTAAACATTTTTTTTTATAGATGAGAAAAGAAAATCGGGGGATTTTTTTTTTCAAGATTTGAGGTTTTTTTTTAGGTTTACTTATGAGGAGATATGTGGGGATAAGGCTTGAAATTTTTTTTAACGCTTAAAAAAAACAGAATGTCATTATTTTTTTTCTTAATTAATCTTTAAAAAAAACAATAGAGGAGTTTTTTTTTTAATAAAGAAACAGAACAGAGGAGGTTAGAAATTCTCTCCTATAATCTCACCTAATCTAACTTGTTAAGAAGATTTTTAATGAGCTTTCTTTTCTTTTCTTTTCTTTTTTTCTTTTCTTATTTCTTTTTTTTTTCTTTTCTTATTTCTTTTTTTTTTCTTTTCTTATTTATTTTTTTTCTTTTCTTATTTCTTTTTTTTCCTTCTATTTCTTTTCTTTTCTATATATATATAATTTTTTTTGTTTTTTTCTTTTCTTTTTCATTTTTGTTTTTTTTCTTACTTCTTTTTCTTTTTTTCAATTACCTTTTCCCCTCTTTTTCACGTTTTCATCTTTTTTTTCAATATACATATATTTTTTTTTTACATTTTCACTTCTTTTAGTTTAGTTTTTTTTTCTTTTTTTACTTTTATTTCATTTTCATTTTTTTTTTCTTTCTGTCCTTTTTTTTAACTTTTTTTTTTATAGAAAAAGTTTTCTTTTCTTTTTTTTTTCTTTTAAAATGTTTTGTTCTAACATTTTTTTCAAGTTTTTTTTTAATTACTTTCTTTTTATAACTTTTTTTTCTTTTCTTGTTTTTTTTCACTCTTTTTTTTACATTCGCACCAACTTGAAGCTATACCAAAGTTGACTTTTTTTTGTAGTCTCATGCAAGTATATATGAAGTTTCCTTGATGTCCTGCTTCTTTAACGATGCCCTGTTTCTTCATCGACGCCTAGGGTTTGTTCATGATAGACGATGCATGCCCTGCTGCTTCCTCGACGTCTGGGGTTTGTTCATGATAAACGATGCAACTCTATCATGACACCCTACTCATTCATCGATGCCTGGGGTTTGTTCATGATAGACGATGCAACTCTATCATGACGCCCTACTTATTCATCGATGCTTGGGGTTTGTTCATGATAGACGATGCAACTCTATCATGACGCCCTGCTGCTTCCTCGACGTTTGGAGGTTTGTTCATGATAGACGATGCAACTCTATCATGATGCTCTACTGCTTTACCGACGTCTAGGGTTTATTCATGATAGACGATGCAACTCTATCATGACGCCCTGCTGCTTCCTCGACGTCTGAGGTTTGTTCATGATAGACGATGCAACTCTATCATGACGCCCTACTTCTTCATTGACGCCTGGGGTTTGTTCATGATAGATGATGCAACTCTATCATGATGCCATGCTGCTTCTTCGACGTCTGGGATTTGTTCATGATAGATGATGCAACTCTATCATGACGCCCTACTGCTTCCTTGACGTCTGAGGTTTGTTCATGATAGACGATGCAACTCTATCATGACGCCCTACTTCTTCATTGACGCCTGGGGTTTGTTCATGATAGACGATGCAACTCTATCATGACGCCATGCTACTTCTTTGACGTCTGGGGTTTGTTCATGATAGACGATGCAACTCTATCATGACGCCATTCTCCGTCTACTTTGCTTTTATATATTCTTTGCTCCAAGATGATGTCATCAGCGCTAACTTGCTTCTGGTGAACTTCATTTGCAGAACGATGGTTTACTTCACAGAATGATGATTGTCTAGAGTTTGACACCTTGTAGTTCTGATATAAATCAACCAAGAGGAGATGGACTCGACTGTGTCGCATTGAAGATGAAGATCGACTACGCCGCATTAAAGATGATCATCGTGTGTGCCGCATTGAAGAGAATGATTGTCTGTGCCACATTGAAGATGATGATCGCCTAGACAGCGCCGCATTGAAGATGAAGATGATGATCGCCTTTGTTTCGTCGTATTAAAGATGAAGATGATGATCATTTCTGCTTTGTCACGTTGAAGATAAGGATGATGACCACATTTAAGATGAAGATGGTTATCATTTCTGTTGTGCCCCTATTGAAGATAGAGATAATGGTCCATGAAGATGATGATCGTTTCTACTATACCACATTAAAGATGAAGATGATGATTGTCTGCATCGCGCCACATTGAAGATGAAGATGAGGAATGTCTCGGCCACGCTACATTGAAAATGAAGATGAAGATAAAGATCCTCTAAGGTGCAACATGTGTGAGAAAATGAAGATGAAGATCCTCTCGGCTGCAACACATGTGAGAAGATGAAGATGATGATCCTCTCGGCTGTAACACATTAGAGACGATGATCTTCTTGGCTGTAACATATTTGAGATGACGATCTTTTTGGCTGCAACATATTTGAAACGATGACATTTTCGGCTGCTACACATATTTGAGATGACGATCTTCTTGGTTGTAACATATTTGAGACGACGATCTTCTTGGTTGTAACATATTTGAGACGACGACATTCTTGATTACAACATATTTGAGACGACGACATTCTTGATTACAACATATTTGAGACGACGACCTTCTCGACTGCAACATATTTGAGACGATGACATTTTCGGTTACAACATATATGAGACAACGACATTCTTGGCTACAACATATTTGAGACGATGATCTTCTTTGCTGCAACATATTTAAGAACGACGATCTTCTTAGCTGCAACATATTTGAGGGGACGACCTTCTCGGTGGCAACATATTAGAGACAAAGAAATCCTCGGCTGCAACATATATGAGACGACGACTTTCTCGGCTACAATATACTTGAGACAAAAATCTTTTTGGCTGCAACATATTTGAGACGACGATCTTCTCGGTTGTAACATGTTTGAGACGATGATCTTCTCTACTACAACATATTTAAGAACGACAATCTTCTCAGCTGCAACATATTTGAGGGGACGATCTTCTCGAAGGCAACATATTTGAGACGACGACATCCTCGGCTGCAATATATATGAGACGACAACTTTCTCGACTACAATATACTTGAGACAAAAATCTTTTTGGCTGCAACATATTTGAGACGACAATCTTCTCGGTTGTAACATATTTGAGACGATGATCTTCTCTGCTGCAACATATTTAAGAACGACAATCTTCTCAACTGCAACATATTTGAGCGGACGACCTTCTCAGCGGCAACATATTTGATACGACGACATCCTCGGCTGCAATATATATGAGACGACGAATTTCTCGATTGCAACATATCTGAGACGACGACATTCTCGGCTACAATATACTTGAGATGAAGATCTTTTTGGCTGCAACATATTTGAGATGATGAAGATGAAGATCCTCTCGGCTGCAACACATGGGAAAAGATGAAGATGAAGATCCTCTCGGCTGCAATACATGTAAGAAGATGAAGATGATAAATCTCTCAGCTGCAATACATGTGAGAAGATTAAGATGAAGATCCTCTTGGCTGCAACGAATGGAAAGATCCTTGTCTGCAACATATCAAAGAGGAGTAGAGTTCGCTGGTCAACATTTTGGAGAAGAGGCGAAACCGCACCTTACGAAGGTAGACAATTAAACATCTCTGTTGTCACCAAAGAAGCCACCGAGGCGCTAGCTATGGTTCAAAAGAGCATGGACGCTGCACGCGAAGAATTTAAGAACTTCAAGTGGAGGCTTTAACTTTGCCCCCTTTGCCCCCATTCTTTTTTTTTCTTTAGTTGTATTCTTGTAAATACAAGAATTTGTTGAATGGTGATGAGAATGTTCTTATTCTGGTGGACTGCTCCTGAATTTCATTTTATACTGTTTACGCATCATTTACTATGCGCTTACATCATCACAATGAAGAATAATATTTTTTTTATGTGCGACTGAACTTAAAGTGAACTTTAAGCTGCCTATATACCATTTTTATAACATAGGGATCAAGTCATAACGTAGTTCAACTCTTTTTTTTTTTTGCCATTCACGTTTTAATCTCTTGTGGGCTAGGAGCACCATGCAATTTAGGCTCTTGTGATAAGGAGCTTTGCATATTTAACAGCTTTTATTTTCAACAAGAATTTGTTCATCTCCTTCGTTTGTAGGATTGGTGAAGATAATAAATCTTGGTTTCACAGTCAAGGAACCTTCTGTATTTATGTCAACAGACAACTTCCTCTTCATGCGTGACGGGACACAACTGTGAATCTTATCGTCATCATTTTCTTCACGAAATGGTTTTGCCTTCAAAGATTTTATCTCTCTTTGTTGTTGATCATTTGTCATCTTTAGACGATCAAAAGCAGATGTTGAAGGTCGATCTTTCTTCGATGTAGAGATACTCAACCTTTTGAAAGTTGAAGTTCGAGTGTAAATAAACGTTAGACATTGGTTTTCTTCTTCTTTCGTGGCGATACTCAATCTTTGAAAGATTAAAGATTGAGTAGTTGAAGGCTTTATACGATCAAATACAGAGGTCCTTTGATTAATTTCATTTGAATTGTTGACTTCTTTAGAAGATCCATAATTGTTGTCGACTTCTACTATGCTAGCAGCATGACATGCAATGACTTCAAATATTTCTTCTGGATAATCCTCAAGGAATCTTTTTGGGAGGAATTCTGCCAAAGTTATCGACCGTCGAAGTTGGAGAAAGTCCTCATCTTTTCCTTTTATGGGTTTAGGATTCCACATCTTCTTGTTCCTTCTTCCTTTCTTTTTATGGGAGATGCTTCCTTTTGCATACTTTTGATGGAATCGCGACTCCTTTTGAATGGAATTTGGTTGTCTCCCTTTTTGACGAGTGATTGTTATCCATCCTTCGCCATCATCTTTACCATGCGCTTCTTTATTTTGGGAGTTTATCGTCACGATCCTTTGTTGGAATAGAACAAGTATAGGTGCAAAAGTCCCAAATTGAATCAAGCTTTTTCTTTGATCATCAAGTTGTGTTAATGGTGGAACATTTGAAGTCATCTCAATCGCAACATGATTCGTTTGAGCTACTTCATCAATACTAGCTTGATCTTCTTTTCACGAGCCAACTTTAGAATTAGCTCTTTCAACATGAAACACTTTTCAACAGGGTGACTAGTGACCCGATGATACTTGCAGTAGTTAGGATCATCTACTTTTCCTGCTTGTTCTGGTCGTTTGCATTCTGACAGCTGAATAAGTTGGTTCTCTAGCAGCTGCTCTAACATGTCTGCAACATCAGAGTCAGAAAATGGATAAACTTTTTCCTGTCTTTCTTTAAGAGTTGACTGTCGCTTTTCATCGCCATCATGCTTTCTTTCAATTTTTGTTTCTTTTCTTTTAGAGAAAGATTTCAAAGGAGTTGCATGAACAACCATAGACTCTTTTATGACACTATTTGCAATCTTTTTAGTGTCATCAAGTTCATTCTTGTCACTCCTCGATTTTGGAATCAAGAAATCTTTTGCTCCTCTATTGGCGATACTCAATTCCATATCATGGGCATGAGTCGCCAACTCTTCGAACATGCGAGGTTTTATTCCCTGCAAAATATAAAGAAGTCCCCAATGCATGCCTTGGGTGTACATCTCCACTGCAGATAATTCAGTGAGTCGATCCTTACAGTCAAGACTCAGAGCTCTCCATCGATTGATGTAGTCGATGACTAGTTCTCCCTTTTGTTGTCTTGTGTTTGTCAACTCCATCATGCTGACGATACGTCGGGTGCTGTAGAAACGGTTGAGAAAGTCCCTCTCAAGTTGCTCTCAATTATCAATGGATTCAGGCTCCAGATCGATGTACCAGTCGAAGGCATTTCCTTTGAGAGTTCGAACCAACCGTTTGACCAATAAATCTCCTCGCATACCAGAAGTTTCACATGTTTCGATGAAGTGAGCAACATGTTGTTTTGGGTTGCCTTTTCCATCAAACTGTTGGAACTTGGGAGGTTGGTATCCATTCGGCATTCTGAGATTGTCGATCCTCTTCGTATATGGTTTGGATTACAAGGAGAAAGTTTGAGCAGATCCACCATATTGAGTTTTGATGGAGTTTGCAATCATCTCCTGTAATTGTTGAACAGACAACGATGCAATTGAGGTCGAATTTTGTGGTTGACTTTCTTGCATAACTGCCTTCCCTTTATCAGTATTCTTGACAGTATGTTTATGACTTGATTCAGCAGTATCACGACTTTCAATGTGATTCTTTAAAAATGCAATCTCATAATCCCTTTCTTCCACCACCTTCATGAGCATGTTCACCTTCTTTTCAAGCTCTGCCATTCTATTTTCACTTGTATCCACGTTAGTTACCATAACCGACATTATATTTGGGTGAGGCATTTCCTCACTTGAGGGTTTAGAGGACGAGTAGTGTTCGTCAATCGCAGGATTTTCTTTGATTACAATTCCACTTTTTGGTGGCTTGGAGATTTGCTCCCAAATATTCTTTGCAACTTCAAAAGGATGCGTATCTTCAAATGATTGAATCTCCCTTGAGCGGCTATGAGTGTTTGGTCGCTTGCCGATGTCGCTGAGAGCTTTGGAAGTGTTGCCTTGAGATGTCATGATTTTCTTTGGATGTTCTTCAAAAAGAGAAAGAGATGAAAGGTAGAGATCATCCCACCGGGCATGCCAAATTGTTTCACACGAGATTTCAGGAGAAATTTAATTCGTGGAATCGAACTTTGTATTGATTTATGTATTGTGGATACAATCTCTAATATTTACTCCTTTGATTCTTTCTCTCGAATACGAAAAATAAAATTTAGAACTTCGTGGTCTTAGATCTTCAAGAAGTTGTAATTACAAGTCAATTCGAGCTTCAATCTTCTGGAATTCAAGGAAAGTTTGATCTTCCAAGTCTTCGATCTTTCAGAAGGATGATTTCGAGGTTGATGATAACTTGCACGTCTTGAGAGTCTTTAGAAGTTTTTGTCTTCAATTCTTCAGAGCTTTGATTCTTCTTTTCAATCAAAAGACCCCTCAAAATGAATGAGAATGTCTCTATTTATAGAGAATCTCAATGGGCTTTAGGTGGGCTTGGGCCCATTTGCTTGTTGGGCGGGCTTAGGCCTGGGCCCATCTGCTTGTTAGGTTTGGGCTTGGACCTATCTGCTTGTTGGGCTTGAGTTTGGGCCTGTTTTCTTCACATGCTTGGGCTCAGACCCATTTGCTCGGTGGGTTTGGGCTTGGATCCATTTGCTCGGTGGGCTCGAACTCGGCCTACTTATTTGTGCAAGCTCGGGTCCATTATTTCTTTGGCCCAATTTTTTTAGGGGCTTGAACTAGGTTGGATATGAGAAAACTTGACTATCCAAATCCAATCAAATTATAATTATCTCAATTTTGCTGTGACGTGATTTAATTGGTCAAAATTTCCTGTTCAACAGCATTATTTAAAATATACTTTCAAATAACTTTGAAATATCAAAGGTGAATTTTACCGTTTAAGGATCGTTTCGATAATGACGTTGGAGGCTTATGGATAAGTTGAGTTCAAATTTTAGCAAATTTTAAAGATAAAAATAATTATTTATATAAACACATGTTAGTTTAGTTTACAAGTTTTGACTTGGACTTTAAAAAATATCGATGAAAAGTGGACAATAAAATATATAAAATTGCAAATGAAATTAGTGTTATGAATTTAACTATTAATAAAATCCTAGAAAATCAAATTGTTACTAAGTAAGAACCTCCTTGTCTCACTTGTTTAAACATAAAGTCTATGTTTTATTGTAATTTGTTGATATCACAGTAGAAATCATTTCATCTCTCATGTTAATTAATTATGTCGTCATTTGTACATTTCATTGTTTATGGTACCTTTTTTTTAAAGCATATTTGGTACATATAGTTGATCAAACATAATAAATAAAGAAGTAAAAACTTTTCATAACTACTGTCATTTAATATTTTGATAACAAAGAGTTAATAATAAGATTATATCATTGATAAACTACATACATTTTAACTGAAATCACATAGCTTGGTGATAGAATTCTTGTTGTTTCAATTAGAGTACAAAAATGAGATAAGTTTGTTTTAATAACTATTATGACTTCTTTTGCTCACCGTGAAAACACAATTATAAAATGATTAACCATAGTTTCATTACATATATAGATTAACGTCAGTCATATGTGATGTCAATCTATCAATGTTAAAATTTGTTCATTAACAGACTTTGAAGGCTCTTGTTGACAAATAAGGTAAAAAGCATGCTGGGACATCACAAACTAACAAGTAACATGATATGATATCTCACCAATATGATGATATTTTGAGTAATATATCTTCGAGGAAATGGATGAATCTAAAAAGTCAAGCAAAAAGAAAGATTAGACCAAACCATGACATGAGGAGGGAGTTAACTTTATAAGGCATTTGATAATTTTACGAAGAGAAAATAGTAAAATAACTATTTTGATTTGAAGGGAAAATAATAAAACATTATCCTAATAACTATTTTACTAGTAAACACTACCCTAATAACCATTTTATCTGGAAGAGAAAATAGCAAAACATAGATGGCTATTATATTTTTCTCAAAACATGTATAAACGATTCTTTTATTTTTCCTCAAAATTTTGATAACATATAAAAACTGAAAATAAATTTTATTAGACATAGGATGTAAATCTAAAATTAATTTCGAACAGCCCCATGAATTTTGTGTTTGTGCCTTTTTCCCCCCTTTTAAGAACCTTGAGGGTCTGTTTGAATGAAGTTATAAAAAATTCAATTTTGTTTGAACTCTTTTCTGAAGTTATAAAACAGATTTCAAAATTTTTTGTTTTATTTTTTTTTCCAGAATGTTAATTGTTAAATTAAAACTTCAGAATATAATATATTTTCCCAAGGTTTAGGATAAAAAAAGAAAGTTAAATCTCATATAATATAAAATACTACTAATAAAAATAGGGAAATAATAAATCGAAGTAATAAAAAACAAAACAAAATTGATATGGATATGGGAATGCTACACAAAGAAGAAAAAGAACAATAAAAAGTGGAGTAAAAAGTTATGGGTTTTATTCACAAATTCTCAAACCTCTCATGAACAAACCCTAAACCAAAACCAAAACGAAGCAAAGCTTAAAAACAAAAGATGAAAAAGTAAAAAAGCAATGCAAATTATAGTTTATTTCTTTCCCGCCATTTCAACTCTAAACTAAGCAAATCCCATAACCAAATTCCTTCCGAAGCTTCGAACCATTTCATCCACTCTCCTTTCTCTTTCCCTTTCCCTTTCCCTTTCCCTTTCCCATTCCGCTTCCCTCCTCTCTTCTTCTTTCCTCCTCCTCTTCTCTTCCTCCTTGTGCGGAGGCGCTATCTCCGCCGACGGCAGAATTATCGCCTCATACTGCGCCCCCAGCAACCTCTCCATATCATCCTCTGTTATGTCAAAAGCCGTCGCCATCTCCATGCTTCTCAAGGTGTGGAAAATCGAACTCGCTCCCGCCAAGAACTGGGGCCGATTCTTCCGCGCTGACGTCGTGAATCCAAAGAACTCGAACGGGCCTGTTCGAGATGCGATTTGACAGAATGGGAAGTATCTGGGAATCCAGAACACGTCTCCTTCGGTTACTTCCGCGTTCATCGCGGAGGTTCCGTTTGGATACACGATCTGTATTGTACCCGTGCCTCTGAGGACGATTCCGTACTCCGATGCCGTTGGATTCACGTGCGGTGCCATCATTGATCCCTGTATTCGAGGTAATTCGTAGTGATTCGCACATTGTAGAAGGTATATGAACTAATTGATTTAATTGATAGCAGAATTAGGGATTTGATAAACTAGATTTACCGCTGTGAGATTGACTAGATAAACTCCGATTCCGGAGTGACGTAGAGGATGGTACTCGGTTTCGTCTAGGGCAACGCTCCATCCGTAGGCGTTACTGAAGTCTGGGTCTTTGTCGTAGAGATTGTACGAATCGGGGGATTTTCCCGTTCTTGTTATTTTTTTACTTTTGTCCCGATTTCCGTTTCTAAAGATCGACTCCACGAGCTTCCTCCACGACCATGGCTTATTTTTCTCCGATTTTTCACCATCTTCATCGATATCAGCTACTTTACTTAGTCTGGCTTCATCGTTCACTTGCAGAAACTTGCTCCAAACCCTAGGCGATTCAGTGTCTGAGACGTAAACGATTGGACCCTGTCGTTGTCTTGATAAAATCCTCCTCAATTCTGTATAAGAAACCTGTGGAGTACACTGAATTGTGAGAAACCTCATTGATATTTGGAAATTAGAGAGGCAGATTAGGGATTTTAGTCGAATCTCTCACATTAAATGCTGTAGCTAATGTATCCTGGTCGAATCCGGCAAGAACTGACCCAGGATACTTTCCTCCAGCTACGAAGAAGGACTGCCATTATTAACACAGAGAAACAAGAATCAAATTTCCATTTGGAATATCAAATTTGTACTTCATTCCAACCCATCATCACCAAACTGAGTAATTTACCTGGAAAGTACCATAACTCAAACTCTCAGATTTATCAATGCTGCAAATAATCTCAAGTCTTTGTCCTTCCCCTACATTCACCATGTAAAATACTGAACCGGCTGGTATGCGGAACACGTCCCCACCCTTCATCCTCCTCTCTGCTAACTCGTCTTTGTAAATCAATCCCACTTTCACATCCCCTGCAATCATTTAAACATTCCGCATTCCTTTCAATTGTCTCCCGTTTCGTTCACATTCTAGCTTCCGTAAACTAATTGCATGTTAACAATATGAATTAATATAACATGGGTCCTGCATTTGATCCTATTTGGGGATAAAATCATATTATCACTTTTGTCTTGTTCAAAATCATTCAAGATATGGTTATTTCAAAATTTTGATCACTATGTAAGTGATTTTAAGCAATTCAAAATCCCATCCTAGCCTGCAATTCATGTCATTCCTTCCATTAATATTGAAAACCACTAATTTGTTCACTATGCTAGTGAGCTTTTGGAGTTGTAATAGCGATATTATGGATGTGTGTAAGCAAGAAAGAGTTGAGAAAGAGGAGTGAATTACCTCTACGGACGAAGAGAATCAAGGTGGAGTCCAAATACTGAGGGACAAACAAGGATTTAGGTTCCATGGTGATGAAGCCAATATGCATGGGCCTGTCAAGAATTCTCGAAGCTGGACCTCTCATAACCCTCATTTCTCCTGCTTCTGTCTCTATCACTTTCTTCGAGTCCACCATTAGAAACCTTTCTTTCCTTCCAAACTCTCTCTCTTCTTCTCTCTCTCTCCACCATTCTTCTTCTTCTTCCTCCTTGATCCCAATTGCATTTCCCAAAACCGCAACAATCAACAGTATCAAAAGGGCTTCTTTCTTCCCCATCTTTGCTTCTCTGTTTCTTTCTTTCTTTCTTTCTATCTTTTTTCTTTTGTTGGTGGCAATGAGTGACGTTTGTGAGGCTTTATGAAGATGGAGATCAGAAGATTGAGGATGACACGTGTCATTCATGCAAGTTTATACGTTTTGCTGGCGGGTTTTAACTTAGACACAGTTGAGAACTTTGTGGGACATTCAGAACCAGGACAGAGTCTTTCGCTTGAATAGCTAAATACGTATGCCATTTGTTTCATTTTTGTGTTTGTTCTTTTGTTGCCTGGACAAATAAATTTTAGAATTTTCCATGTGCTTAAGCATACGCTCCACCTAAGAGTGGATGACTTTATGTAAATTTTTTACACTTATCTATTGTAGTTTCCCAAAAAAATCCTATTTTTCTTAAGGACAAGAAGAGGTGTATCGTCCGATGTAAAGTTCACGATGAAAACAAAATTTTTATAATTATTAATGTATTGTTTTGGATATTTTTAAAAATAACGGGATATCTAAACTATAGTAAAATTCATATATATTTTTTTAATTTTTATATTTTATAAATAGTTTCATTTTTTATTAATAATAATGTTCTTATTTTCTTTTTTCTTAGTGCTTTTAATCTTCGGGTCTGTTTGGTAACGTTCTTATTCTCTGTTTCTTGTTTCCTGTTTTTTCTTTTTTTAGAACAAGAAATTGCGTTTGATAATCGTTTCTATTCCTTGTTTCTTGAAAAAAAAAGAAACAGAAACAAAAGAAAATGTGTTTGATAACTGTTTCTCGTTTACTGGTTTTCTTCTAGATTTATTTTTTATTTTTCACGTCTACTTCAATTAAATATTAAACAAAAATATAGGTCTATCCATCAAACATAAAAAATAAAATTATCAAAAGTTTATTCATTTAATACGAAGAAGTATGGATGCACGAATAAAAATAATAACATAAACATAAAATTATATTTATCCTTCAAATGTTGCCAAATTTGGTTGGCAATATAATCTCCTAACCATTCCTCTTAGATGATGTCGATTCACTTCTTAATCCATCAATTTTAACAATTTGTGACATTTAGAATTTAATATTAATTTTAAAGTAAGTTATTATGTCTTCAATATTCAGAATTGAAAGAAACAAAACAAAATTTAATCTTTAACTACCTATGATGCTTTAGAGAAAAACCCACAACGAAAAAAAGACGAAAACTATTCGACAAAGAGGAACAATCAAGCAAAAACTATGGATCAAACAAAGAGGAACAGTCCTGTGAAGAGGAAGAGTTTGGGTTGTTGAGGAAGACGATGAGATTGGGTTGCCGAGGAAAACAAACCAATAAAAATAATTGAGAAAAAGGTAAAGGAAACCAATAAAAATAATTGAGAATCAGTAAAATGAAACCAAAAAAATAATTGAGAAAAAGGAAAAGAAAAGAAATAAAAATACTTGAGAAAAAGAAAAAGGAAACCAATAAAAATAATTGGGAAAAAGAAAAACTAATAAAAATAATTGAAAAAAAGAAAAAAAGATCAATAAAAATAATTGAGAAAAATGAAAGAAAACAAATAAAAATAATTGAGAAAAAGAAAAAGAAACAAATAGAAATAAATTGAGAAAAAAAGAAACCAATAGAAGCAATTAAGAAATGAGACAGAAAAAACTACTTTTTTTTTTCTTTTGTTTCAAATAATTTCTTAAATGAGAAACGTTTCTACTCTTTTTTAGAACGAGAAACAAGAAACGTTATCAAACACCTATGTTTCTTGAAAAGTAGAAACAGGAACAAGAACGTTACCAAACGGATCTTAAGTTTTTTCTTATTAGTTTATCGTGGATATTTGTGAGTATTTTTTTCATGGTGTTTCTATAACTTTCATTTCTAAATCTCCGAATGTCTATAAAACTTAGGATATTTGAAAAGACAATTATTTTAGAATCGATGTTACTGATATTGGTTTCGAAAATTAAATTTGTTTTCTCGTAATTTTGTATCATATCATCGTTCCTATTTTTTATTATTTTTTTTAGGTAGAAGAGTTTAGTCATCTTAATAAAAATATTAGATTGATTTAGAAATATATCGCTAGTTTGTATATAAATTCTGGATAAATAATTTTGTTATTGATTTAATTTTCAAAAACTAATATAAATATGAATAGGTAGAATCGTAAATTTTAGTAAAAAAATTAAAAATTAAATAAAAAGAATTTAATAAAATTTGTCCTATTTTATAAATGTCAATATTTTGGTTTTTTTAAGTTGGATTTTTTTATTTTACGAATTCTTTTATTTTAAAATATAATTTAAATAAATAAAGTTAAATTTTATAAAAATATTTTTAAAAATAGTTAGTTATTGAAAATATTTATAAAATATAGAAAAATTTATTTAATTATCCATAGTTTAATTAAATTTTTTTCTATGTTTTTATAAATATTATTATTTATTGTGTAATTTATAAAAATGTTAAATTTTTTTTTATAGAAAATGGTTAAAAATAACATTTGATTGAGTGTAGGTAATTTGTGAATTTTTTTTTTATTTTTTAAAAGAACACTTTTTTTTTATATGAAAAAAATATTAAGAAAATTTCCAAAAATAGCAGGATTCAAATGCTCGAACATATGTGGTAATTCAGACATTCATCCCAAGAAAATCTTCGATTCCCATCAACAAACGACCCATTGGCTTCCTAAGGAAGTTTTTGAAACTCAACTATATGACGATTGTAACGGTAACTGCTCCACATCCCCATCTCATCTTTACTAAGTCCCCCAGAAATGGCGGATTCGCATTCTGGGTTACCGCCATTTAAAGACGATGACAATACCCACGAAGGCTTTCCAAATATTCCGGTTGAGATTGTGAGCGACGAAGAAATGGCCCTAATCGAAGCTGCCTTAGCCGCTGCCGTCACCACTTCTCGATCTTCATCCTCCGTCATTCATTCCACTTCTTGCTCTTCTCATAATCTCTTTAACACCAGGTCTATTCACTCTATTACCCTCTTATCGAAGAGGGGCATCGATTCTTCCCAGCCAGATATCGAAGATCTCGGCAAAATCCCGATTACCCAGAAGAAGATCAAAGTCAACGAATCGCTTCTTCAACGGTTTAAGAGGAACAAGCCCTTGGCCGTCACTGATATTACTCGCATGGTATGGACTTCTTGTTGCGCTTCTCATTGGTTTTGTTTGTGGCTGTTTAAACGTTCATTTCAATTGATTGGAATAAATATTGAACTAAATTGGTCTGTTTCTATCGGTATAAGTTTCTTTTAAAAGCAATTCTGTCAGTTTATGGATGTGTTTCAACACTTCCAAACAGAGCCTGAAGCTGAAGCCCATTGGTTTATTTGAATTGGGAAAGTTGGGAAAATCCCTATGTTGTTTTTGTTCCATAAGTAACTTTTGATTTTTCCCGTAATTTAATTATCTCCTGACATGGCATCTGCAGGAATGGTGTGAAAAGCAGATGGAGTTTTCTCTTCTTTCTGGAGTTCGGAAAAAAACCAAAGCTATGGAAGCAGGTATTGCGCGCCATGCAATGCTTGAAGCGGAGGTAAATTTCTAGTCTTCAGATTGCTCTGATTTCATTTGTGTTTGCTGTTTAGTATAGCTGTTTCTTACTTTTAACACAGAAAAAGCCTTTTCTGCTAGGTTCCATTTTAAAACCAATTAGCAATGAGACGAATAGTAGTCTTGAATCTCTTTAGATTTTTTCATGTTGGGATTCTCAACATCTTTACCTGAACCATTTGTCACATATATTTAATATCACCGTGTTAAAGACTGAGTCTTCTGTTATATTTCTCCTACTTACCTGCCTTTTTTATTCAATTTGTAGGATAGTTATCAAAACCTGTAAATAATAACTTTAACCAGATCTATTGTATAGGTTGTACAATTGTGTTCTTGAGTTTCAAATACCAGAGGTGGTAAATATTAATTTTGAGTAATCTTGGAGAATCTAGATGTTAGGATGTATCATCCTGAACAGAACCAATTAGTAATTGTAATATTCTCCTCTTTATCGCCTTAAATTTGTACTTTCTTTGAATCGCTGTAGGTTGTTAAAAAAGTCAAAGTTCAGGTGCAATCGTTTGAAGATATTTGGGCTTTGAAGCTTCTTAATTTCATAGTTGGTGTACATCAGCTAGTGCTTGAAGGATTGACTCGTGAACTGCCTGTGTAAGTCTCAATTTTTGTGTCCGATTCTCCCAATCAATATTATTTGTCCATCCGCATAGTTTCTACTTACACTCATAAATGGTTATGCCTTGTGATGGGGACATTAAAGCTACTGCCTGGTTTAATTATTCCCCTGGATGAATAGGGGAATGATTTGTTTGATGAGATCAGTTTTCTTTGTGTTCTTCTTTTGCAGGTTTCTTTAATATCTGTTACTGTCGTTATTCTAACTATTGCACTATTCCTTATTCCTATGAACGGAGTGGAAAATGCTCCAATTTTAGCATCATTGACTCTGGACACTAATCTAACTTTTCAAATTAGTTGCATAGGTTAGAAAATGAGTCTGTGTGTTAGTGTGAAAATGATCGATGCTTTCGCTCTTACGTCCTATCATACAGTGCCAGATCCGAAAAATTTATTGAGGGACACTGTATGATAAACAAACTATAAAAGAAATGCTTTAAAAAAATACTCATAGCTTCATACGTTAACTAATTTAATACAATTGTTCTTTACGAGTTTTCATGTTTTAAAATCGATCAGGAATAACTTTATTATCTAAACTTATCCAATAAATCTTTCTCAAAATATGCTATAAGACGTTCATTCATCTATTGATCTCTCATTCGATTACGCAATCGAGTCTACACAATATTCATATTAGAAAATATTATATCTATTGTAGCTGTTGCAACATGTAAAATCACGAAAGTGAGCAACTGAATGTTATGTATATCTGTGCATCCTTTTAACTCTGAAATTAATCAAATCTGATCATTTAAAAGTTAAAACTTTGTTGCCGAGTTTTTTTCAAATATTTGTTAAGTGATGGTGGTTGAAAATGGTTAGGTAAGTTTTTTTCTTTTTAGAAAATCTCCTTTTATAATAGGGCACCAATAACCAATTTACGTTTTTTTATGACAGATTGAGTGGCTACATGTCATAAATTGTTGATGTTGGGCGCCTTGGACATTAATTGGTGATATATTGGGCTGAAATTTAATAAAAAAATTCATCTAATTGCGTAGAATGTAAGTGTTGATCCAATGATTATGGGATTCCAAGCGTGACCGCTGCCACTACAACAATATCTATTTTTGTTAGTCGTATTGAATTTTATGATATATATATAACTAACAAATACAGAAACCAATAAGTTGAGGAGGCAGGTACAACACCTGGCTCTTATGTAGATCCGTTGGTGCTATCATATGGCAGTTGTTTCTCTGTTTTGAGATTACTTCTTACCATGATTTGATTTAAAAAGATTATTCTCTTTTCCTTCCGTTGGTTTTCGGTTTTCGGTTTTCAGTTTTCAACTGCTGTCGTTCTCTTGCGCACACGACTTAAAGCTATTATTAGGATTACTTCTCTTTCTTGGATTTCCAGTTATCTCAATCTCAGAGAAGCTATGTTTGCATTGGTGTCAGAATGGGATTGGTGGAAGGCGTATGGATTGTTGGTATTATTGATGAGATCCAGATGTTGGAGATTAACACCACTAAAATACCGATGTTGATAGACACAAAAACCCGAGTGCGGGATACGATTCCTGCTGTACCACAAAGAAGAAATGGGAAGTATGTTATTGTGGTTGTTCTCTTTAAGCCTTTGGAATATCAGTCTATGCTCTTCTCATGATTGCAATGTATACTGATTTAACTACACTTCGTTCCTTTTGCAGGCTTCAATTAATGTTTTATAAACTCTTATTGGACAATCTTATTTCTTCTGATGGCTTCCCTATCAGACAATTTTTTGATTTCTTTTCTTTGAATCCTCATTCCACCTTGTCTGAGGAAATTGCGGACAGCAGTACTTCATTTGGTTTCACTGCAAAGGTAGATCTTTTAACTTCTGTTTGTCTTTTTTCACAATACTAATAAGGATGACGAGAGAATGATACTGACTTTACACTACACGTCATGGGGTCAGGAGTTCTTATTAGTGAAACTAGTCCTAGCTAGATTCACTCCCGATGAAATAGCTGCTACGCCCAAGGGCTGCTTTATTTCTTTCCTCCTTCCTCCCTGCTGTCCCCATTAGTTGATATATGGAATTGGAAAGGAATTCTTGATCATTCTGATTTGGGGGAGGGAAATCATGGTGGCTATCTCTTTAGAATTTAACATTCTAGGTGTTCTTGTCCATACATGTAGTAGCGTTTGGTGGTTGTCTTGTGAAAATAGCTAAGATGCTCCCTGAATGTCTCACACACATAATTTATGCATAAATTACTTTCAAGCTCTCCACACATCAGATTTTCATTGGAAAGTTTGGGAGAGCAGTGTTCCCACGATATTAGAATTCTTCAAGAAGCTAATCTTGTGCAAATTTGTATTTGTAATTTTTTATAATTATTATCATTATCTTGTTTATACAGACTCTTGATGATGTAGTAAGATACTACATAAATTGTTGTAGCATGCTGCCTCCTACTCACAATCAACTCTTACTAAGGTACATTACCTTTATACAAAAGACGTTCTTATTTCTTCAATGGTTGTGCTTGATTTGCAATAGTTCTATATGTAATATTGGTTTTTGAACTGAACCCTGTTTTGTATTCCACCGTTCCTTCTCGATCGAACCAGCAGTCGTGCCTCTTGCCATTTGTAAATTGAAACTTCATTATGCTAAATTTTTCATTACGATCTGGGTTGTATTTGTTTCAGAGAAATACTTCAGTTCTGATAAATTTTGATTAATCGTTAATGGTGCAGATATGAATCACAAAAGGATCAGTCAATTATTGTTGAAGATAAATTTGCATACGATCATGGTTGGCTCAAGAGTCAACTTGAGATTCAATTACAAGTCTGGCATGGACAGCGAGAACCTGAATGTACTCCCCAGGAGGAACGATGGAAATGTCGACATTGTCAATTTGCTTCTGACTGCCCTGCGAATGCTTAACCTCGACGCCTCCTCAAAAGCCCGAGTAATTCAACTTGAAAATTCCGGGTTTAGTTTCTCCTTACATTCTGACCCTCTTCCCCTCGGAGGCTATAGTTTTATGCAAGCTTCTTGTGATTTATTTACAAAAGATATATCGATTTGTTATTCATCATCATGTATGTATTTTTACACTTATGGTGCAAAATTGCACCTCTTAGAAAGCAGATGTAAGCGTTGTTGTGAAATAAAGTTCTAATTTGGAGAACTCTTCCTGGTTGTATTGGTAAGTTTTAAGAGTTAATATGATTATTTTTCAATTCCTTTTTCCAAACCTTCAAACAAAAGTTCCGAATTCCAATTCCATTTCATTGACAAGCTTGAGCAGCAATCGCAAAAGGAATAAATGTATATATTCTTGAACTTAGCCTTTTTTTTTCTTTTTTCTTTTAAATAAAAACCTATATTCTTAATAAGTTGTAAAATAATTCTTCCTTCTATCATTTTCTGTTCGTGAATCAAGTATTCATGGTCTTCAGTGCTGCATGAGATTGGTCTCTTTTTGGCCATGGTGTAAATGTTTCTTATATCTGATATAGGAGAACATTCATTTGTAGGCAATAGAAGTCTAATTATAATAAAAGATAATTATGACAACATAAAAAACTAAAAAAGAAATCTTTAGGCTTTCAACATACAATAAGATCACTAATTCTAACATTATCTTCAAGTTGGGCTGTAAATGTAAAAAAGATTCAATTTCCTAACACAAGACACAAGACTCAAAACTCTACTTGAGAAGCCTATTTGTGAGAATATTAGCAATTTGTTGGCTTAAAGGTATGTAAGGAGCAAATGCTACTACTATCCAATTTTTCTTTGATAAAGTGTCTGTCAATCTCCACATGATAGATTATTGGGAATGTTGTTATTACATAAAAGTTTCATAGACACCTCATAGTCCTGAAAAAGATTAGATAACACTTTCTGGAGCCAAATTTCCTCGCATATTCCCAAACTCATGTCCATGTACTCAGCTTAAGCACAGCTCTTGACAACAACCTCTTGCTTCTTACTTTTCCAAGTAACGAGATTGCCCCAAACAAAAATACAGTACCTCAAGTGAGTTTTCTATCAACAATAGACTCTGTCCAGTAAGAATATGTATAGGCCTAAATACACCTTTTGCTAGTTTTTCTTAATCTCAACCCCTTACCAAGAGTTGCGTTTAAATACCTCAAAATCTTGTTTACTACCTCCATGTGTTCTTTGTAAGTAGTCTAAAAGTAAATAAATTAGTTTTCCCACCAATTGCTGATATTTCTCTCCGTCAATGTCACCTGTATTATCCCTGAGTTTGACATTGAACTCAATAAGTGCATCAGTGTGTCGACATCCTAACATACATGTCTCAGTTAACAAATCAATGGTGTATTTCCTCATAGATGACTTCTTTAGATCTAGGAATTTCCATCCCAACAAATTATTTTAGATTCCCAAATCTTTAGTTTCAAACTCCTCCTTCATCTTCTATTTTATTTGGAGGATTTCATTGGTGTCATCTCCAAATAAAACAGTGTCACCAACATAGACTATCAAAATTGTAATTTTCCCTGACTTACAAACTTATGTGGACAAAGCGTGATTAGAGATCACTTAAGAGTACCATTGAGACTTGACGAACGTGGTGGTGAATAGACTTGATGAATGTGGTGGTAAATGTCAAATCAAGCTTTTGGTGATTGTTTCAATTCATTCAAGGACTCCCAAAGTTTGCAAACATGATGACCAAACTAGGCTTCGAATCCCAGTGGAGGACTCATATATACTTTCTCTTCTATATTCTCATTTAGAAATGAGTTCTTAACATCAAGTTGATATAGAGATGATGGTTAAACGATGTTCGCAATTTTTTTAAAATGTTATTATATACTTAATTATTATTTCTAAAACTTTTATTATTATAATTACAAAAAAAATCAAAAAAAAAATCTCAATGGCTTCATCCTAAATTTCCCATAATTATATATATAATAAATAGAAATAAACCCTAGCACTCTCTGTCTATTCTTTTGCTTTCTCCCCACAACCAAAGATTTACTCTCACCTCACTTTCAATCCAATCTCCTCTTTCATCTTCTCCCATCTTTCGAATCTCACAATCAGGAGGCCCCAAAATTTGCAATGGCTCAAGATCGTAAGAGGCAGAGGCCGAACATACTGATCACCGGAACTCCGGGAACTGGCAAGACAACAACTTCATCTGCTTTAGCAGACGCCGCTCAACTCCGTCATGTCTCCATCGGCGATCTTGTGAAGGAGAAGAATTTGCATGATGGCTGGGACGACGAACTTCAATGCTATGTTATCAACGAAGATTTGGTTGGGTTTTTTTCTTCTTTAATCCTTACTTGAACTTCTAATTTCGTTCCCCCTGTATGCTAATTATGAATTCTAATGGTCTTTCCGTTGTATCGAAATTCTCAGGTATGCGATGAGTTGGAGGATTTGATGGAAGAAGGTGGAGTCATTGTGGACTATCACGGTTGTGATTTTTTTCCCGAGCGGTGGTTTGATCGCGTTGTCGTTCTCCAAACTGAGAACTCCATTTTGTATGACCGATTGACGAAGAGGTAAAAGAAATTAAAGCATGTTTCTGCCGTTTGTTAGTTTGTTCGTCCATTATGACTCTCTTGCTCGAGGGATTTTGTTGTGAAATTGTCAAAAAATTTGTATAAAAAGTTCACCTTTTTCATCTTGTCACGAGGACCAATTGATCACATAATTTTCTCAAATCTTAATCTTTTTTATCTCAAAGCAACATTGTGAATGAGATTTGCGAGATTATACAAGCTTTTATAAAAGATTTGGAAAAGATCTAAGGAGAATAGTTGAGAAAGGTTAGAGTTATAAGATTTGAAAAGATTGCATTGAGAAAGCCCAAAACTAACTAACATTTCTTTTGGTCTTTTTCGGTACAAATTTGTGGGGATGAATATTGTACCATTTTTCTAAGTTTCTTATAATATTTGGTTCTCCTTACATTCTGGCAGTGTGACTTTCAAATTTTGAAAAGACGAGAAAGCTCAAGTAAATTTTGGAAACATTATATGAATCTCGGTCTTCATGAAAACTTAACTTTTCATATAAACCTTGATGGTCAATCTCAGCTGAAAAGCACGAAGAAAAACTATTTGAGCAAGCTTTCATGTCTTAGTTGTGGAAGATGAAACTTAAAAAGGGTTATTTCTGACAATTTTCCGATTCTGTTTATGGCAAGCAGGGGATACGAGGGAGCTAAGCTTTCGAACAATATTGAATGTGAAATCTTTCAGATATTACTTGAAGAGGCCAAAGAAAATTATGAAGAGAACATAGTGGTGGCTCTAAGGAGTGACACTGTACAAGATGTAGCTTCAAATGTTGAAACCTTGGCCAATTGGGTCAACAATTGGCAACCTGTAAGCTAAAAACAGATAAAGAAAACAAAGAAGAAGAGATTACTTTTGGAGTGTTCATCTGTTTTCTTGATTCTAATTTTATGTAAAGTAAAAGAAAGTAGGCTTTGCTGCTTGTGATGCAATTGGTTTTCTAGCCTTATCTTTGTAGTTGTATATCTCTCGATTCTACATTGTTGGATTATTAGAAAGTTGGGCCTTTTTTTTTAATCAGGTTTTATCTACTTTGTACCAATGTTTATCATTGAAACCTAATTGGATATTGTTGAAGAATTTGAGGAAGAATTCAACAGTGTTGCATTGAATATTAAATTTTAGGTTCAAAACATTCTTTTCCACTTTATAAAGTTTTCATTTTTACTTCCAAGTTTTGAAATTTGTTCCAAAAAGAAAAAAGAAGTCTTTGTTTAGTTTTTTCTTTACAATAAATTGAATATCGATCTGAGGTTGTGAAACGTACAAAACATCATTTCAAATATCTTTCATATAACTAAGATGAAAATATGCTAATCATTTGAGATGAAATAAATAATAACAACAATCTCTACATTGTAACTTTTAGTTCTGAAGTCAAGTTTCATTCTTTGAAACTAGAATTTAAAAGTTAACAAGTGTTCGTTAAAAATAATCATCAAGGACGAAGTATGTTTTTACGCCTAGATATTTATTACTCTATGAAATTACCACTTTAGTCCTTTTCTCACTCTTGCAATTTCTTTCCAAAAGAAAGGAAAAAAAAAAAGATTATAGAATGTAGGTAGTGATTTTTATAGTGTTGTTTTCTTGGCTTTCCTTCATCTCTATGTTATCTTCCTCTCCATTCTCTCAGTTTAGACCCATTTATATTCTTCAAGAGGACAGAATCTCGACATTTTCTCAGAATCGTGTAATTAAAGGTAATCTGCTTTCTTTCACTTCCCAAATCCCTTAATTGTTCCTTTCAATTCTCCATTTTTTAAGCAGCGTCTAAAATTTGCCCTGAAGGTGTTTGATGAAATGCCATATTCGAATTTCAATGACTTAGTGAAGCATTCTTGTAGTAGTTACACCCTACAATTAAAATATGATATTTTTATATAAGATTATCCAATCATAGAGATGTTAATGTCGGCATGACCCACTCTTAAAAACCAATGAAAAACTAACTGTTTGCTTAAATCATAGAGCACATACCCGTTTGGAACTTAATATCACTTTAAAAATGTCTCATCCATTGGAAAATAGTCGTAGCCATAATGATTCATGTCGATTATAATTTTCATTTTTAATTTCTGGTTCACAAATTGGGCTTGTAGATGCTCTCCCAAGTCTCACCACAATATTTAAATTGTGCCTGAACAAGCATCGAGTTAGGGCTATAACTATTTCGTGAAGGGTGAGATATCTCTAATACGATATTGAGTTCTGAATAGTTACGTACTCTATAATGTAAGCAAAATGTCTATTTTCATTGGTCTTTTTAGTGGTGTTTCACTCTGCTTTAAAGTCACTGTGATTGAGTCATTCGTACAAAAATCTCTATGAAACAAAAACTTTTGAGACGAATCCTTTTGGGTTTTTTTATGTAATATTTTAGTTACTTGTTTGATATGAGCGATTTAATTACAAAAGAATGATGCATCCCAGAAAACTTAAGTATGACATTTTTAGGTGCTTCCATATTTTTCTTCTCTCTACCGCTTTTAATGTTTGCCCCTTTGTTTTCTTGATACAGCTTTGCAGCAAATATTTAAAAGTCCTTTATTTACAAGAATGCTAAGTAGAGGTTTATTCTCAACACATATTTCTTCTTCTTTGAAATGCTTCTCTTCATCAACTTCTAATGTGCTCAAAGTTGGAGATATCTTGAGCTATAACAGAATATTCACCAGTGAAGATGTTTTGGAATACTCCAAAGTGAGTCATGACTCTAATCCTCTGCATTTCGATCCCGAATTAGCTCGACGTGCTGGATTCAACGGTTGTCTTGTTCATGGTTTGCTTGTTGCTTCGATGTTCCCTCATATCATTTCCTCTCATTATGTAAGTCTACCCCGTTTGCATTTTCTTACACTTAGTAGAACTTTGTGAGGGGACTGAGAAATGGCACCTGAAACGTTCTTACAACTGATTTAATGCTTCTTATCTTTTAATGTATGGTGATGGTCTAATCTTTGAAGATGCTCTGATTTATAATGTTGAGGATGATTGTAGCCCGGAGCCATCTACGTGTCGCAAAGTTTAAATTTTAAGTTGCCGGTTTATGTCGGAGAGAAGATTGTTGGTCAAGTAGAAGCAATCGAGTTGAGAGAAAATAAGAAGAGATACCTGTAAGCTTGTTCTTGGGCGAATCTCTACCTTTTCAAATTCAAATTTCAAGTTATCATTTCATCGGGTTTGAGAACGCCAAATGTCTTTCAGGGCTAAATTCAAAACAAAATGTTTGAGGAATGGTGACGAGCTTGTTCTCGAAGGTGAGGCAAGGGCCATCTTACCGGCCTATTTTCATTCCACAAACGAGTAGAAGAAGATGTTCAAACTTCAAAGATTTAAGTGTCGACCGCTCCCTTGTATTCAGGTTTGAAGGGCTTTCAGATGATTTCCTAGCCTCCACTTTCTGTTACTTCATCTCTTATTGATGGGAAATGAACAATATCTATTGTAGGCCATCGTTCTGGATCTGTTTCTTTTTCAATAAATTTGCCATGAGTCTCTTTCCATCTTCAAAATGATCAATTATCATCAACAGAGACTAAAAAAATGAAATAGATTTTCTATCACAAACATAAATTTCACTTATGTGTTCACATAATCTACAAAGCATAATGAATTGAATTTTTATTCAATTGTCTTGTGTTCGATGAGACATCCAAGTAGCGTAAAGGTGTAAATCAAAGTTTTAAGAATCAGAAGATTCTGATTTGGTAATATTTCTATTGCTTGTAATATAACTTGCCCCTTTGATACCATGTTCACTAAACCCTCAACTGCCCTTAAACTCATAATTTTCCAAAAAAAAAAACAAATGAAATGGGGCAAAAAAGGGGAAAAGATGAAAAAGAAAACTATCTTTCTCCTCCGTACCTGGTTGAGGAGCAACAGAGCAATCGTGTGGTATGTACATTATCTATAGTGAGCTACAACACCTATCTCTTAGTCTGTGGCAGAATCAATGATGGTTTGAACTTCAAGATCTTCTGCGTCGCGATCGAAGGAAGATTGATCTACAGAACGGGAAATGTTCAGTTGACCTTGTGGGGTTCCAAAGAGGGTAGTAAATATCTGTCTATGGCATTCATCACAGAAGTAGATATATGTATAATGGCCTTCATATGGGAGCTTATGGACTGCAGCTCCTGGTAAGATCCGATGAACGAAATCGGTCATCGATGGTGGAACCACCATATCATCCATCCCCTGTTTGAATGAACATATGAGATCAAATGGGGTGAGGCAAATCGAAGTACAGTTGACAGCTCCAAAAAGGAATCAGCAGGCTACTACTCGTTATAATAAATAATAAATCAAAATTGTAAAGGTACCAAAAGTTAAATTTTGAGGAAGATGAACATTATCAATCAAAGTCTAACCTGCCATATATGTATTGGACCAAGGAAGCCAGTGAATTCCTCTTGGACGTCACCTACCAAAGATTTGAGCCAATGAATCACGGATTTTACTCGAAGTTTCTGTAACCTGAGATCGTGAAGCCTGAAACCCCAATCTGATACCAGTAATGTAGCTTCCTCCACAAAAGGTTTTGCAATACCTTGCCTGATAGATTCTTCTACGTCCCTTTGCCAGAACTCTTCATAGATTGGATCCTCAACTAAAGCTCTATCCTGAAAAGTGAAAAGAATATTCTGATTATATCCTCTGTGATGATTTACATGGGTGAAGTTTCTATGCAATCTCAAAAGCTAAGTGAATCTCAAGGAAAAAAACGAGTTAACAAAACCTAAATGACTTGGACCAAAAACTACGAAGTTTTGTACAAAGACCTTACATTAGATGTCTAGAACTACATATTACACATGAGTGCATGACAACATTACCAAAACAAGAAATTGGACATCGGCATATAATGGAGACATTCTTCGCATATCGAGATCATAGATGTTTAAACATCAACAATGGGGAAAGGCCACTCTTTCTACAATAGGATCGCAATTAAAAATCAACTGTGACTGGAGATAATAGCGTCTCAGACTCTCACCCTTTTTCCTAGTGATAATGCCAACCACCTATCAATCCGATCATGCTTCCCGGACAGGAAGCTACGACGGTAAAACAGGGGAAGAATAGTAGGAAATCTTCGAGCTAAGAAGTACAGAAATTTCCTCTTTCTACTCCATTTCTGCCATGTCCAACGTCTTTCATCCTTTGTCATACTTGGATCATAGGGATTAACCATTGGAGCAAACATAGCTGCACCTGCAGGACGATGCCAATTAATATCAGAAATTTTCTTACCAACATATAGTCATTGAAACTCTGAAAATGCATTTGGGTATCCTCATACACTATCCCTGTCTCTCTCTCTCTCTCTCTCTCTTTTTCAGTTGGCTTAAAAATCCCACTCTAGTAACACTTTCAGCATTGAATTTTGAGCATTTAACTGAAGAAAAATGGTATTCCCTTATTCATACCTGCAAGTTTATGAGGAATATACCTAAGAGCTGCCCAAGCATGCATGCTCCCTGTGGAATACCCTATTACCCAAAATCTGTCGTTGACACCTAAAGCATCCGCTAAAAAAGACATATCCATTGCTGAAGATTCAAGGTTTCTTTGAGGATGAGGATCACTTTCACCAAACCCCGGGAGATCATACGTCAACAAGCGAATCCCAAACTCTTCCAACAACGAAGACTTAAGCCCAGGCATTCCTAAAGATAAGAATCGTAGGAAAATAAGTTCAGAAAAGGTTGTTCAAATTTAACAAAAAATTTCCCAAAATCTTAAACCCTTTCTATACAACCTGCAAGCCGAGAAGATAGGAAAGTATGAGGACCGATCATTGAAAACCTAGCTGTTTCTGCTGATACACCTTGCTCCTTGTAAGCCAAGAATCTACCATCTGGAAGCATAACTCGCCTGGCGCTCGGAGGATGAATATAAATCTTCTTAATCGGTGAGATGGTAATATCATCCCGTTCAGCACTTAGACTTAAAACTGCAGATAAACAAACCAGATCATTGAAGACATTCTCCAGAGGAAATTCCTCAGTCAACAAGAAGACAACAATCGAAAACGCAAGTGAAAGGAAATTCTTCCGTTCAGATTCTTCAAACAGTTGGAAGCGTGAAAGGATTCAAGAATCGAAGTAAGTAAACGAAGCAAAATTCGAAAAAAAAACGCGAAGGAAGTTCAAATTAATTAATTCCTACTATTCTTCACAAGTCCAGAAATTCACCTGCTAAAACCAAAACCAAAACGGACAGTATAACCATCCAAACATGAAACGGATCCTTATCCTCAGGCAAATACTCATTGAAGAATCGCAATTTACCAAAAACCTTCTCACAAGGTCCTCTCACTCTTTTCTCAATGAACGATCCCTTCCCAAACGTCTTCACAAGATAAGATTCATTATCACCAAAACTCTGCACCACAATATCCCTACACCCTTTCCCGAACTCCAGAGCCATCTCTCCAGCCGCTTTAAGAAACTCCATAGCTTGATCTCCAAAATTCTCCGGCTCACCGGTAGAAGCTCCTACTCCAGGAGGATGACTAGTAGTATAAGAGGGCGGCACTGCGGAAGTCATAGCGTCCGCAGATCCAACTGGCAGAGAAGTAGAATGGCGTCGCCGGAGGACGTGGAAAGAGAATGAGAGAGTGTGGCATAAAATTCAGTGTGGAATGAAAAGAAAGAGAAAGGGAAGTGATGTTGTTGGAAAAGGCTTGAATGAGACGCAAAGGGGAAAAGGAGAAAGAGAAGAATCTTCAATTTTAGGGGTTAGGAGAAGAGAAATTTGTTGACGAAGTGAGAGGGCAATGGCGAAGGGTGGTGATGGTGGTGGTGGTGGTGGGTGGTGGGTGGGGACGAAGACGAATTCAATTATTTTATTTTATTTATTAATTAAAATACCATTTTGGTGTTGTATTTTTCTATTTTGGTTTTATCCTATTTTTAAATCCTATAAAGCTTTTTAATTAGTTAATTTATTGTTAATCTTTCTTCCTATATATAAAAACTACTCTAAAATTTTATTATTTTTTATGAAAGATGAAAATAAAACTAAACTACATTTCTTAGTTCAATTATATCTTCAATTATTTTAAATATTAATAATGTTGGTATTTTAAATATAAATAATAATAATAATAAAAAAAAAAGCATTAAATATAATATTTAATGGAGAAAGAGAGATGCGTATTGGGATTGCTCGAAAAGATGTTAGCTAATTTCAAAGTATGGACGGACGGCTCTACCACTCAACCGTTTCGGTATCCATTATTCTTTTTTTCTCCTTTTCTTTTTAATTCTTACTTTTTCAGTTATCCTCCATCCTCTTACCTCTTTTTTCTTATATATTTTTAACTAATATTTTCTTTTTCTTCTTTTACTTCTTGCATTAATAAAACCAAAATAAATCATTCGTGCATATTTTATAGAATAAATTAACTTATAACTCAACCTAAATATGATTTCAAGAAACCCATGTTTGCTAAGAAGGTGAAAAACCAAATTTCATTATAATTCAACCATTAAAAATATTGGTAATCTCCACTACACAGTGTTGAAATTTGAAATCTTAGTTCAAATTTGTAATAATAATAATAAAAAGAAAGAAAGAAAGAAAGAAAAAATGATGTCAAAAAGTAATAGATTAAAGTAAAAAAAAAAAAAAAAATGTGTGTGGTGGTTGTTTTTTAGATTATTAAAGTTGAAAATTAAAGAATATGAATGTGAGGTGTTGAGGAATAAATTCCAATTGCATTATTCACTATTTGATAATTAATATATGATTGCATCATCTAACCACTTCTATAATTGGTGTAATAGCTAATAAATTATGGAAAATGTAACCAACTTTAATATATTGACCGAATTTAATTTTTTAAAAGAAAGGATAACAAATATGATATTGCTAAACATTACTTGATTTATAAGTTGGTGTCTATAATGCATTGAAATTTGATAAAAATTTTGGTTAGAGAACCTTTTGTGTTCTAAACTTTTAGGAACATAACAATTTAAACTCTAAATATTGAGGTTGGATCGATGTGTAGGATTTTTTCCCCTTTTTTGTAAGTATATTTTTGTTAACTTATACTTACTGTTTTCTTCAACATAAATTAATAAGTCAAATGTAATATCAAAATCCAACATATTTATTACAAACATCACAATAACACGAAATTATAATGATTTTACAAGAAAATTGTCAAAAATAGAATGAGAAAATATTTATACTTCACCGAAAAATTCGTTCTCATGTTTATAAGCCAGGTAGAATCAATCCGAATTTTTAAAAAATCTAACTCGAACCTAATCCAACTAAAAAGAAAAAATTTTAAATTGAACCAAACAACTCAAAATTATAACCAACCTAATCAAATCAAATATTTACAATTTGCGTTGGAGAACTTGAATAGTGTTAGGATTGTGGAGTTATTCGAACACCTTATTAAATTGTTACAAATTTTAGAGTAAAAAACGAAATCAAAAGCTCCAAGACTAAATTGCTATCTTTGATATTAAAATATTATAAACCAAAATTAAGAACTAAATTATTTTTTAAATAATATTTACGGTTGATGAAAAGATAAATATGATAATTTTGTTTTTAGTGATTTTGATTTTGTAAGACAAAATAGTTGTTTTTTTAAAAAAGAAAAAAACAACCTTCTAAAAATGACTTTAAGTTTAAACCAATAAATTTGAAACTAAAAAAAGAAAAAGGAAATAAATAACGATAGGGAATAAGGGAATAAAGGAATAAAAAAAAACAGAGAATCCCGAGAAGATTTTTGGAAACCGTTAAACAAACCACTTTTCTCCACTAGGGCCACGATAAAGTTTTCTGGCCAAACAGTTGAAAGAAACTGTCTGTCACCGCGGCGATGGTGACACCGGCAATTTCTTCGTCTCACTGCCGAACCGAACCGAACCGAACCGAACCGGGTAAAGGGTAAGTAAAAGTAATTGAATATTTAATACACAGGATGAAAAGACGGAAACAGGCGTCCACTCCGCCCCACCACCACCACCGGTTTTGTTTGTTTTGGTTTAGATGCAAAATTGAGGAACCGTAAAGGAAACGCTACTGTGTCAGTGTCTGTTGTGCTAATTCATTTTCATTTTCATTTTCAGCCACCCATTTTAATATCATTTCCTTTTTCTTTTCTAATTATTTTACTCATTAAACCCTCATAAATTATCCTTACGAAAATCTCTCTATAAGGATTACTTATGACCAAAATATAGATATTATTTACGACACTTACTCCAACTATAGAGCTCAAATCTAATTTTTAATAAAAACAGCAATTTTTCAACCAAAATATCAACACATTACGATCTTTTATAAATATTTTTAGAAACTTTATAATTTAAAATAATTTTTTTAAAAAAAACTATAATGATTCAAATTTAACTTTAAACATTTTCAAAGATATAATAATAAATCAAAATATTGGGAAATTTCATATTTTATTGATATTAGATTTATAGGAATTGTTTATAAGGCTTTCCAAGGAGCACTACATTTGTAATGTAACAACTTTTATTAAAAGGTAAGTGGATTAAGAATAGTGATCACTCAACGTAAGTGAGCACAGCCAATTATCTTCTAGGCTGGAAGGAACACACTTATATATATATAACCACCACATGGACAGCAAGTACTACTAAATAACACTGAAAAAGATATAATCATCATTCAAATGAGAGAGACTATATTCTAACCAAATAATTAGTGGTTGTCACAACCAACCTTACCTTACCTTTTCAAGGATTCAAATCCAAATTATTACTTGTACTGAAACACAAATTACTTATTAGAGAAAAAAAAAAGTTTAAGTTTCATAATAGATCAAAAATTTTGAACATTTGACTTCTAAATTAAAAGTAGTCAAAATATATTGAGCTAATAATAGATTTGCTATTTTATTATGGATTTTTGGAAAAATAGAGTTGTTTTAGAAATTATATTATTTGCATAAAAATAGGAGATTTACAATTATTTGTAAAAGTAGTATACATTTTTCTTTTGTACGGTATTGAGTTGAGTCTCTTGGAAAAATTAAAATGGTACGAAGTCAAGATGTGGTTCAAGACCATGAAATAATTTCTTGAACAATTTTATTTGCATACGTAATTCTCGATCTATCATATAACATTTTTTTACCAAGTGTATATGCTTACCTTTAAATCAAATAACATAAATTAAAAGTGACATGGAAGAAAATCCAAAGGTAAATGTACAAAATTGTGGAGTTAGCCATGAAAACTAAGATCAAAACTTAAGGGAAAAAAATGTTACATTTTAAAATCTTATAGACTAAATAAACTCTAAATCAAACATCAAGAATAAAAGTGTAATATTTTAAAATATAAAGACTAAATACAGATCATACTCAAGACATATTTACCGTTGGTAAAATATCGGCTCAAAAGTAGAATCTTTCTGTTGAAAAAACAAAAGAAAAAAGAAAAGGTGGATGATGTAGATTCATAAAAACTATATTCTAATAACTGAATGAAATAAGCATCATTTGATATGGACAAAATTCCCACCAACTAGAGCTAATAAGCTCAATTGAAACCATTAATGCACCAATAATAAGCCTCAATGGAAATAAACTAAAGAGAAAGAACCCTATGAGAAGTAGAACCCAAACTTTCCTTCTTTTTATTATTGTTAATACGAACTGTCAAGATTCAGTGGAAAGAACAAAGTTAATACTGAAAGTAATTTCAACTTTGCAGCCTGCAGGTACTATAATCTTAACTAATTCCATAAGAAAGTGAAAAATATTTACCAGAGTCCATCTGAATTCTTCAAGCAAATCTCACAAACTGTCACCTCCGGTTGATCCTTTACAGTTCATCATTTATGATGTTCTCTTCGTCCCATATGGGACAAGAACACGTTGGTTGCTTGTTCTTCCATTCAGCTCCACACGTATAGCAAAACTCATATCCACATCTGAAGAAGAATAACTCCCCAACATTAACCACGAGTACAAAAACCGTTGTATCACTATGCTCAAAAGCTCAAAGCATAAAATGAGCATACTTGAAATGGCTATCAAAGTATTTGAAATCACTTTTTTGCAACTCAATGAGTCATTCCAGACAAGCCCCACCACTGTCTATAATGTGTAGGTTTGAAATAGCAATTGACCTAGTTGCTGGTTTTCAATATTGACCGGAATGCAGAGGAAATGCTTTTAGGGCTGAGCTATATTCTCAAAGTCTAGAGTTAATACGTTGGAGTTAGAAAGTCTATGTTTGAGGTGTTGAATTATTTGGACTGGGTTTTGGAAACAATAGAGAGAGGGAAAAGAGGAGAAAATGAAGTTCATCAATAAACGAAGTTGAGTTATGTCACACTGACTTATAAAGTTAATGAGTCAAACACCCCATAGAATCCGAAACTTTTCATGCAAATACTATATTAAACTAGACTATATTTAAAAACTTGAGTGAAAGATTAGGCATGTACAAAACGGAAAAGTGGGAGGGTAACGAAGGAAGCAGACCTGCAAATGATGTGGTAGCATCCTTCTGAAAGTTCAACCAAATGACTGCATCTTGCACATGTTCGCCATAACTTCTCTCTGGCTAGAATCTTCAGCTTCGCATCTGCCGTTTGAGTGTTATGGCTTGACTTCTTGTAGGCCTCACAAGTCATATTGACGTGCCAGGAGGCTTTGCATTTGATGCAAAAAAGTTGGTGGCATTTCACGCATTTCCTGGTGCCAGATTGCTTTGCATTCTTATAAATCTCTTTTGTATACTCCAAAACTTCAGTTTTTGACATTAAAGCAGAGCATCTGGGTTGTGGGCAATAAACTTTATCTGAAAAGGGGATGGAAGATTCCTTTAACCGTTGTTGTATGATTTCAATTACATTGGGTGGGAGAAGCTTATCACAACTCTCAACTCTCACTATAGATTCACAACCTTCATGAGGACATTTTGCCACAGAACCACCAAGAAACTTCACTTCTACATGCTTTCTCATGCAAGAAAAACAGTACCGGTGAAGGCAACCATCGATTGTAAACATTTGATCCAATTCCCTGTCTTCATAACAAATCTTACAATTTTCCACAAACTTCCTACTGTCCCCAGTTTCTATAGCAGGGAAGCCATTTGCTAAGCTAAAGGCATATTTCACATCATTTGGTTCCACCAAAAAGGGCTCACAATAACTGAAGTACCCTCGTAGAAGACCCACTTGGTCGACTAATCTTTCAACCTCCCTCAGTTTTGGCCTTAATCTGCCTGTAATCTGCATTCAGTAATCACATATAGTACTAAATAATTCTGCTGTTGAATCTAAAAGTTGAACAGAATCATGACTCGTAACAGTCCAACAAAGGAACCATAGGGCGGCTTGAAGGTTAAGGAAAGAATTAGTATCAAATCAACAGACAACAACAGTGGCAAAGAGTTCTAGAATTAAAAAAGAAATGAACAGAGAATTTTCAACAGTATCTCTTTCTTTTCGGATCACTACTTGTGTTCCAATGGTGGGTCGCCAATGTACAATGAAAGAGGCAGAATCAAATATCATATGAAGCAATCATGGACTAACAATTTTAGCAACGATCCAAATATTGATAAATCTAATTCATCAGAAATGACAATTTTTGTTCGAAATGTTTAAAGATAGTGAAAATGCATGATTATACTAACTTACATATCGGTAAAGCGCACGATCATCGCAGAAGAAGGAAACTCTTTTCAAGGGAAAAACAAGAGCCGCTTCAAGCCCTTCGATCAAAGCCATAAGCTCAGCGACCACTGGACTGATAGCCCCGCGTTCTCTAACAGTTTCCAATGGCCTCTTCACTTCCATCATTAAATTCTCTCTCGGATCGAAAACAGCCACCACAGTCACTGTTTCATCTCTGACACTCTCTTCGTTAACCAAACCCTTGAAATACAATCTGGAACTGTCGGGATCAAACAAAGGATTACATAACTTGAGAGCAGACATACTCGTACGGTATGACATCCAATCGTAGCCTCCCCACTCGTCATCAGAGACGTTGATAAAGTCTTCGGCAACGAGGTCATTAAGCCGATGTTCCAACCCGTCGTCGCCCACCGAAGCGTCATCGTCCAATAACATAATCGCATCGTGATTCTCAGAATCATCATCGGGGAATGGGGATGGTCGAGATGAAGTCGATGGTGGAGGAGAGTGAGAAGTAGAGGGGAGGAAATTGAGTGAAGCGGCAATGACTTCTTCCATTTGCAAGTCGTAAGCGAGTTCATCGTCGTCTAGGTCGGAATCGATGTTCGTTGCTCCGGACGCCATGAATTCCGACGAGAAACGCTGCTCTAAAGTGGATACCCGATTCCAATTGGCGGCTCTTTTCAACTTTTCGAACGACTCAATAATTACTTATTTCCTAACAAAAATCCTAAATAAAGATTTTGACTTATGAGTCAAAAGCCAATTCGTTTAATTTTCCTGATTTTCCTTTAAAAAAAGTCGGTTCTTATCCTCCGAATGTTCTAGAATTAAAAACATGATTAGTTTATTAAATACTGACTTTGAACTAAGAAATCTTGATTTCGTAAAATTAGAGTATTGTTTTAAGAGTCATAATGGAAGCAAATTTTGAATTGGTTTAAGGCATTATTATGTCTAAACTTATTCGAATAAAAATTTCAACTTTATATACACTTCTCATTCCCACAGCTATATATTAAATAACAATAATAATAATAAAACTAGAATTGATTATTTCCACAATGATATTAGATGTAAAACTCTAATAATAATATCCCTCCAAAAAGAATCTCCAATAATAATATAGACGTGGGACATTGGTAAAAATGTCTAACTTTGCATTGCATTGCATTGCATGTTGCTTCTTCGAAGAGAGACGATTGTCGGCTGTAGAATTTAGAAAGAGAGAACCCAAAACGACAAATCGGAAAATGACAAGACCAGATTTGTCCTACTCCACAAACTATTTTTAAAATTAATTTAAGGAAATTGATTATAAAATTTATAAACAGCGATAAACACGTTTAGAAATATAGTATATCATGTAATAACTAAATCCAATTTATTTTTAAAAATTAAAATATAAACATAATAATTAGACAAATTCTTCAACCTAAAACATGTTTATAAATAAATTAATAATAGTTTGTTGTTGCCTATTATTTAGTAGGTAGAATAACTAGTTTTATGGTTTTAAAATATATAGTATCAAACACATCCATACAACGTTAGGGGGGAAAACATGAAATGAGGAACTTCAGGAAGGCAAACTTCATTGATTAGAACCTGTTACAAAAAGAGAAGCCCCAACAAAGAGTTACACTCCAACATTTGAATCATTTCAAAGTTCAAATGTGTCATCATCCATGGTCAAGCAATTTACAAGCAAAAAATGAAATCCCATGTTGGTTCATTATGAAGAGTGAAGTTGAAAGGATGAACTTTTCTTCTTTTTTTTTTTTCCTAACCAAATAAAATAAAATACTCATCCTCTGAATCATAAAGCTCTTCTTCGTCCTCGTCATCGTAGTATTGATCATCATGATCAGAGTCTCTATCATCATCATCATCGTGCCAAATATGATTCTCTGCCCAAAGTGGGCAAGAACACGTCGCCTTTTTATTTTTCCATTCTGCTCCACATTTATAGCAAAACTCATGACCACATCTACAACAAAAAGAGGAGATGTTAATTTGAGGTCAAAATGATTGGGGTGCTAGCTAGATTCGGTTCAGATAAGTTTCAGGTATAAGTTGAAAAACAGTCATGAATAGGCTATTCTAGACATTCATAGTGCACATCCAGAAAACAAATAAAAGGAATGAATGATGGTAATTTCATGATGGATAACCTTCCTTTCACTTTTCCAACATAAGCAGTACGTCTCCATAAACCTAACGTTTACAAATTCAAACAAATAAAACTACTTCCATTCTATTTTCACGTGTACTGTTATTTTAATCCTCAATCAACTTCAACTTGGTATGCAGAAAGAAGAAAAAAATTGTAAAGAATCTGTCAGAATTTCAATTTTAAGTCAGATGGAAACACCGGAGTTTAGTCGGGGCGAAGAGTAATTAAACAGATCCACAATTATAATAATTTAAAGTGAGAGTCAAGAACAGAGTTAACTTTCTATCTTTTTACCATATATTTCACTTTGGGAATAAAAATCTGTCATGAATATGATATGATATAAATAAGAATAAGGTTAGCTACCTGCAGGTCATATGATAGCAACCTTCAGCAAGTTCAATCATGTGATTGCACTTCACGCATTGGCGCCACAGACACGTTGATGCCAAGGACTTCAATTTCACATCTTCCGTTGGGAGATTATTTGATCTTTTATAGTCGTTGCATGTAATGCGATTATGCCAAGGAACCTTACAGTTGATACAGAAAAGACCATGACACTTCATGCATTTCCGCACTCCAGATTGGTTGGCAGCACTGAAGACATCTTTAGTGTATGTCAAGACCTCAACTTTCGTCATGAGAGCCGAACATCTTGGATATGGACAATAAACTTTCTCCGAGACAGGTATGGAAGCTTCTTTAATACGTTGGCGCAAGGTAGCCATATCTTTAGGTGTTAAGAATTTTGCACAGCTATCAACGTTCAGATCAAACTTACAGCCATCATGAGGACACTTGGGCACCAATCCTTGAAGTAATTTCACTTCCACATGTTGTTTCATACAAGAAAAGCAGTACCGATGCGAGCAGCCATCAACTGCAAACATCCTACTAACATCACAATCCTCTAAACAAATAACACAAGTTTCATTTAACTTCTTCTTTGGAGCAGGAACTTCAGTTTGAGTGACCTGAGGACCTATTGCATCTCTAGCTAATTTGAATGCATATTTGATATCATTTCGAGCCACATGCACATGAGAGCAAGAGTCAAAACGTACTCGAAGATGAGCTAACTGACTGAGTAGAGCAGCAACCTTGCGCTGCTTGGGTGGCCATCTGCCAGTGATCTGTTCATGGGTTAATAATAAGATATTGGATTGTTTAATATATTTCTAGAAATAAGTTCCAAGTTGAAAAACTTAAAACCTGATATCAACAATTTCAAACAAAAACACTCAACCTAGGGAGCACATCGAAATTACCTATTTTGGAACACTGCTTCCATTAAAAACAGACTATAAAACATTACTTGAAAGGCTTGTGAAGGAATTACTAATAATTGTACTCAAGGAAAGATGACACCCTAATGATATAACTAGCCCGATACAGTCAAACATCAGCCATCTACAACGCTCTGCTCAACATTATGTTAGACCTCCAATCATTTACACCTGCAAAAGGAAGAAGTCAGGGAAGGGTATGATGGGAATTACACAAAAGACCAATGGTGGGGAGGGGGTGAACCCACCTCTAATGAGGTATATAAGGAATGTTTTGGGGATTAGCAAACCAGGTCATATTTTGGGTAAAGGATGCTAAGGCTTTTGAAGAGAAGATTCCAGCCTTCTCGAAGAAGCTGGAGAATAACCTTGGCATTTATTTCTGCCTTTTCTTTCTTATTTTACCGTGCTGTCCTTTAGTGTATTTTGTGGATATTTTGTGAACTCATCTAGAATTCATGTCAAGTAGAATCATAGCAAAGTACTGTCTCTGTTTTTCTATTTTTGAGTTTCTATTTTTGAGTTTCAGGGAAGGAGTCCTAACACATTGTTAATATACCCATTTTCAATATCACTTTAACGCACATGCATCTCATTCAATGACTGTCAGTTGACTCAGTTCTAACTTCTAAATAATATTCCTGCTAATGGAGAATAAATTTAGAACCCCCTTCGATCATGACACTGATAGGATTTGTCTTAGGGGTTATTAGGGTACTAAGGACATAATAGTAATTAGCTGAAGAGTTGGTTGTACTTGTTGATTATGAACAGAAGGCGTGAGGAAGGAGAAGATAGGCAGGGCTTGAGTGTAGTTCTCAAGATTGGGAGTGTTCAAGTAACTCGAATCACTTGATTTATCTTGTATTTCTACTATCTTTTATATTAAATATATCCGGGATCTATAAGATACTCAAGAAGAAACTCAGTTCCTTTATCCAAATTACTTAAAATTTATGGGGTTGCCTTCAAAGTTTGAAACTAAACAATAAACTTCACATTACATCATTTAGCAGCTCCATACACATGTAAAAGATATAAACAGATCTAGTTCCTCGAGTGGCCTAAGAAAGTGATTTAAAATGGGTTTTAACCAACATTATCATCACATTTTTTACAGTCATCTACCCAATTAAAGTCCTCCAGCATGTGGTATGTGCTCAAGAAATCAGACTATTATTAAAATAATATGCAAGGGTCCCATGCCACGTGATACAAATATAGTAATATACCAACATATAAATGTCTCGAGAACGGTGTAGAAGACAGCTAAAGTCTTTTAATACAGAATTAAGTGGGAGCAGTTCATTGATAAACATCATTGGGCCATTGATAAACAAGTAATTGCAAGAAAGTTGTTAAGGATTAACGATGAACAAGAGCAGAGAGAAGCCTTACAAATTGAAAGAGAGGATAGTAATCGCAGTAAAAACAGAGGCGCTTCAATTTCAAATCCATAGCTACATTCAGTCCTGCGATCAAAGCCTTAAGCTCAGCCACAATTTTACTCCTTTCGTTTCCTGCAAGGCGTCTTTTCACTTCAACCACTAATTTATCCTCCGGGTTGCAAATTGCAACACCGATTCCAGCCACAACACGTTTCTCATTACCAATCTCTTCCTCGCTCACCAAACCCTTGAAGTAAAGCTTAAAAACTTCCCGATCCTCAACGCCATTCGAGCATCCCTCACCGAAGGGTTTACGCGAAGTATCACTCTGATCTCTCCAATTATCATCGTGAATATTTAGAATCTCCCTAGCGAAACCGTGATTTTGACCCTGACGGTGACGTTCGCCGCCAGTCCTGCGCATATCAAACTCCGTTTGCAGCCAGTCTTGGAATATCCGATCGCATTTTTCAATGTCCCTGGAATGGAGTGTGCCGATTCTAGGGATACCAACGCGTTCGAAATCTTGAACTTCTGGCCGAGGAATTGAAGAGGAGGAAGAGGATGAAGCGAGTGATGCAACGAGAGCTTCTTCAAGTTGGAGATTGTAGGCAAGCTCGAGGTCCGATTCCATCGACAAGACGTCCATGAAATCACGAAGCTGCTTGGAAGCTATGGCGCCGAAGTCTTCGTCGTCGGAATCTAGAGAGGGTTTGGCTGCCATAGTCGGGCCGGCCGGAGTCTAACACTGGGTTTCCGGTTTTTGTCGCAAGAAGTAGAAATCACTTTTAATCGCTTTTAAGTTAACAATTAATAAATGAATTTTAGTTTGTAACGATTTGGTTTGAAAATTTGCCAAAAATATCGCATCAAAAGGTTTTAGCATTCAAAACTAAAAATCATTCAAATACCTTTTTCTCGCTGATTTCGTTAAATATTTTACATTTTTCTATCAAATTGATTATTTTGTTAATTTTATATGTTATGCTAAATCTTATATCTCTATGAAGTTTCTCTAAATTTGGTGTTCTGTTCTAAATATCATACCAAATTCTAATCTAATTTTTCTAATGTTTTGCATAATTTCTGTTCTCAACAAAATTATTTGCATTTTCAAAATAGTTCTTCCAAATTGGTTCAACTTCTTTAAACTTTGCGAAAGATCCCATTTTTCAATATATATATATGATTAGTCATTAATATTTATACGCTTAGAATTAAACTATTACAAATTGGAAAGTACAAAATTTGTTAAAAGTTTGTAGTTTTGCAATAGAGGGTATGACCAAAAATGTTACGATCTACTCGTCGAAGTCAATATATTTTGGCTGCAACAGCTCCATTCCTTATGACCCATAACTTAAGAATACTCATTCTCAATGATAACTTTTAACATATATATCTCATGTATACAATGTAATGACAGCAATAACACAAGTAATATATCATATCTAAAGCTAAACTTAATAAACACTTATATCAAATAAATACTTTAGATTGAGTTATTTTTAAATATGGCAAAATAAGTTAAAATATTTACAAAATATAGAAAAATATCACAATATAGAAAAATATCACAATATCTATACGATGGATCGTGATAGATACAAACCAATGTAGACTACTATAGTATCTATTATAGATAGATAAATTGGATATTTTGTTGTTTTTCTAGATATTTTTTGAAGTTTTGTTTATTTTCTTATTAGATTTATATGTTCCAAATTTCATTTTATGAATACAATATTTTCCATAATATTTGAAATTTTAGCACAATATAAAAGAATTTGTAGATGCGATAAAATTTAGATTCACTTCTCTAAATGTATTACAGTAAAATCTCATAGATAGATTTTGTTATATTTATATTTAATTATTATTCTAAAAGCGTTACAAATAATACAATTAGATTTTTTTTTTTTTTTCCTATGAAATATGAGTCTATTTTTAGAGCCATTTATGTACTTAGCTTTAGAGCTACTTTGGATGGGCTAGGTTGCCCGGATGTTTGATTATCACTAAGGCCCAGGCCCAAAATCAATGGAATTAGGAATTTGGCCCATACTCGTCTGATTATAAGGCCCGTTGCCTGCCATAACACTCGAGAAATCCTTCGGATTCCAAATGGTATTTCAATGTTAAGAATAGGAAATATATTTAGGTACATTGCCCGTTTAAGTCCATTTTTCATAATTGTCTAAATAAATTTGTGTATTTTTAAATTAAATAGATAAACGTTATTTTATTTTATTTTATTTTATTAATAGGGAAATGTAAGGTATCGAAGTAAGTTTGGTTAAATAATATTGAAACGATATACAGGTCTAGAAGTCAGAAATTCAATTTTTTATCATGTAATTGTGGTACTAGAAAAAGGAGTGAAATTTGAAGATATTGTTTAGGGTAAAAATAAATATATTAATTATAAAGTAGGTAATTGTGGTACTAGAAAAAGGAGTGAAATTTGAAGATATTGTTTAGGGTAAAAATAAATATATTAATTATAAAGTAGCTATTGAAATTGTGATTCATATGTGATTTTAGTAAGAATCTATGCATTGTTACAATCATGTATTTCCAAGTGTCCAAGTTTAATATTTATCTTATAATAGATTTCAAATTTAATTCTTCAAATTAAAGTTAATTTTTACCAACTAAATAATAATAATAATATTTTGTATGGAAGGAAATATAATATAATATAATATGTATGTATATGTTTCAAAATTTATAGTCAAGATAGATAGAATTGAATTTAAGACATCTCAAAAGTTAAAAGAACTAAAACTGAACATTAAACTAAAGCTGAACAAGTTTCAAATTACACAGATCAAAAATTATATTTTAGTAAATTCTTTAAACATGTTAATAGAAAGGAAAAGATATAGCATGGATGATAGAAAATTAACATAGAGCTTATAGGATAATTTTCTAAAGTCAAATATTTATTCAACGAAACCTACTGTTATTTGATTGAGAATTTGAAAACAATTGATTGAATGAAAAATAAAGTTATAGTTTTTATGTTTTCAAATATGTTAATGGTAGCAAATTCATAAATTGGATTCTAATTTAAGCATTTGTTTAAAATGTGTTTGATATTATAAATATTAATAAAACAAGAGAAATTGTTATGGATAGGAAAAAAAATTGAACTATTCACTAAATATAGTAAAAAAAAGTTTAAATAAAGGGGAGAGGGTTGGATGAAATGTGTTAATAAAAAGTATTGAATATGAATAGCGAATAAAAAGCAAAGGAATATTGAGTTTGGGTAGCAATGGAAAAAAGGGGTTAAAGTGAGAAAAAATGAAAGGGTTGCAAAATAAGTTTGGTGTGAAAGGACTGTTCCATGTGAAAAGTGTTAGGCCAAAGTGATCGGCCAGCACCTCAACAGCTTCCTCACATTACCTCCACGTGTTTTGGGTCTTCACCAACTCACTTCACCCCTAACATTCTTTTTTCTTTCTTTTCTTTTCTTTTCAACTTTTACATATATGTATATGTATATACATTTTTTCTTCTATATATATATATATACTATCTAAATTAAGTTTTTGCAAAATGGGTTTTTTCCAAAAATAATAAAATATTTAGAAGAACAAATAACTAAATGACTAAATTCATTATACTTTATAAATGTAAATAATTTTGTCCAAATATTCTACTTTCGACAATTTACTTTTTAAAAATTACATTTTTTTTACTTTTGCAAAAATAATTAAAAAACAAGTGAGGTAAAAAAAAACTATAGATATATTGATACATAGTAATTGATACAATTGAGACTGTGTTATATTTAACACAATTTAAATATCTTATTTTTAATTTGTCTAATTCCTACAATTTTTCTATGTATTTAGGTAAATGATGAATATATAAAATTATAAATTTCATATATTATTTTAAGAAATTTAATTCCTATAATGGTAAGTTTCAACTTCGTAATGATAAAATAAAGCTCTAAGATTATATAAAACATTACTAATGTGAATTTGAGTAACATACCTTGATTTTATTATTTTATATAATGTTATAGTATAATTTTTAATTCTTAAAATGAAGTTTAGTTTTCTTTTGATGATCTAATTAAATAATAATTTGATTTTTGTATTCTTTTTATCTATATATTTTCGATCCATATAATATACATTTTTAAGTCGTCTATTTTAGTTTTTGTGCTTTTAAAAATTGACTATTTTGATATCTAAAAAATAAAATAAACAATTTTTAAAATTACATGTTAAAAAAATATATAGACTAAATCGAACTTTTAGATGCAAGAACTAAATTAAATCAACAAATACGTGAGATAAAAATTGGAAAATTTTCTTTTTTTGAGAAAAAAAAAATTGGAAGCAGATCAAAATGGAAGAAGCAATACTTAGAAAAGGGAACAGATTTCCAAAATTTATAGAAATGGGATTTGTGATCTTCACCCAAGCCAAAATTGAATTCAAAATGAGGAAAGGAAGAACATGTCATACTTAAATTGGAAAAAAGAAAAGAAGTTAAAAAGAATAGGCAGTTTGTCCATAACAAAACAAAAGGGCCAAAAACAAACTAAGTTTTAATTCAAAGATGTCATCACTAAGGGGGGAAAAAAGAAAAAAGAGAAAGTAGGACAAAGTAGAAACCCTTTGTTTTGACTTCAACATTCTAATTATTCTACTAACTCATTAGTGTGATTTTTAATACCTCACGTGTGGGATCTTTGTTTTATTTTGTTTTTTTTAATGTAAAATTATACTTTGACCCCTTAAGAAAATAGTCGGTGCATCACAAATATAAAGAATGAGACTTAAACCTTGATCTACGATCGATATATATATATATATATATCATTCAGTATAGTCGTACCTTAATAAATCTACTAGTAGTTTGGAGTGCAAAATATTTTAGTTTGAGTTTGAATCATTTGTATTTAGGGAATAAATTATTTTTGTTTATATAGAAAGTAGTAAACATTGTAGCAAACAATAAAAAGAAGATCAGTGAAGGACGTAAATAATAGAAATCTATTAGTGTTTATCATGAATAAAATTCAGAATTTTGCTATATGTCGTAAATATTTTAGTTTATTTTACTATATTTAAAAATGTTTTTTTTTATATTATATTATTACATTAAAAAGAACTTCAAAAAAATAAATGGTTATCAAACAAGTTTCTATTTCTAATTAAAAAAAACAGAGAATAATAATAGTTATCAAAAACATGTTGTTGTTTTAGTTTTAAAATAACAAAAAAACAAAGAAACAAGAAAGGGAAAGATGAAACAGAAAACGAAAAAATGTAAACGTTATCAAACAGATCATGAATCTCTAAACATTCGTAACCAAATCAATTTAAAGTCTCAATTATTAGAATTTCATTTAAAATTTATTCATCTATCTCTTTTATTGTACATATTTTGCTAATTCGACATTGAAGAAATCTAGAAACTATTTGGACAATTTTAAAAAATGGTCTTAATAAATGATCTCAAATTGATTTTTCTTACAAAATCTTACTTTAATTCACTTATTACTATTTTATTGTTTAATTGACGTAATTATAAATCTCAACAATGTTTTTCAAATGAGTATGAACAAAGGTGTAAGTTAATATAGTATTGATTTGTTTTACTTTAAAATAAATATATCATATGATTTGAATTTTGGTTTTCTTTTTTTTTTTCTTTTTTTGAAATTTTGAAATTTGAAAATTAGTTCAAATTTGGTAACAATTTTATTTCAGAAAATTAAGTCTATAAACAATAATTTATTAACTACATTTTACCAATGGTTTAAAAAATCAAGCAAAATTTTAAAAAAAAAGAACCTTTTGTTTTTGAAGTTCGGCTAAAATCTAATCATGGTATTTAAGAAAGACGGGTATCATTATAAAACATGAAAATAAAATAGGTTTATTTTTAAAAAACAAAAGACGAAATAGTTATCAAATATAGTCTAAACTTTCAACTAAGAATGTTATTGTTAATCAATTTCTTTTGAAAATTTATCGATATAAGAACGTGCCTTTCGAATTCTAAAAAAACTAGATAATGGTCGAGGTCTAACTATTTTTGTACAACTCATTAATGGTCTAATTAAAAAAATTTCACTTATCTAGTAATTTTATTTTTTAAAACTACATTTTGGTTTCTCATAGAAAATAAGTACAAGTTGTATAAATAATTACCAAAACTGGTTTTTCTTTTTTAATTTATGAGTAAATATTTTGTTAGTCATTTGATTTTTTAAAATTAAGTTTGTATTTCTACGTCGTGTCATTTATTTTCTACTTGAGATTTCAAACATAAAACTAAATCTAAAAATAAAATATTTTTCTTAAAAAACCAACAAACATTATAACAAAGAAAAGGAGGGAGAAAATAAGCATAAATTTAAAAAAATAAAAAATAAAAATGTTACGAACAACCAAACATAATAAACATAATTCCCTTCTCATGAATGATATATAGAGTTCAAAAAGAAAATAACTCACTTAAAAAAATCCGAAAAAAGTTAAAGTTGTTAGATCAGGAGTAACTTTGTTCTTCTCTTTACAAGGATCATACTAGCGAAAAAAACAATAAAAAATCCTTTTTAGAAAAATTTTAAAAAAGTTTATAGTCTAAAAATTTAAAAGCGCTTGATGACTTCAAATGGATCAAATTCCACCATCAATAATGATCGAATGTCAGTAAATGAAATAAAGAAAATGAATGGAAATTGGTAGTGAATTTTGGGTATGTTCTTTCACCACATTTTTAAAGTGAGTAAGCAATTAAGTCAATGTCAATGAAAAGGAACTTAAAGAAAAAAACCTTTATTCTAACCTTTCAATATCAAATTGCCAATTCATTAGTATTATTATTATTTTGACAAACCAACCAACTTGATTAGTTAAAATTTACAAAATAAAGCTAATGAATAAAAGTTGGTAGGCTGTGGGAACAAAGAAAGCTATAAAGAAAAAAACTAATGTAGAGTTAGAAGAAAAAGAAACTCAACTTTATTGTAAAGTAATTTAATTTATTAATTTTTTACCACAATAAATCTCAACATAATTAAGAGTATATGCCACTAATTAATTCTTTTTAACTAAATGAAACCAAATAATCAAAATCTTTCTATCAACTTTGTTTTATAGAAAAGAAAAAAGAAAAGTTGAATTAATAAACTTATCCAAGGAAAAAATTTATAGTTTTTTTTTCTTATTTTGTTTTTCATGTTTTCAACGAAGATTGTTTTTTAATATAACAAAAATGAACTTGACTTAACCGCTTACTTACTTTAAGAATAATAATAAATTGGCAAATATTTTATATTGAAAGTTAGAATAAAACTTTTTCTTCATTTACATTGACTTAATCGCTACTTTAAGAATGTGTTGAAACGATACACCCAAAATTTACTAGCAATTTTCATTCCTTTTCTTATGTTCGGTTGTTGGGAGGTGGGATGTGATCCATTTGAAGTCATCAAGCGCTTTTAAATTTCTAGACTCTAAACTTTTCTAAAAGAAACTCTTTGTTGCTTTTTCGCTAGTATGACTCTTGGAGAGAGAATAATAAAGTTGCTCGTGATTTAACAACTTTAGTTTTTTTTTCGAACTTTTTTTAAGAGAGTTATTTCCTCCTTTTGCTCTATATATCATTCACGACAAGGAATTACATTTGGTTGTTGGCAACAGTTCTATATTATTTTCTAAATTTATACTTATTTTCTCCCCATTTTTCTTTATTAAAATATTCACCTTGAAAGAAAAATATTTTATTTTTAGATTTAGTTTGCTTTTTAAAATTGAGAGTAAAAAATGAATGACGAAACAATTCATGACTTGAATGAATTAGTGATTATAGGCCTAATTTTGAAAAATCAAATGATTAACAAAATATTTACTCCTTTGTTAAGAAAAAAACCCCAATGTTTATCATTATTTATACAACTGCTGTTGCACTTCGGTCTTCAACCCACAGCTCGGTCAGTTCAGCAAACTGGTACGTAGAAAATATAACAGCAACTGCAAGACAAATTAATACTGAAATAGAAACTGCAAAACAGAAACAAGGTTAGTAGACAACTGAGTTACAGAACACACTCTCTTTAAGACGTTTCATGGCTCTGCTCTAGATTGTGCAAATATAATATTGCCTCGTCGTCCTCGAGATAAAATAGCCTCTCATCTTCAAATGATTTTGAACGGAAATCTACTGGAATCAAAATCACTCAAAATGGCAAACACACTCAAAGCTTGGGAACCTTTGTTTATCACATAACAAGAATGAGAAGAATAATTTGTGTGTATGTTCGAATGAAAGGAAAAATGAGGTATATATATAGGAGAGGATAGAAAGCTAACGGTCACAAAACGGTAAAAGATTTATTAAGAAGAAAATTGTGGGAGTAGGGATAATAATGTTTTCTTATTTTCAATCGGTATTTTGGAAAATCAAAAGAAATTTTTAGTAAAAAAATATATATTATTTTATCGCTACTCACCCGATGGACGACAGCGACACACGTATGTGGAGATATAAACATATCCACATTTGTCTATCTTCTCCTCTTCCAAAAACTTAGGTGCTCCAAGAGGGTAAACTCATTGATCAATCCATGAGTATAAGAAGGAGCCTCCACATTAAAAAATAATCAACGTAGGAATACCAAAGAAATTAAAATAATATTATACTTTTTCTTTCACAAAATTTTCATTGAATAACAACAGATATTTATTTTCTATGAGGAACCAAAGTGTACGTTTGCAAGGAAAAAAAAGACACTAACAGTTCTTGTTTAGTTCATCAAATTAATTAAACTTAAACCATCAATGAATTGCTTGAACATGAATAAATATTGCTTTTAAATAAAATAAAATAAAATCAAATAAATCAAATATTATAAATATAAAAAAATATTATATTATATCTGCAATAAATTATAATAAATATTTTTTTTATATTTATAAATATTTTTAATAATTTTATTATTTAAAATAAAATTTTGAATAATATAATAATTTTGAAGTAATTATAATAAAAAATGAGACATTTTCAAATATAACAAAATAAACAAAAATATAGTTGATTTTATCGATGATAAAATTTCTATTAGTGACATTAATCGATTCCAATAGAAATTTATTGATATTTATAGATATCTATCATAATAAAATTTAAGATTGTGTTATATTTGGTAAATATTCTAATAATTCCTTGGTTCACAGTTATTTTTCAAAAGAAATTAATTTTTTTTAACAAAAGATTGTGGGGACAAACAGACAGTAATAATTAAAATTTACAAAACATAATTAACTAAAATCTTTATAAGAATGAATCAATCAATCTTAACAAACAACATCCTTAAAGACAAAACAAAATGTTATAGTTGGATTTGTCTGTGTTGGTCAATTTTATCTTTTGACTTTCTTGAACAAAACAAACACTCTCGACAATTTTCAACTTTCTTTTTTTTCTTTCTTTCTTTTTAATTTCTAAGTCACACTATTTAATTTTTGAGAGGGAAAAAATAAATAAAAGAAAAAAAAAACAGTAGGTTACCAGAAAGCTAAAAGGTAGTTTTGAATTTTGTAATAATAATAATAATAATAATAATAATAATAATAATAATAATAATAATAATAATAGTGATCATAATATTAAATATTGAAATTCCAATTAAATCACAACTATATAAATAACAGATGATGTTTGAATAAGTAATTGTGGATCTCAAATCCCATGAACAGGTTGCTGATCTCTTTGGTAATTTTTTAAATAAAAAATGGCAAGTGAATTATAGAATATAATCATTTCAATCACATCCTCGAAATTCTAATTTCATCCATCACTTACTAACAATAAAGATTGTTGCAATCGAAAAGAAGAAAGACAATTTAACTCTGTTTTTTTTTTCATTAAATAAAATTTGAAAGCTATATGTTAATTTAAAAAATGACCAGAACCCATAGTTTATGGGAAATTTTTTGCAATTTCTTTTTATATTTATTTAGCACTTTTATGGTATAATAATAAAAAGACGGGATTTAAAAAAATAATAATAAAAGAATATTTACGACTTCATAGTAAAAGAACTACGGCTTAATTTCATCCTAAAATATAAATATTTTGACACTTTTACCTCTTTTGGTAATTTTTTTTTTAAAATAAATAATAAAATACACTAGTTATCGTATCACATTTCAAAGTAGGTACAATTTAACCTGCACCTAAATATTCTACGATAATATCAAGCATCAAAGTGTCCTTATAAAAATATCTTACTTGTTAACGAGTATTTTATTTCAAAGTAGAGATGGTTAAGCAATTGGTATACATCTCTTTCACATTGATTATGCTAAGAGGCATCTATGCTTTACTTTTCTTTCTTTCTTTCTTTTTTTTTTTTTTTCTAAACATAAAGATTATGGATAAAGACATATCCCTAATAAAGCTTTGGTTTCCGATACACACTAATTTAGTCATAACTAAAAAAGTAAAAATTCCTTTTAGTTTGTGATCCAAAAATTATTTTGAAAAATAAATAATTTAGTCAAAAAAATAATAATTTATTTTTTTTTCATGATATTCGAATTTAAAATCTGTTTTTAGTTGTAAATTTGAAGATACACTCATGTATCTTACTTTTTTAAAACGAGATTTAAAAATAAAGAAAACGACAATTTATTGATTTTTAAAATAGGCTGTTGTTTTTTAAAATCATAGGGATGAAATAAATCAGGAACCAAATGGAGCCTAAAATTTCTGTTGTATTTTTTCCACAAAGTTTCTCCTTCCCACAACCTCAAATTTGGCTCTCAAGAGAGTTTGGAGAAACTTCGTTGGAGCATTTTATCGAACACCATACATCCACAAACCTAAAAAACTAAATAAAATTCATGTCCAAAGGGGTTCCCACAACGAGTTTACATTATTGCTATCATCAAAGTAACTTGGAGGATTAATGCTCTGTAATAATCCATTATGTGGGCTGCCATTGAATTCATCAAAAGATTGATGAGATTGAGCCAATTCCCTGCAAACAAAGGCCACAAGATTGGCTTGTTGGCATTGCATGTTGACAACCTCTGCCTGAGCTTTGGCTAGTTGGGCTTGAAGCTCATTGACTTGCTTTTGGAGTTGGCAAATGGCCCCTGCTGACCCATAAACAGGGTCTCTAATCCTTGCACTTGCTTCATAAACCAAGCTGCTCACTGCATCTGCCCTTTGAGATTCAGGCAGTTCCTGTTTAATCAATCCCCCAACAAAGAATTTCAGTTCATGACAAGTGGGTTGTCCCATAGGGATCTTGTATTGTGAATTTTGCTATTCAAATAAGGGGAAAATGGGAAATGAAGCATCGGTATTAATTAAGTTTACTTGAAAGAATCCATCAGTTTTAAGCATTTGGGTTGACAAGAGAATATGAAGTTATGGTAATGATGCAGTCATAATGGGGCGCATACGAGAGTTAAAGTACTAATATAATTAAATTTGCTAGAAAGAACTTCATCAACCTAAGCTTTTTAGTTGGTACATATGGTAATGTCATAGTCATTATAAACACATACGAGTGTAAAAGTTATTGGAGCATACGAGTGTTAAAGTATTGATATGATGATTATTTGGCTACTTTTCAAATTATGGAAGTTTGAAAAGTTACAATGTTTTACAAATAATGTGAATAATTTTTCTATAAACATAATTTAAAGTTCAGCATAGAAATCCAAATGGAGATATTTAGTAGGTTAAGTGGCTGAAAGTTTAGGATCAAACAAAATCTTAAGAATTAATTTCATCATGCTCCAAATCCCATTGCATATAAAACAAACATGGATAGCAACAAGATCGTTAGTTAGTAACAACTAACATATGAATGCACATTTTCAGCCCTAATTCATTGACACAATCTTGAAAATAACCGAACAATTAGAAATTCAGAGCTAAAGTAAAACAGAGATCAAGACATGAGAGAAATTAAAAGACGAATGAAAAAGACCTGCAGGAATTTGATGATATTACTGGCGCCAAAAACTCGATGAGCGATGGCGAACTTCGCCGGTTCAGTGGGAGGGAAATAGGGAGCCAATACACATCGCTCGGCACATCGGCGTCGCAAAATCTTACAGGCCGCACATGGACTGAGAATAACGGGCGGCGGTGGTGCCGGAGAAGAAGAAGAAGAAGGAGATTGGGATAGTGGAGTTGAAGAAACGGTGGTGATTGTGAGTGAGTCACTTCCTTCCATTTTCCGATTATCGGAGCAAAGGAACGGAGGAGGAGGAGGAGAAGAAGAAGAAGAGAAGAAACGGAGAGGGCTTCGTTTGGATTTGGAAATGGGAAAACAGAGATATAAATAGAGGAAACAGAAAAGGGTATGAATATGAAATGAGTTAAGTTTGAAAATTATGATTTTAATTTTGAATGGGGGCTGCCCTCATTAATTCTAATTAGTTAGGTTTGTGATTTTACACCTTTTTCTTTTGCTTTCTGTTACATTATTATTAACCGAGGAATTATAAGAATGATAAATTTAACGAATTATTTATAAAATACAGTAAAATTTCATATTTTTTTTATTGATATTGATAGACAATAATAAAAGTTTATCAATTTCTATTACCGATAGAAATCAAAATTACTCTATATTTTATAAGCATTTTAGTTCATTTTATTATAATATTAAAAATAAACAATTACTTTTCTGAAAATACACTTTTTCTATATAAAAAATATCTTTATAGTTTTCAAATTATAAGAATACGTGTATTTTGAATGTATCGTTTATAAGAATAGACTTGAGTTTTAAAAACATATCTTTATAGTTTTTAAATTTTTTTAAAAAAAATAGATTAGAGCCCATCGAATTGAAACTTATGAATCAAATTGAAACAAAATTTAAATTTTAAATATTAAATTATAACATTTTTATAATGTATGAAATAAATTGAAATGAAATCGAGAACTCACACCAAATGAAAATTAAACCTAAAAGGCCGTTGGGTGAAAAGGGGGTTTAGATGTAATTGTGTGTGTGTGAAGCTTATTTTAGTTTACACAAAAACACTTCGTCTAGAAAAGGGTATTTTTTGGCCTAAAAAAAAAAGGCAATTTATCCGTTTAAAATGCAAACAATTCAATTTTTAATATATATAGAAAATATGGGGCCATGTTCGAGACTTCTCCCTTCCTTATATGTTATACCACTCTACAATTTGAGACTAATTTGAATTTCTTTTTTAAAAAAAAAAATTTGAAGAATTATCATAAATGACAAAATTTTAAAATTACTTTTAAAATTTAACAAAATTTTATATCCTATCAATATCGTTTATGGACAATAACAAAAGTTATCTATGTCTGTATCTGATATTTTATTATGTTTTCTTTAAATATTTTGGTTCGTTTTGCTAAACATGATAAAAGTAACATAAATGTGGGAAAATCCATTTCCTAATATCAAAGTTAATAATACATATGTTTTATTTGGACATTCATTCCTTCCATTAAGTGATGTGACTCATAGGATAACAAATTCTACAATTTGCTTCTAAAAGCTAATATGATTTGTTTTTCTTTTAAATATAAGAGTATCATAACTAACTGAGAACGAGCTCAAATTGGTAGAAAGAAAGAAACTAGTTTACTTATCATATCTAAACTAGATACTTATTTTTATTTAAGTAAAGTTATAAGTCTACCAAAACAAACATAATTCAATTAATCTATAAATGTATTAACAATAAAAAGTAGAAAAAGGGGTCTTATTATTTACAAATTAAGCATTGTTTAGTTAATTCGAACCAACAAATTAGATGTTTTAGTTTTTCTCTATCGAAACTTTCAATAACTTAAAAATCAAACGGATATGATTATCAAAACTTAAACTAAATTTGTAAGTACATGTGATTTTGAATTTGTGGTTCCTCTCTAGAAATTATGATTTAATACCTCATGATTATCATTGTTGATCTTGGTATGAAGGTTTGGTGTCATAGTTGAAAATTATGTTTTCTCCTTTGGAATAATTGAGTGAAAGAATTCTTCTTTTTTTTTTTTTCTTATTTAATTCAGTAATCAAATGCCTAATTTTCCAATTATATGACTTTTGTGAAGTAGAGACCATCCTTATCTTCTATATATTCCAATTTTATTGGACTTAAGTCATAAACTAAGACCACAAAAGTCTTCTAATTTTTCAACAACACAAACTAATTCTACACTTCCACCTTTTTCATTTCAAATAATCTAATTAATGACACAAACAGCTTCAACACAAATTAAAGAATTTGTTAAGAGTTGATAAAAGTAAATATTTATTGGCATAAAATCAGTAATTGATATATACTCTCTTTTTACCTCAACAATATATGTCATTAAAAGTTAGTTATTGGACTTAAAAAAAGACCATTTCAAAATGACTTCCAACATGAAACAAAAATATACATTCCATTAACTTGGTTGTTTGGTTTCATATAATTTATTCAAACACTTCTTTTTAATTAAAAGAGAGAGAAAGAGAGAAAGTCCCACTAAACTAATTACTACCAAACCTTTTGCGAAGCTGACCCTTTCTTTCACCTTTTATCAGTTAATAAAAAGTGCCATTACATGCTTTGGTGGGTGGCTGCTCCCACCACTGAGACAATGCTATGTTTCTACTCCTAATACCACCACCTTTTACCATACCCATTGCTTTGAAAAAAATGCTCTCCACTTATCATAACATATTAGATATGATTCTCATTTCATAATTTACTTAACTATTAGATCATACATACCCAAACAAACTCAACTTACAAGTGTGCTAGTATCTATATGATTTGTACACATAATTGAAATGTCTTGAATCTTTAATCTAATATTTTGAAAAAATAATAATGGGTAAGATGTATTCAAAGTGCACTATATATAAATGTTCCAACTCTAGAAGCACCTATGTTATCTAAATTTAACGTTTTTTTCTCAAATAATAGAACTTATCACTCCATCTATCTTGTAGACGTAACTAACATACTATTAGTGAACCACATGAATTTTTGTGTAGACTCTTTCTGTCTTTATATGTAAACATTTTTCATCAAAGGGCTTTAAGAAATTTTTTTTTGTTAATAATAGAGATTCTGCCAACTGTTATAGAGATATTGGATTCTAACTTTATGTGACAACGTTTTCCACTACTTAGAAAAATCTGTGCACCTTCTTTAGACTTGTGATATATTCCCCATTCCATCTTCGTCTATGCCACTTCAAGAAACAGTTTTTTCCGCGTGGACCTATAGCAACACAAGGCCACTCTTTCCTTCAAGCTCATATGATCTGGACCGCCACGTCGTATGCTCTCTGTAGGAACTACAACATTACTTCGACGACGCACTTGGTATACAAGAGTGGCAGACAATTGTATAGAATCCTGTTCAATAAGTGAAACGCGTTACTTGCTAGCTCTTCTTAAGCATTAGAAAAGGACAATCACTCACTCGTTTTTGGTAACCGAGAATCTTAATACGAATACAATGGTGTGAATCAGATAAACGAAAAATGTCATACGGTAATGTAAGGCTATGAAAAAGCAAAAATGTTCATAACTTCATGCTCATATAGATACTTATGCAACTTATAAGCTTTTATAAGGTTCATTAGACCAAAATATCCATTACCGAAGAAAACGAAACATGGCAGACTAACTAACAACTTAATTGGAATTTATCAGTTTTCACTAATCTTATGACGATATTAAGAATCATAAAAACCAAACTAAACACACCCAAATCAGTTCTTTTGCTTCTCCTCCATTAAGCTAATATCATGCCTGCAAGTGAAGAAATATCACAATCAAGCTGAATAACTGTGGCGGCATTCTCATTCTTCCAACTGTACTTCAAGTATACGGCAAAAAGATGTTTTGATCAAATCTGGTCAAAGTTAAACATTCCCTTCAATACAAGGAACAAGGAAAAGTGGTAGGTTGCAAACTTATTAAATAGGAACATTAATGTTGCAAAGTGAACATGATGCTGACATTATAACGCTTCAGGTTCTTGATCATTCATAAAGCTAATGGAGGACTGCAATTACTACATAAAGATGTAATCATAGTTATTAATGCTAAAAGTAGCCGCCTGAAGCAGGCGGCGAAGACCCGTGTGCTAATTCTTGACACTTGACTGGAATTTTCAAACTTGTGAATAAGGAAAAACATATGAACACAGCCAGCACAGCAATGGAAGACCAATATTGGTGGGGATTTATTTAATAACATCGCAAAATTTCAAACCTACAGTTCCAAATAGATAAGGTTAAAGAATAGGTATGAAATAGCCAGAGTTTAGCAGCTATTGTGTTTTTGCTTTTTTTTTTTTTTTTCCCTTTTTATTTCATTAGATTTAGAAGTGGCTGTAAAGTTTTCAAATTTCTAGAGTTGTCCTGATCATTAGCCTTCATTAGCTGTTCCTCCCCATTCGTTTCAAATATAGGCCCACACGTTTTCAGGCACAAGAACTTTGTAAAAATGCAGCTTCCAACTCGGACTCTGCAAGGTTTATCCTCAAAATTTTATTTTATGGGCAGTTTGTCCTCACAAGTTTCCAAAAATCAGTCTTTCCTTTTCCTTCCAGTGACAAGGCTGCTGGTTTTGAAAGACAATAAATTTTGTACCATCAGTCACTAATGATTGAAAATGACCAAAATAAGATAATCCATTGAATTTTTCCTATCTTCAAGAGATAAGCTCATTTTCCAGCCATATCAAGATTTTGGATAGTTAACCCTTGGTTGCTAAACTTTTGATTTTTGGTTTTGAAAATTGTGTTTTCTTTCTCACCATTTTTTTAAACTAGTTTTAATCTACGAAACGTTTGAATTCTTAATCAAATTCTCAAATAAAAGTTACATTTTTCCATTCAAAACTTGGCTTGGATTTTGATTTCATTTGTAAAAGTAGATTGTTTCCATGAACGAAACTAATGTTTATATGCTTAATTTTAAAAAATCAATTGGTTATCAGACAAACGTAAACTACATGGTCCTACATTGACAAGGCATGAAGATTAACCAGGAGAAGGGGGAAGAACCATACAGTTCATGGCCTTCCATTCAACTTTTAGTTTTAATGTTCAGCAGATGCTGACTATTTATCCATCCATGGGGACAGCAATGCCAATTGTTCTTGTTTGTCCATATACGAGAAAAATATTTGTCACTGTCAAATAACTTTTAAACTTTAAGCTAACTTGTGGGTTGAGCACAGGAGAGAATCAACTCCTTTTCTTTTTCATGGAATATGTGTGTATGTGCATGCATTTGTGAATGAAATACGTTAATGGATAGGGAAATTGTTTTAAATGACAAAACAGCTGAAAATATTCACAAATATAGCAAATACCACAATCTATCAAAGTCTGTTGTGAAAGCAAAATTTTGCTATATTTATAAATATTTTGGATCATTTTAATATATTTGAAAACAACTCGAATGAATATTTATTTTATTTAAAAAGAAAAAGACGTGTTGAATCGTACTTCAGGCTGCCTCCTATAGAATTTGGATATTTTTTCCGCAGAGAAGGGAAAAAATTAAGCTAATTGGAAACTAGTGAGTTGAATGAACTCAGGTGAATAAGGGCCGAGGCAATATCAAATACTCAGAAGCTCATTGCAAAGAATATAGAAAGATTGAATAGGATCATGTCGTTGTGATTTTAGCATATGATCTTTCAATTTATTCACACAAATGCAAAGATGTTTACCGTCACATTATTTCTTATCCCAAAATTTACTGTCACATGCCTCAGTGAATATCATCACAATACACGAAGAAATAGGAGTAAATAGCAAGCAGAACTGGAGGAAAGCACGAAGAACATATTTTTCCCTTTCGTTTCTGTTGAGCAGAAGAAATCCCTGCTCCACAAATTTGTTATGTTTGCAAGAATGAGTTTTGTAAAATCATCCAAGTTGACGAACAAAATTCCAGAAACTACAACAGTCTGGGCTTTAGCATATCCAATCAGAACTCAAGATAAAAATCAATGGTACAAGAACCTCAACAGTGCATCTCATCACAGGCCTAAGTCATTTAGGGATGTGACCTTAGGAGTAGGAGGAGTTGTTCTACTCATTGTTAGGCCTAAAGAATTTGAGGGACTACAACTAATAAACATCAATTCCATGAGTTATTAACTCCTTATATTGTAGATCCTACAACTAAACAAATCTTCAAATTGAACAACTCCATTCTCTTCTCTAAATTCCTCCTTAAGAGTTACCTAACATGTCAAGGAAGCCTATTCAGCTATTCGTCAGTCCAATTTCTGTGGAAATAGAACATTAAAAGGGGCCCAGAATTTGCCTTTGCCTTTGTCCTTTAAGTAATAAAACCTTCCCTGATATAATGATTGTACACCATCATTTCATAAACCCACAATCATTTAACCTTTTAGCCAATTATGAAGCCCAGGACCCAATTTGGTAGAATACAAGCTTAAACCAAACTATATTATATTGAAATATGAAAGACAATCTCCAAAGATAAACCAAGTAAGTTGCGGAACTTGGGTCCTCTCTTTCTTGAGATCGCTCAAGCTCTAAATCAATTAGATCCATCCAACCCTTTCTCCTTCCCCTCCCCAACTATTTATAACAAATTAGTACGACCACTTCTGTAGCTAATTACTAATACACCCTTGAAAATTCTAATAATATTCCTAATCTTGTCCGAATTATCAGTCCTGATAATTGTATTGTATCAAGGCAAGAGGAAGGGATGGTTCTCATTGGAAGGTACAACCAGAGTTACCAGCATGGAATTCAGCCAATTCAATATGTTCCATTATTCACTTGCATATCATATTACTTTCTGAACCAGCTAGCACATCAACACAAATTGATTTAGCATTTCCACCTGCCCAAACTGGTAATCTAAAGCATGTGATTTATGAAGTCCAAACAACAAAAAGATGCAGTACATCCTTCTTTTATTCTTGGTAATGGAAGAAGCTGAAATCGCCTTGATGGTCGTTCTATCTAAAACTTCTAAGCATTTCCTGGAATCTTCACCTATCCCCACCTAAATCTACGGAAGCTGGAGGTATACCTCATATGTGAACTTCCCCAATTCCCCATAGCCGCTAGCACATTTAAACTCGTTATCATCTGGGCCCTGCTGCACAGGTAGAGCCAAATTCAATAGTGTCTAACCTCCAAATTTGAACAGTACATCCCCGACGGCATTAAAAAATAATGATGTTCCATAGCTCACGAGTCGAAACTGGCAAATTCAAGCAGAGTATATCTATACATACAGTCTCGGTTATGGTATTGGACGAAGATAAACCAGCCCTTGAGTACTTCTCAAGAACGACAAGTAAACATAATAAGAACATGAATAATCAAGATGAATAAAAGTAGAGCGCCAAAAACATCAATATTTATTTCACCACCCGTATATAACATTCAATCCTCCGACCATTATACCGATGCTTTGTGTTCTAATATTTCAAAATTGATAAGTAAGAATACCTTGCCTCGGAAGCAGCCGGCATCTTCTTTGTTTAGAATCAGATCCGATGAATCAACAACAAACAATTTAGCAATCATGCTTTGGGAAAACCATGGCCTCCATAGCCGAACGGTTGTTATAGAAATTGTCTGAGTTCATTTCAACCAATCGATTCTTTTCGCAATAGGGAAAACCTACCCCGCAGCGATCCATATCTGTAGGATCTTGAAGAAAGGGATTCTGCCATGTTCCGACTAATTAATACATTCTTTGTTTTCTTTTCCAAAATTATCCAATAACTTATACGATATTAGATATCTTCCAAAATTCCACAGACCCTAATCCCTGAGTCCTTTTTTCTTTTCTTTTTAATAATATACTTTTTAAAAATAATGTAAAAAAATAGGGTAGAAGGTGGGCGACGTGTGTACCTATACATGATTTTGCTTACTTCAATACGTACACCTCACTCTTTTTTTCTTATTGAATATTTCTAAATTTTAATTTTCAAAAACATCTTTCTTATTAAATATTTTTTCAAATTCTAATTTTAATTTTTAAAAATACATTTCTTTATTAAATATATTTCTAAATTTCAAATTTCAATCTCCAAATTCCAAATTCCAAAAATATATTTTCTTATTAAATATATTTTTAAATTCTAATTAATTTTAAAAAATATCTTTCTAAATTTCAAAATTCAATCTCTAAAAATACTTTTTCAAATTTCAAATTCTAGTCTCCAATTTTTTAATAGAAATATATTAACAAAATATATTATTAGAAAATATATTAAACAAATATTTACAATTCACTGATATTAACAAAATATCTAATTCTTTTTAGAATCAAAATGAGAAAGTATGACAAGAATAATTCTAAAATTAGATATTATATTTTTTAATAACATATCTAATTTGGAAAGATATTTTTTTAAATTGAAAATTGAAATTTGAAAATATATTTAATAAAAAAAAGATATTTTTGAAAATTAGAATTTGGAGATTTAGATATTTAATAATATATTTTGTTAATATATATTTTCTTACAAAAAAAATTGGAGATTGAAACTTGAAATTTAGAAATATATTTAATAAGAAAATGTTGTTTTAGAAATGGGAATTTGGAAACATATTTAATAAGAAAGATATTTTTGGAAATTTGATATTAAATATTAAAAAAAAAGTGGGGTCTACACATTAAAGTCGTACACCGTCCACGACTTCCAAGCAAAGTCGTGTATCCTATTTTTGTCAATAATTTACCTTCTAATTATTTTTGACATTATGTTTAAAAACACATTATTTAAAAAAAATTCCTAATCCCTAAAGAAATTTTAATTCCATCTCTATACATCCCAAACAAAATACTACATATCTTTATATTTGATTTATCTATATTTATTGACGGGTGTTTTTAATGATTAAAATTCAAACTATCAACCTCGTGATCGTCTAAGTGTTTAATTTTAGAAAATAAGTCATTTAAAAAAAATTGTAATATTTGACGATGATAAGAAAACATTTATTTCGCAACAATCCAAACCGACCCTTCGTCTAATTTCCTACTTTTAAGTTTCAAATTTGAATGAAACTTAAAAGTTATAACACTTCCCTATACAAATTCTTTTTTGCCTGCCTATAAAAATTGACCAAGCAAGCTCGAGACTTTACAAGGCTTATCAAAGATGATATAATAACAATCACAAATTTCAATCACTACAAATGCCACAAACAGTATATACACAAAGGACACGCAAAACGATCACACTACCAATTACCAAACATCACTACAAGCAAAGAACCAAAGCCTCAAAATGCGTTCATTTGAACAATAATCATATCTATATCCCAACAATGACTCAGTTAAGAATGAATCCAGCTTGGTCGTGCCTTCTCCATCCGCGCTTCCCCGGATGCTTCTTCGTTATCGATGCGTCGGTTGTTCCTGAATGCTGCAAGGCCAATGACATAAGCAATCACTAGAATGATCAAGACAACGATGTTAATAACCGAGACTTTCCTCCAGCTTCTCTTGAGGCTGGCCAGCACGCCTGCTTTACAAGAGTCGCAGTTGTAACAGAGCTCCGATTGATCATTGTTCCAGTTCGTGCAATCTGAATTGACAAGCACCATCCCCGTCCCTTCTACACCAGTCCACACAGTCTCATTTTGATAAGCAAAGCCACAATCTGAAGGAGGCTTACAGCAACCAGACTGAACAAATCAAATTGAAAACATTCAGACTCTCAAAAGAATGAATGTTAAATTTAAGACAACAGTTTCCCTACATCTTTCGGCATATTACACTCTTGCTAGTTTCTACAACAAACATGCATCAGGTGTAGAAGTTAATATTTAAAGTCGCCTTCTTTATATAAATAACAGTTTCTTTTTTCTTTGAGAATCAATTCGCGAGGAAAATGTTATATTATTGAATATAATAGACCATTTTAAAGTAATCCAGATCACGAAGGTCCTCGTCTTAGAACTGCGCAATTTTATTATACATCTCTGTTTCATATTTTGTTTTTGAAACTCACAACTCGCTTTTACTGTAGGTTTTGTTTTCTTGGTCAAAGACTTTGGTTAAAGTTCCAGATACAAGTTTAAAGGTCTTGTCGGACCATTTGGTTTTGAAATTTGTGCCACTTGTTTATCATGGATTCATGGTTTCGTTCCTAACTAAATATTTGAATTATACCCAAATTCCAAAAAACAAAAATAGTTCTTTAAAGTTTTTTTTCTTAGTTTTGGTCCCTTTTCTAAACACTCCTAAATATTAGATAACAACACAATCAATATGTGTAAGTAGTATTTATAAGCCTCTTTTTCGGTACGTAGTGTTTTACAAGCTTAATTTTTAAAAAACAAATAGTTTTCGTGTTTACAATTTGTAAGTTAAATTTACAAAACCAAGTAGTCATCAAACAGGTCTAAATAATTTAAAATATCTATTGTCCCTTAGAGCTGAACTAAGAGGAATGACTGAAGCTTCCGAGAAATTAGTGAGTTGGGTCATGAAAATGAGCATAAGACGAAGAACATGACCCAGTTATTAAAAAAATAACAAATCCATTTTATATCATACAGAACTAATAGAAAAATAGCAGAAAAGCTGAGAGAAACTGGAGGAAGATTCCCTCCATCCTAAATTGTCTTACTGATAAAAGTTTCAGAGTAACTTCACCAGATGGCTTTGACTTCCATTATAATCCAACATACAAACCAAAAGAATATGTCCCACCAAAAGAGGAGGATGTTCTAAGGGTAAAGTAACTTCAACATACAAACAAACTTACAAATCCAGCAGACATTGCTCTCACAGAAGAAAGGGGAAAACGACATATATTGATCTTTCAAAAGAAGAGAAAAGTGTCGTATTGATGCCAGAACAGAACATACAAAATAGTTAAGCAAAAGCTTTTCACTCCCAAAAACTAGATGGTTTTTCTGATTTTGATTCATCTTTTTTTCTAAGATAGGGCGGCGTCCACCGGCCATTTGGCATTGATTGCGACAACACTACGGCAGAAAGTAATCTATAGGCTAGTTGATTTCACTCTTTGAACCTATATGAGAATGTCCCAATACTCTAATGTGTTCTAAATAACTCAGTCATACTTTCTTTGGGAACTGTTGGGAGATTCTTAGATAATGGAAGTTCAAAACCTCCATCCCAGAAGAAGATTTGCAATAATGAAGAACTCTTTTTCACATAGAGCAACCTTATGAGGAAAAAGTAACGTAACAGGCAACTTTTGAAGAGGGAAAAAGTTAGTTTGCCTTTACACCAAAAGCCATCCTAGAGTTTAAATTAATAAAGCTTGCAAGTTGCAATCCACCATGAAAAGCCACCAGAAAAACTTCCTTGAGTTTAGCTTGCCCATTTAATATTAGAAACCTTAAATCCATCAGAAGTCAAAACCACCTAAAAGTGCCTTTCCACTCTCCCTTCCTATTCTATTCCCTCTGATTCCAACTTTTTTGCAAACCCAAAAAGGGAGAGTGGATCAGAAATCCAACTCTGACCCAACAAATCCACTTCCAAATATTATCAAACAAATCAACAAACAGGGGAAAACAAATCATATGAATAACAGAAGAACATCGAAGGGGAAAAAATTCAAAATCACAGCAAAACAATACCTCAATAGGGCTGAGCTTCCTGAGACTAAACATTTCAACAGACTCAGGAACACCCCCAACAATTCTTCCCATCTTCTTACAAACCTTAGAATCTCTAATACACGAACTGATTTTCTCCCAATAGCTCTCCTCTGCAACTCGATCCTTCAACCAACCGGAATAATCCTGAAGATAATAATCCAAATACACCCTACTGGGGACTGTCCGGCCAGAGCCTTTATCAGTGACAGCATAAGCAAAGACAATAAAAACAATCAAAGCAACGATGATGAAAAACATAACAAAGAGGTAAAGCCACATGAGAAAAGTGTTCCGGTAACACGCGCCGGCAAATCCAGCGAGTGAAACAACCATAATCGCAACTCCGATTATGATCAAGGGCCACTGAAGGAATCTAAGACACTCGGTACTGTTGGCTTTGCTACTGAGCCATATCCCACCAGCGAGGATGGGGATTGAGAGGACGAAAGTTAGGAAGTTGAGTAACCCAATCAAATGGTTGCTAGTTCTCATACTGAAAATGGGTTTTACTGATCTTGATTCTGGAAATGGAGAAAGATGATGGATTTATGAAGAAGAAGAAGAAGAAGAAGAAGAAGAAGAAGAAGAAGAAAAGAAGACGAAGGAAGAGAATGTAAATTGAAAGGAGCAGGTTGTTTGGTTGTGGGGCTATAAAGAAAGTGTTGTAATGCAGTTTTATGGAGAGTGTGTGATTGTGTTGGTTTGCATGGACCGAGCCGACATGTCGGTCAGCGAAAGTTTCGCCTCACGAAAAGCTGAGTTTTCATTTCCAATTCCCTAATGGGAGCGCGGGATATAGGGGGAAATATACGGTTTTTTTAAATACAGAAATACTATTTTTGTAACTATTTCATCCTTTTTTTAATATTTTTAAATTTGAGCATTATTTTTTTCAAATCTTAATAATGTTTTTAATCTTTACCCAAGGTTGAATTCTTAGTTAAATTCTTAAAACAATCGTTTTTTTAATTATTTATTTTTAGTTTTAAAATTTTGGTTTGCAATGTAGACAAAAAAAAAATTAAATTGATACATTTATAAAAGTTTAAGATCTAAATTGATAAAGTTATTAATTTGAGATTAAAATTGATACATATTCATTTATAAATTGATATAATTATTAATTTAAGTTTACGTGCATAATTGAAAAATTCTTTAAATTCTTTTAATAAAATAATATAAACTACTTTTTTTAGAAAATAGTTGGAAATGATAAAACAGCCTAACGAATTTAAAAACATATAACAAAATTTTATTTTCTATCTAACTATAACTCGCTGGTGCCTTTAAAATTTCAAGATCAATAACGAAATAAAATTTTAGTATAGTTTAGTTTATTTTGTTATGGTTGAAAATGATGATTAAGGATGTTATTTGAGAATTTGACAATTTAAAGGGTTAATTTGATGAGATATGTTTGAGCTGCATTAAGTGTTGCATGATTAATAAAATATTTGTTTGATCATGATATCAGGGTGTTTGCATGTGCCTTTTGGACACTTGTCGGTTCTTTGTCACAAAGTGAAATCATCACTATACTATACGTGATATTAAAAATTATTATATTACAAATTCAAGTCTAATTTTAAATAAATATCTAGATTTTATATTCAATTCTACTTTATATTTATTAGGTCCACAAACTTTAAGATAAAAACTAATTTTGTATCCATCTATTAAATACACTGTTTTTCTTTTCTTTTTTTTTTCTTTTTTTTTTAATTCAAAGACTTATTATATATATAATTCAAAAATTAAAAAGATATAAATAGGGTATTTTGGATTGAGTAAAATATTGAGAGCAAAGAATTGTGAAATCATGATGAATTGTGATTTCATGGGATTTACGATGTAGAGTGATAAGTGGTAAAATGGATACTTTTGATGGTGGCATCTACCAACTTCTTAGAATAAATTAAAAGCATATTTCGTTAACTCATGCTTATCAACTATTGCATCAAATTTAATTTAACCTTGAGAAATATGTATATTGTTTTGTGGTTTATATAAACTCCAATGGTCAACCGTTTGTCAAAGTAAATTTAGGTCAGAGAAAATTGTGTGATCTCAAGGTGAGAGGTTCGATTTCTAATTTCCCAATTGTGATTATATAAAAAGAAATGTCAAATCACTTTGTATTTTATTCCATTTATCCAATGTTATTGTTGAGGAGTATGATTTTTTAAACCAAAAAATGAATTTACCACATTATTCTAATAAACATAAGTTAGAGAAATATTTGAAGTGAGAAAACATTTTAAAATACTTACAAATCTAACCAAATATTGCAATCTATCTCCAATATACGAATATTATTATATGTGACAATTTTTTGAGAATGTTTACAACTGTAGCAAAATATCACAATTTATCTTATGTAGACTATAATTAAATTATTATGTGCGTCTTTGTGTCTACCATGAATGTAGATAGACACAAGTAGAACTATATTTTAATCTATCGCAGTTCATTATAGATGAATTACGATATTTTACTATATTTTATAAATATTTTAATTTATTTTGATATATTTGAGAACAACTTTTACTTTAATCATATGATATTTTTTTTGTAATTGCCATTCATAATTATATTATATTTCCATTTTTGGACTTGATATTTAATTTAGAGTAGTATTTGTAAGTTTATATTTTATTTTTTTAAAATAAAGTTATATAACCAAATGATTTCTTATTTTTATTTTTATTTCTTATATTAAGCTTAAATACACTATTTTTTTCCATGTGTTTACTGCATTTTTGCAAATCTATTCTATATACAAAAGCTTCAATCCGGAGAAACTTTATTATCTCAATTATACCTTTAAATTTAGTTCTATGTTCCAAATCACTTTTTGGTTTTATGTTAAATTCATTTTTAATTTTATTTGTCTTGTAATATATATAAGTATAAAAAACACACCCTCCCTCACTACTTTTTGAATTAATTATATTTAAGTTTAATGTAATTAAAGTATGCGCAATGTGAAAAGTTGAATGCATATGTTTTTTTTATTTACCCACTACATTTTTAATTAATTATACTTAAGTTTAATGGAATTAAAGTATAGAATATGAACAATTGGGATGCATTATCATTTACATTTTAGAAATTAGTTACAAATTAAATATTTTATTAATTCTAATTAACAATACAATGTTGAAAAGTTTTTGTAACACTTTTTCTATCGTATAAGAGGCTTCCTTGATTTTTTTTTTCTACCAACATTGTTATTGAGAAATTTGGATCCATCCAATGGATTGTGTAATGGGACAAGATTGGTATGTCGGTTATTTAGCAAAAAATATTATACATGTTGAAATAACAATGGTTGATTATGCAGTAAAATAAGTTTTTCTTCTCCGAATACCATTAAGCCCATCAAATGACAATAAATATCCATTCAAGTTCAAGAGAAAACAATTTCTCATACATTTATGCTTTACAATGACAATTAACAAGGCACAAAAACAAACAATTCCTAATGTTGGAATATATCTTCACATGTTTTATCATGGACAACTTTATGTTGCACTAGAAAAATTTTAGTGAAGACAACAAAAGTTTAGATCAAGCCTATAGGTGACAATAAGTTACTTCCAAATTATATAAAAAAAAAATGTTTATATATATATATATATATATATGCAAGTCTTATATTTTAATTTAATTATTTTAACTTATTCTATGTACATCTAATTTTATTACATTTTGAATTCCGTACATTTAAATTTAGCACAACCTAAATATACACATACAATATTTACTATAATCTAAAGCTACGCATTATATGTATCATGCACAAGTCTTTTACTAATATCTTAAAGAGATCAAACAAGCATTGAATAACTAATAAAGATTAAAAACTTTACTAAAAAGAAAAGTAAGAAAATAAAAACAAAATTTCATTAGCAAAATATTAAAAACCAAATAGATACAATCTAAATCGACATCAAACTTCAACTTAAAATTTAGGATACGTTCTATCGCTGGAGATAGAGTTAGAGTTAGGGAAGAGTCAAGCTCGTTGTTTATTTAACTTAAAAATTTGACGAGCTACCGTAGTTAACAACTTGATTCCCTAGGAGAGACTATAACGAAAACCATATACCCTTTTTTAATTTTATTGCCAATACAAGAATCTCATCCATCACCTGAATTATTTCAACCCAATGGAATTCTACCAACAAATTCTCGTCCTAATTATGTGAATTAATTTCTTATTAAATGCATATTTCCTTATAAGTAATCTATGTTTGTTTTATTATTTTTTTTTCCCTTCCATTAATGCAAAAAATGAAACACATGCCCCGCAGGTGGGCCCCTAGCTAAGGTATGGAACCCATGGGCACATTTTGTATGAGAGGATTTTGATTAATAAATAATAGTTTATAAGATAAGGTAGTTACAAATTTTTAACATCATAAATTGCTTTCATAAAGATGCTATGCTATTTTAATTGAGATGACAGTTCATCTTTTGGACAAATATATATAGTCGTTTTCTATTTTTATATAGTTTTTAATGAAAATATAATTTGAAAAAGAAAAAAAAATGGGATGCGGAATGCATTTTTAGATTTTTAAAGTTTGTTTTTTTTAAAAACACAACCGTGGACAACTATTTTAAAAGCTAAAATAATGCCAAACAAAGAATAAGTGATCTTTTAACTTTTATTTATGTTTGTTGTTATTTAGCCAAATTAATTATGAAGTGGCATCAGCTAGTGCATGATATTCAAACTCTGTATTGGAAACGGAAAATAACAGATTGTTTCTTGCTTCTCTAGAAGATAAGAGCGTCACCTAGATAGAAGCAATAATCAGTTGTAGACCGTCTATCAGTAGGATCGTCTGTCCAATCAGCATCAGAGAATCCAAAGAGAACCAGGGAGGATTGGGAGGAGAACTGTAGACCATGACCCAAAGTGCCTTTAATGTAGCGAAGAATATGAAGGACGATAGTGAAGTGAATTGTACGAGGAGCAGTCATGAATTGACTAACAATGTGAATTGCATATGCAATATCTGGACAAGTCACAGTTAAGTAAATTAGGCTGCCAATAAGTTGTCGATATAAGGTGGGATCATCAAAAGGAACATCATCAAAAGGAGTGAGGTGCACATTGGGATCCAAAGGTGTTGAGGATGTAGCAATATCAGTAATACCATATTGATTGAGGTGGTCAGAAGCATATTTTGCTTGAGATAAATAGTAGCCACTGGGTGATGATGAGATCTCAAGACCAAGAAAGTAGTTGTGAGAAATACGTAATCGTTGAGAGATAAGATCCAACAACGAAAACCTTTATGTTCAGTGCCATAACCCAAGAAACAACATAGACGAGCACGAGGTTCGAGTTTTGTATGTTCATGAGGATGTAATAATACAAAACATGCACAACCAATGACTTTGAGATTAGAGTAAGAGGGAGAAGTACCGTATAGTCGTTCAAATGGGGAAATATTGTGTATGACCTGATATGAAAGGCGATTGATGACATAAACAGAGGTGAGGACGGCCTCTGCCCAAAATTTTTCAAGGCATGAGGCAGAGAGGAGTTGAGCACGAACAGAGTCTAGAATGTAACGGTGTTTGCGTTCTGCTCGTCCATTTTACTGGGAGGTGTGAGAACATGAGCATTGAATCAAAGTGCCTTGTTGGGCAAGGAAGCAAAGAAAGCGATAGTCCTTGTACTCCATTGCATTATCGGTGCGAAGAATTTTAATGGTGCTGGAAAATTGTGTTTGGACCATGTTGGCAAACTCAATATATATTTGATATAAGGAGGAACGATTTTTAAGAAAGTAAATCCAAGTAAAACGAGAATAGTCATCAATAAATAAAACAAAATATCGATAACCATTGACCATAGCACATGGAGCAGGTCCCCAAATATCATAGTGAATTAGGCCAAAATATTTATCACATAAATAAGCAGAATTAGGAAAGGACAAAGTAGGTTGTTTTGCTAGTTTGCAATTTAAACAGTCAAGAGTGCTAAACTTAGAAACATTATTCAACATACCATTAGAAGCTAAACTACGGAGTTTATCAGAGGATGCATGACCTAGACGAAGATGCCACTAAAATATAGTGTTATTAGTGGCTGGAGCAGAGATGGTTGGGAACATAGAAGAGTGCTGAAGAGATGTGAGCTCAAATAATCGACCCACCTTCCGTCCCGTACCAATCACTCGTCACGTCTGAGAATCCTGAACCTGACAACCATGAGAAGAAAAGACAATAGTAAGTTTGAGATCACATGATTGGCCAACAGATGCTAGTTTGAATGTAAGATTGGGGACATGGTAGGTGTTGAAAAGTTTTATGGTGGGTGTATTAACAGTGCCAATGTGGGAAATATACATGTGATTACCATCAGCAGAGTGAATTAGAGGAAGTGAGTGAACAGAAATATGAGAGGATAACAATGAAATGTCAGAAGTCATGTGATTACAACAAGTCGAGTCAAGGAGCCAAGAGATACCTGGGGTGACAGCAAGAGCGGTAGAGTTGGAAGAGATCACTAGTTTTTGTAAATCATGAAGATCAATTAACTGAAGGCTCGAAGGTGTAGTGATATCAAATGGTGTAGCAGCAACAACATATGGAGAACCAACTTTAGAGGAGAAATTGGGTTTGTGTGAGTGACCAGAGGGGCGGGGTGGACGAGTTGAACAATGATCCAAAATGTGACCTCGTTTGTGACAATACCTGCACTCAATGGTAGGACAATTAGCAAACTTATGGCCATGAAGTTTATAATTCTTGCAGAAACTGGTCTCATTAGTTTGTCGAAGATAAGTAGTGGCAAGAGCAACGTCAGAGGGCAGAGTGGAGACAATGCTAAGTCTTTTTTCCTTAAATAAGATATCCTGAACAACAGCGTCAAGAGAAGGCAGGGGTTACGATGTAATATAGCAGCACGAACAGATTCATATTCTGGTCGGAGACCCATTAAGACTTTGATAAGGCGAATATGATCAGGGCTAATTTTTTCTTGGTCTAACTAAGTCCAAATGAGCTGAAGAGTAGCTAGATATTCGTTCACAGATTAGCCCACTTCCTGATTTAGACTAATAAGTGTAGAATGCAACTGATAATAATGATCAAGTCCTATAGACTGAAAACGTGTGGACAGGATATCCCAAAGTTCTTTCACATATCAAAAGCATCAAATTGAGTATGGATGACTGGAATAGAAGTGTTACCTAACTAGGTGATGATTTAATGGTTTTTGCTATCCCAGTCCTCAAGTCTTTCAATGTATTTAATATCCTCCGTAGTAATTTCATGGATCAAGACATCAGAAGTATTTACATTATTATTGGTGTTTTTCACTAAAGGAGTGGGTTTGATAGGTTTGGTGATATCTCCCGTAACAATACGCCATAACTTCCGACCTATCAAAAAACTTCTCATTTGGTGGGCCCAGGTAATATAATTTTTTACCATCAAGAATGGTGCTAATGGGACAGGCTACGTCGTTTTTCTCCATGAGAACTAAGATGCAAATCTGCAAACACAGAATGGAGCACAACGGGAATGGTTCTGTAGACGGCGGACTTGGGAGCTTCACGCGGCAGTGAATCTGCAAACAGACTGAATTTGAATGGACTGAACATATTTGAACATGGTGGCAGATCTGAATGTGGCGGCAGATCTGAATGGACTAAGTTTGAACGGGTGCGGATTGATGCAGACGACGCGCTGTGGATACGTAATAAAGTAGTATATTAACGAAGGAACGACGCGTTGTGAATTCGGCGAAGATCTGTAACAGATTTGGGTGATTTTCTGAAACTAGAGTTGGACGGGAATGGGCTCACGACGAAGATCAGCGACGGATGGATGGGCGCGAAAAAAAACTGATGTGCGGAGAGCTGATTCGCGGATGGGCGTAGAAAACTGGTGCCGAAAAACTGATGAAGGCCGCAACGACGGCTAGGTTAGAAAATGAGGGTTGCGGCTAGGTTATTTTTTAGGCTCTGATACCATGTTATTTTCTGGTATTTTTCTTGAAGAATATTACAATATACATGTACATTTTATACACAAAAATAGTACCAAACAAGGAAAAGATATTGGTGGAAAATACAGAATAATTTTCTCCATGATTATAGGATCTAATTTCGTTAATATATGTAATACATCGTTAATATATTTCGATTTTTTAAAATTAATTAGTTTGACTATATATAAATTTGAAACTTATTTTAAACTAATTAAATGAAATCGAAAATTCAATAATTTATTGCACACAATGTTAAAAGTTTAAAGAGTTTTTATATATAATTTTAAAAGTTATGGTTCTATATGACATAGATTTAAAAGCTCATGAATATAATTAAATATTTTAATAAGTTTGGGAACAAGATAAAATGAAACTTTAACTCTGTTCCGAAACAATTTTATTCTTCAAGAGAAAATTTATATGCACCATCTTTCCATCCATTTATTTGTTTAGTTGTATATATGGGTGTGTCAAACTTCAAGCCAAGTTTTAAAAACTCTTTTTCTAAATAGCATTAAAATTTTATTTTGTTTTAATAATTTACCTAAGAATTTAATGGTTTGTTAAAAGAGGAAAACCACAATTGAAAAATTGCAAGAAAACAAATGTATAATTTCTAAAAACAAAAATAAAGCCCCACCCAATAAAATAATGTTTTTAGTTTCGTAATCTTCTAGATTTACGTTTGTTTTTCTAAAAATTTCTCAAATATTGAGTTGTCCTCTTTCGAGAAAACACTATAACTCGTAGTCAAAATTAACAAAAACAAAAATCAATAATAAATTTCGATAACGTTTCTTTTTTTAATTTCTGATTATAGACATTATTATTGTTGTTCGTGTTAAGCACAACCACAACTAAATTAAGGGATTATATAAAGAAATAAATATAAAAATAAAACGTTGTGGATAAAGAGAACTCCAAATACCTTGCTTCTTTGTAAAACTAAATTCACAATTGAAAACTTATGTTTGTTTTCTATCAATTGTCATCTTATTCATTTAAAATTTGAAGCTTATATACGAAAGACTCTAAATTACTACATGGTTACTCAAGGATATTATATACATACAATGTACATATGCGTACATGTACATACAAGGGGAGAAGATGCGTAAAAAATTATCTTAAATGACAAAACTATTGAAAATATTTACAAATATATCACACTATCACAGACTACTAGTGATAGACAATAATACAATACTGTTCGAGTCCTATACAGTAGTCTATTACATTCTATCGCTGATAGAAAGTAAAATGTTGCTGTATCTATACACACGTTATTGACCGCTCAAGGACATAATAAATACAGACAATTGTTTTAAATGATAAAAATGCTTGTAAATATTGCAAAATTTCACATACTATCAACAATAGGCCACTATCTGAGTCATTTAGAGTAGTCTATCTCATTCTATCACCAATAAAAAATATAATTTTACTTTATTTATAAATATATAAATATTTTGATTCATTTTACTATATACGAAAATAATTTTTTTTATACGCGTGCAAATTGCTATTTTAAAAGTTATAAAAAAATAATAATTCCAATGAAATAGGTGGCAATGATTGAGTGGCTAGTTAACACTTTACTTACACTAAAGCCAATGTGCAGTTTGGACAAAAATATTTTATATAAAATCATAACATTAGAGAAACTTGGATGGTTGTGACAGAGAATGACTTAACAACAACCATTGACTTCACTGTTGCGTTTTCAAAAACAATTTGTCCATTATTTTGTTTGGATATGCAATTGTTTTGCATTGTTATGTAATTTAAATAACAATCAATATTAAAAATCATAAGAACACTATTGTACAGCTGTCTAGTTGGAAGAAGTCGTTCTTTATTGAGTTCAAACAGATAGACATAGTCTTTCAAAATGTATAAACCTTGGATCGAACATTTTTGTGTGTTCTTATGTATATATTATGTTTTAATTATTTGGATATTTTTGTTACTTTCCCCATTTTATATTAAAAAGATAATACTTATAAAGTACTGATCGGTATAAAACTTGTTAAAATATATATCACCATCCTTTTTTTTCTTAATTTTAATATATTTGAAAACAATCCTTTTATGATTGTGATACTCTTTATAAATTAGAAATAAAGATATATATATATATATAGGTGTATTGTAAGTTAATCATTTTTATGAATATCTCGTTGTATTATCTAGTGGTGATCATTTCTTTTTATGTTTTTCTTTATCGTTCTAGAGGAAGTTTTGCTATTATTGATGGGATCAATGGAGTTGTTTTTGTTGGGATATATTATTTTTTGTACGTGCTTTATTTATTTACCTTGTGTTTTTGTGGATTTTTGTCCTATTTATTATAGTGTTTTGGTTATGATTCAACGTGTGTTTGGAATACATTTTTAAATGATTAATTTTAAAAAACTAATCAATTTTAACAAATTGAAGTATTTGACAACTATTAAAAAAAATATTTTTAAAATGTGTTTTAAACCGCTTTTATCAAAATGGTTTAAATAAAAATTAGATTTTGATTTTTTTTAAGTCAATCTGAATGTGTCTTTGTTAGCAATACAACTAATTATATATATATATATATATATATATATATACTTATAAAAGCAAAGTAAAATCGATAAGAAGTGCATCGTTTAAATAAGCGATAGACTCTAAACCATTTGAAACAATAATAATAATAAAAATTGTCATAATTACATACGATGATGTGCCAATAATAGTTCGACCGTTGATTTGATTTCTCTTATGCATCTCATTGAAATTATACAAATATATGGACATATTGCAAATACGATGGTTTATATATATATATATATATATATATATATATATATATATTACATCATATGATAAGAAAAACAAAAAACAATTGATAGCATATATTTTTTTTCATATTGCAATTATGACAAGTAATTAGATATATCAAACGACTATCCGAGCGCTATCTACTTTTGTAATTTAGAAAATGAAGTGACATTGGTCATATTATCATAAAAGTTTTTGCTATTTTTACAAACACTCTAATAAAAAATCTATAGGTTAATCAGAAATACAGACAGAGTTTTACCTTGACTACCGGTAATCACATAGATACATAGACAACGACAAATATCAATTTGTATGAAGAATTTTGAGGGTTATGTTGGTAAGCATCTTAATATTTACTCGTACAAGCGATTTTTACGTTGACATTACCTCGATGTACAATGTAATTATAGTTGAATAATATTTTTGAGTTGATAATATTATATTGTCTTAGAGATAGGTGGACATTTAATTAAATATTATTGGCATTTATTGTGTTAATATCACTTTTGTTATATTTTTCTTCTCCATAAACTTGTAATTTCACGCCTATTTTTAAGATCTAAATACAAAATTGAGAGTTCTATTAAACACATCTCTATAACTAGCCCCATTTGATATAGTGTCGAGCTTTTGGTCCTTCAAAATTTGCACATAAACACTTCCTAAGTCAGTATGATGTGTATTTTATATTAATATTCTTCTAAGAAAACCAAGATAATTTTTTTCTTTTAGATAAACAGTTGTTAAAAAAAAATATCAATTAAAATTTAAATATTTTTCTACGAAAAAAATAAAGAGAATTGTCGAAAATGGAAAATTTAACAAACTATTTACAAAGTATAGTAAAATTTCAAACTCTATCGATAGTAGATATCGATAAAAGTCTCTATCAATTTGTAAATTATTTTTTTTGAAAAAATATAATTATAATTAAAAAATCAAGAGAGTAAAATAGATTTCAAGACGATAAACACGATTATGCCTTAAAAATTTAATCTTGTAATTTAAAGTTAAAAAAATCTCAAATGAGAAAACATAGCAATTTTTTCTTAAAAAAAAAACATCTAAAAACTCGATCGAAAATTGAAAGAACATTCCAAGAAGGTTCCATAAACATAAACAACCAAAGCTTAAATGGGTCAATGCTTCATCATCTTCCTCATCTTTCTCTATGACTCTTGTTTGATTTCATTAATACTTTAATTAAATATATGCCAATGTTTTTTCAATCCTTATCAATGCAAACTCATTCATATAAAATATTTTAATAAACCGTATCTCTGCTTTGCCTTGAACCTCGAGAGCTTGAAAGTTGCAGGCTTTTGGTCATTTCAATACTTTTAATAAAGTATCCAAAATCCCTTCCATTTCTTCTTCTTCACCCTCTTTCTCAACAAAAATGGCTGCTTAAAATTCCCATTTCTTCCAGGTTTGCCCTAATTTTTTACCCTTTTATTGTCACTGCAAAATGGTTTGAATTTGAACTGTTTAATGTGATGTTCTTCTTGATTTTGAACTTACATTCTAGGGTTTTTTTTTCTTCATTTTATTGGAATATTTGCAGTTACTTTGTGTGGGGAAATTTTGGGGTTGTTCTGTATTTAGTGGAGAATGGACAAAACAAGAAGTTTAGGGCAGTTTCTTTTGTTTGTTTGTTTTCTTTTTTCCCCCCATTTTTAAAAAACTCTTCTTTTCATGCGGTTGTTTTCAAATTTCAAACCCTCTTAACATTTAATTATACATGCCTTTCTCCTTCTTTCACGGCCAAACTGGGAGGGAACTTCAATGAAAATTTACCAAAATGCACTTCTATAGCAAGGAATTTACAGGTGGGGAGTTATTAAGTACTAAGAACTTCAAGATTTTTCTCATTTGTGGAAAGGGTTATTTCTGGAACTTTATATTTTCTATATCTGTCACTCTCTTGTAGGCCCTTGAGACATTATAGAGGGCCTGAGTATTAAAGAAGTGTTCTTGAAAGCTGACTGAACTATTTGCTTTTTTCTGTTTGGTTCATCTCTCTTTTCTCTTGTCTTTCATCTTCTTCAGAGTTTTCTTTCTTTTTTGGTTGTAATATCAAAAGGGTTTCCCCCATTTTTGTGAACCCTTTTCACTTCACATTGGTCACCATGAACTTGTTTTGATCCTCTTGGTTCCTCTATGAACCCTATCTATTGCAGCCTTGCTTGTCTTTTGTGGGTGAGGGAACTGTCAAGTAGCTTTAATCAAACCCATTGTGTTGATACTTTGTTTTCAGAGATAGGAAGTGATGCAGACTTCAAAATCCAGGTATTGAAGTATTTTTTTCACTGTTTTTTTCCTTCTCAAAAGCTTTCTTTTCATGATTCTTGGTCATTTTCTGGAAATGGGCATGACTGTTTGAAGTTGAATGTTCGTTCGATCCATTGGTAGGATTAGTAGGAATGAACTGAAGTGGTGCAGTTAATGGTTCAGTTGTTCTTCATTTGTCTCTCTGAACTTGTTTCATTAAATTTATTTTGATGATTTCAAGCATTTCATTCTTTTTGTTCGAGTTTCTTGAGAATGTTTGAAGAGGCTTAATGTTGTACCTAACACTAGTTAAGCCGAGGGCTTTCCACTATCGAACAAGTGAAGTGGATTCCATATGATGAAACCTGGTTTTGTTACGTATTTTTATTTTCATTCGAGAGCTAAAGTCTTGTTTTTTTTGAGTGATTTTGAAATGGTTAAAATCACTTCAAAACTTGTTTTTAATCATCTAAGATCAATTTTGATTGTATGGAAATTGTTAAATGGTCAGAGGTTTGTTTTGGAATGTTTTTAAACTAGGCAAAAATGATTTTGTATACATATCATATGTTGAGAGAACCATCTCCTTTCTTGCTTCTCGAAAGGTTTCTGACTCGTTTTTGCAAGGACGTGTCTGTATACTGAATTCACATTCAATGAGTAATGGGAAATTGGCCATTGCTCTGCTGGAAATTGGTTTGTCATGATGATCTGGAGTCTCTTCGTTTTGAAAGAGTGCCTATGACTTCCACCGAGCTGCCAATTGGATCTCCACTTCAGTTTTTGACAATTTATCACTGTTGACTTTACCAAATGGGTCCTCACCCCAATTATATCGTTTTTGACTACCAGCACTAGGAGTTCAATCTGTTTTGGAAAAGATACTTTCTTCTTAGTTTTTATGATTCCGTATATCTCAATTGCAATTCGTGACAGCCACGATACACCTGCTCTTAGCTGTTCTTGGCGAGAACTATCTGGATATGTTAAGGGAACCTGAATTCAAGATTAAAAACCAAGAATATGGGACTGGAATATATTACCACATTAATTAAAGTAACAATAAAGAATCTTAATTCTTTAATTATCAATCCACATTATTTTTAAACCACCATTTTTTAACTATTTATTGGCTAATTTCTCATTTACCTCTGCAGATATTCCTAATGTTCCCTGCCTTCTTATAGTATCATCTTTGTTAACTATTAAAATATTGATTGCCTTATCAGCATGTGATAGGCAAACTTACTGCTAAAGCTTTTAACTCCTACTGAAATGTTTTGATATATTTTTTATGCCAGAAGTTCATTGGAGACCGCCAAAAAGGTTTCTTTAAAAGCTGCTCGTCAAGTTAAGCCCACAGCATTGAAGTGTGACTCGTCATCTTCTTCCAATCAAACAGGAAGGATATCTAAAGAGAGAAGCCCTAAAATTATTGGCAGATCGCCCAGAACTCCACTATCAGAGGTACACTATCTTTAGAAAGTTAAATGGTATGGTTGAGTATCTGAACATAAAATAAAAGAGCAATATATCAGTATCTCTTGTTGTGCTTATCATTTTTTAAGTTTCCATTGATATTTCACTGATGTTGTTCTTGAGTTCGTATGGAAAAATTTTAAGGAGCAATTAAGAAAATATATTTTGGATTGAAGTAATCCTTCTCTAGTATAAAAACCCATACGAAAGCTTCTTAAACTCTTCTGTTTGGATTAAGCTTTGGAACTTGGAAGTAGATTTTTTTCAGGGTAATTTCTTTATGTCTAGAAATTGGCTTTATATTACTATTATGTTTATGGTTTTTCATCAAAAAGAAAAAGAATAAGGAGATGTGGCTTTGTTTTGTAAAATAATGAATACAACGAAGGGAGGGAGATAAAGCATTACTGGATGTACCATTTTGTAAGTTTAATGTTTGGACTTCCTCCAGACCACCCACATATAGTTTTCAGGAAGAACATGGGAGCACAATTCACACATGTTATTCTCCTTAAATATTCATATTTTTCAACCGTCTTTTTAGAAATTTCCACCCATTCAATTGAGATTTGTAAATGTAGAAACCCAGAGCGTGTGAGATTTCTCATGTGAACTCGTATGTGGTCAAATTTGCCTTTCTCTTCCGAATATCTGTTCAAATATGATGATTTTCCTACGATTCGTGATTTATTATAAAAAATGTGAATTGATAAAAAAAAATGGGCTTGAAATTTTCTTTAGTGGTTGTACTATGATCTCACAAGTTGCAGTACTGTAATGTATGATTTGTTTCCTCTAGTGAATAACTAAAGCTGAATCCTATCAACTTGGTTTTTTTATTTTGCAAATAATTAGTTGTGCTTTGTTATAAAAATCCTATCAACATTTTATTTAGTGGCTGTACTAAACTAACAAGTTGAAGTAAGGTAATGTCTGATCTGTCTTCTCTCTTGTTCAGAAGAAGTGCCAGAACAAAATATCCGAGTTGGAATCTCAGATTTCTATCCTTCAGAAGGATCTTAAAAAGGCAAAGGAGCAACTTCATTCATCCAAGTTGCGGAAGGACCGAGCTCGAGTTGATGCTGAGGTGTCCAGTGTGCCTTCAAATGCCAAGGAGCATCGGCTATCTTCTTCCGAGCAAGGTCATCCTAAAGAGCTTCAGAAGCAAGCACAAGAAGATGATCAATCTCTGCACTCTGCATCTGAGGTCACTGATAAGTCGGAATCTGTTGATTCAGTTGCCTTAGCAATGGTGAATGTAATGCAGCAGCTTAAACTCAAACTTCGGGTAGTTGATGAATCTAAAGCTTTTCAGACGAAGCATGCAGGATCTGTTAATGAGAAGCACAGTAAATTGAAGAAATTTCTGTCAGAAATTCTCTCCCTTATGGGAAGCATGAAAAACCAACTGCAAGATTGTGAAGTATCTGAATCTCAGGTCCAAGCACTTATAAGTGAAACTACAGCACAATTGGAAACTGCAAAAGAAATGGTGGAGTTACTTGGATCTGATTCTACAAAAGCTTTTGAAGATTGGAATTCAGTTACGTTGGAGTTGGACGAGTCTCGGGAACATGTAAGCATACTGGAAACGCTTGTTTGTAAATTGGAACCTGCCCTTGCAAATGCTAGTTGGAAAGCTTTTGAGACGTTTGCAGTTGGCAAGAATCGAGAGCAGGAAACACAAGAAGGTGAGACAAGGGAATCAGAACAGTTGGAAGCAGATCTTAGCTCTCCTCAATCAGCTCCACTCGCTGTTGAGGGTGAATATGAGGGGAAACAAGGTCAGAGTACCCTTGAGCCAAAACCTTCCACAGAGGCTAAACATGTGAAATCTGATGCAAACCCGAGAGAGATTGAACTTAAGAAGGAATTAGAAAAATCAAGACTTGAAATTGACGAGTTTAGGGTGAAATTACTCAACAGGGAAACTGAATTAAGGAGCATCACAGAAGAGAACTTGGAGTTAAGTTGTAAGCTCGAGAAGAGCCTATCGAGCCACCGAGTATACGAACTAGAGAAAGAGTTGGATGACTTGAAGAACTGCATTGCAGATCTAAAGGCCAATCTCTTAGACAAAGAAACAGAATTCCAAAGTGTATCAGAGGAGAATGAAATGCTGATATCTGAAATTAGTAAAAGGGACACAATCAAGACCAAAGTGAAGGAGGATACAACGACCGAACTAGTTACATCCACGACAATAGACAGGGACACTCAAGTTAAACTCGGGATCATAGCAGAAGAAACAGATCGAAGTACTAGCAGGAAATCTGTAGGCATAGCCGAACTCGAAGCAGCACAAGCAGCGAATGCAGAAATGGAGATGGAACTGAGAACACTGAAAGTGCAGTCGGAGCAATGGAGGAAGGCGGCAGAGGCAGCTGCAGCCATGATTTCAGCTGGAAGCAATGGGGAATTCGTAGGCAGAACAGGATCAATGGACAGCAACTACAATGCCATTACCGGTAAGATCGGTCCGCTGTACTCAGAAGATTCAGATGATGATTTACTGAAAAAGAAAAATGTGAATGTACTAAGAAAGATAGGGGTGCTTTGGAAGAAACCGCAGAAATAGAAATCGGATTGTAGGCTTGTAGTGTTAGTTATGTTTTTTCATTTCCCCACGGCCATTGATGTTTTTTTCTTCATTTTGTAGAGAGCTCTCTTCCAAATTTGAGAATTCAGAATGCTATTAATAACTTATAATGGTGACAGTTGATGCACTCTCTTTGCTCTTTGCATTCATCTGAATATGTAATTAAACAATTTCCAAGCTTTTCCTTTCTTTTAGCTGTTCTTAGAATTGTACTGACACGAACAGTTAAAGAGTAATTTTCAGGGCATCTCTTCTAGCAAATGAGTCCAAAGCAATGGAGTTCAAGGGACAAGGCGAGAAATTATGTTGATGTCTTCAACTGTTTAGAGAAGTATTAGTCAAATAACTATGTTGTTGTAATAGGGGAAAATTAAGGGAAACTTCTATTTTTATTTTACTATAAACTTTCAACAAATGGTACCTTAAATGTTGATAAATGTTGCAATCTTAACCTTAAGTTTTGAAATGTATTGCAATTTTTTTGCTCGACAAGTCTCACTCTTATGGGTTGGATGAGATATTTATATATATAAAAAAAACAAATCGTAAATTTGATAACGTTAAAAAATGACTGTTTTTTGTTATTTAGTCCCGTGAAATTGATGTTTTTTTTTCTTGTTAGTAATTGACATTTCACTCAAAAAGCTCAACTCCCAAACATTAGAAGGTAGAAGTATTCTTAGGAAGTTCATTGACTTTATCATTTCTTTCAAAATATCACTATACTTTCAAAAGTAGTAATAATATCTCTAACTTTTATAATGTTTCAAACATACTTCAAGGTATAAACTTTTTTTAAATAAAGAAACAAAATTTAGATCACTGCATCATTTTAGATTATTGCCACACATTTGTATCCTTAATTTTTGTTAGAAATTGTAAGTATGTAGTTAGAGGTTGGGAGGTTCAACCACCACTCTCCAATGTTACAAATAATATCTTTATTCTTTTAATTTTATCTAATCTATGATCTCCAACTACTTTCCTTTTTCTTTTAACTTACTCTCCCCGCCGCCGCACTCTTCTTTTTCTCTTTTATCTCGCGTTGTTGCCGTCGATTTCACTGTTTCACCTCCGGCTTCAATGGCGCCGAGATGGAAAGGGAAGGCTTCAGAAGCCAAAGCTCTAGCTGATCCCATCTCCAGTACTGTACTTCACCTTCAATCTTCTTTCATACAGTCCAACGCTCGAGGATTATTATCTGGTTCTACCATACTTTATCTAGCCGACGAAGAACAAACCGATCTTCTTAATCGCACTTGTTTCGGCCGACAAATTCTTACTGCTGAGAAGGACAAACAATGGTTTCAATTTGGCATGGAGGAGGCTTTTTACTTGTCCTATCACTTGAATTGCCTCAAAATTGTCGATGGACAAGACTGTGAAATGAATTTTCAAGAGCTTTGGCGGTATATGAAGACCCAAAAGGCTACATTCCCTGAGTTTTACATTGCTTACCGACATCTTCGATTGAAGAATTGGGTTGTTAGACCTGGATCTCAATATGGGGTTGATTTTGTGGCGTATCGTCATCATCCGGCTCTTGTTCACTCTGAATTTGCTGTTCTGGTGTTGTCTGAAGGAAGAGACAGTAATGGAAATGGGCGATTGAGGGTTTGGTCTGATTTTCTTTGCACAATTCGGCTTTGTGGAAGTGTTGCTAAAACGTTGCTAGTTCTTTCCGTCAATGATAATGGAAGTGAATTTGTTTCTCCTTCGTGTTTGGACAGTTACTCCATTGAAGAACGCACAGTTACGAGATGGAGTCCAGAACAGTGCCGTGAAAATCCTGCAGAAGTGTGAAATAGACCAAGTAAGATATAATTTAGGGTCTTTTATCTGTTCTTCTTTTTTTTTTTTTTTTTGTGTGTGTGTGTGTGTGTGTGTGTGTGTGTGTGTGTGTGGATAATTTCTGATTGTTCTTCATGTACATCGAGAAACAACTATCTAGGGCTATACAACAGATCTAGTTTTTGATGGGTTTTGAAGATGATAGAGTAAGGGATAGTTCCAATTACTTCGAACTTGAATGCTTGGGGGTAAGGGATAGCTCAAAAAGATATTTCTTTCTGGAATAACTACAATTACACAACTAAACAACGTTGAATGTAAAAGATCCTCAAAGTATATACACTGACAATCACATGCTCCATATCAAAGTATGCCAAATCCTAAGAGCTAATATTAGAAAGAGATTCTAGAAGTGACTACCAAAGTATGTTAAATTATTTCTAAACTCAAAAGTTTGCTCTTGGGAGACTGGAGAGTATGATGAATCTCTTATCTGTATTCTTAACATTTGAGTAACTATGTAGCTGGGTTGTGAATTCGCCATCTGCACTTTTCTCTTGGAGAATTCATCATTATTGATTGCTAGGTTTTCCTTGATGCTCCAATTGCAAACAACAAAATGATGAAGACGATGTTATTTGTTAGAGACATCTTCCTCCATTGTTGCCATAACAGAGTCCCTCCTGAAAATTGTATCATTTGGCAGATCGGCTACTGCCAGTTTAAAATGTCTCATTATATAGACATAACATCTCTCACCTCTTGATGGAATCTACTGTCAAAGACAAGGATACATTTAGCAGTAATTTTAAAAAGTAAAAATCTGCTTGATCCCCAATTCTGAAAATAGTTGGGGGGGGGGGGGGGGGGGGGGTGAGGGGGCTTTGTTAGGGGTTTAGTAGGGTTTTGGGGATTGGTGTGGAGGTAGGGAGTTTTTGGTAGTGAGAGAATTCACCAAAGGTGAGATTTGGATCTCTCGAACTGTCGGGGTTGTGTTTTGTTCTTTGCAATTTGTGGTCTTGTTCTTAGACTTGATTATCGTTGTAACCTTACTGAACTTTGCTGGTATCTTTGATTATATATGTTGTACAAAGGGGATTTGCGTCTGTTTCTCAGATTGTTAGGTCTTTCTGTGTGCATGAATCTTTAAGTTTTTGATATTTAAAATAACTCTGAGACGTGTCTTAAATCAAAATCATTTCGTACAATAAAAGTACAAAATTGATTTCAACAATTTTAAAAATCACTACTTAACATGTCTTAAACAAACCAGATCGAAAATATTAGATAACAGAGCCAAATTCTTTACATCAATCTGGCTATTACTCTAACGTACTTTCAAAAGAATGTGACTTGCAACTGTTACTTTCTCTTTTGCTTAGGAGCATACATTAATTGACTGACGGGAAAGGTATTGTGTAGAAAGGTGGATGTACTTGAAAGAATTGTAGCTTTGCTAGTTGATAATCTTTTGAAATAGGCCTCTCATTATTGCTAATGCTTTTTATGCAGCTTTTAAGGTATTCTCTTATGAAGATGAACTATGTGCGGAAAATGGAAACCAAGAATTTTGAAGATAATGTAAATGATGCAAGAAAAGGAGGCAGAGGTTTTAACATGTCAAACACTGCAACACGAGGAACTACTGAGAAATCATATCCGTTTCAATAGAGGTTACTACCATTATGTTATATTGCCATGGAAGGAAAACCGTGAGAATATGACTAGGAGGATGGTCTCCTCCATTGTTGTGTTGCTACAATCAAGACATTAGTGGTTTCAATCCTCCTAACTCAAAAGGAAGAAGATTGTTGTGTTATTCATGCTAACCAACAATATTTCTTGGCCACTCACGCTTCAATTTATCGGCTTTATTTATTAGGTGAGATGTCATTTTATCTTAAACATGAAAAGAATCTTATGAGTATGTGCATTAAAGATTTTGATAGAAGAGTAGAGAAATATGATTATGGTAGATTATTCACAACAATCAAAGAGCTTTCACATTATTTAACGGAATAATTATTGTAGGGTGATATATATAGTTGAAATCTTTCGAATTCCTTTCAGGATCACTATCATCACTAGTAAAATAAAACATTGTAATACTAATACCGATTTGTTAATTTGCTCTTACACCGAACAAATGTTTGAAACTTTTGTATTTTGATAGAGATATTTTATCTATAAGTGTATTAGTTCTTAGTTCGTACATAAAGCAAGTTTATCACTTTCTTTTCAGTTGGTTATAGTGCAGGTAGACTACATTTTTTTTTTTTATTAAAAGAAAGTTTTTCTCTTGGCCATTTGATTTTTTAAGAAAGGCCATTTTGTGTCTTATTTTTTTCTTCATTGGTTATTAATTTTTTTCGTTAAAGTTACTACAAAACTTAAACTAAAATATGTATTCCACGTTTTCAAATATAATAAAACAAATTAAAAGAACTATAAATATTACAAAATTATCCTTCCTATCTAACCGTAATAGATTAATATTGGTATTTGGATATATATTTGGAATTTTTGTTATATTTTTAAATATTTTTATTAGTATAATAACGGTGAAAGAAAAACTCTAAGAAGCAAACTACTGGAATTTAACGTAAATGTTTATTTGTTAAATTTTAAATTGAAAAAAAAAATCTAAAGTCTTTTATTTAATCTAAATAGCTCATTCAAATTTTATCAAAATTTTAGATAAGTGGTCGATTGTAAGTCTGGAAGTGATTTATAGTTGATAAAATCAATTTTGTGGTATTTGAATCAAATTGAAATATGATTTTAGTTGTTTAAAATTAATATAATATTTAATTTTATGTCTTTTAATGCAGTTTTTATTTTATTAAATTTGGTTTTAAATTATTAGAGTCATGATTCAAATAAATTTAAAAATGATTACAACTATTTGAAGGTCACTCTTAAATCTTAAACCATAGTTTATTTATATATGTATTATTGGGAGTGGGATGACTATTTTTTCTTAAATATACTATAAACTTTTTATTAAGTAAAAGTCAAGGATAAAATTTAAATCTAGAATTTTTTGGTTCTTCAACATACAAGAATATCGCTGAATATATTAAAGGTAAAACGTAATTATATTAATTCTCAAATTATAAATACATGAATGTCCGATATCGAACCTTAAAAGGATAAATAAATACATAAAAGAAGTAACTACAAATAGTTTATATAGTTTTAACAAATTACAATTTAGATTAAAATTTAACAAAATAATTTCATAAGATTAGAAATAACCACTACAATTTGATATCATTCTCATAATTTTTTTAAACAAACTATAGGTATAAATTCCAACTTAAAAAAAAAAAAATCAACCTATTTTACCATGTAGTTGGAAGAAAAAAAATTGAAACAAAAGTTGCCTACGTGGCAAATTAGTAGTATTTCGGTGAGGATTGGCTTAACAAAAGAACCCTACAGTATAAAAAGGGGCGAAGGAGACTCTAGGGTTTCATTTGCACACGGTGCGGCGGCGTCATCCAACCTAGCTTCGTCTTTGCCGGTTCCGGAGATCCTCAACTCACATTCACCATGGGGTATGTACTTTTTCCTTCTTCCTATTTTGTTCCCCTTATTTGTTTATAGTGATGAATCTTCTAGGGAAGGAAGTCCACAAGTAATCGAGATTTGAATGGCTTAACTGGATCCAATGCATTTGATAGATTGATAAATCAGTAGTTACTTTACAGGACGAGAATGGTTTGTATTAGCTTATCGTAGATGATTAAATATAACGATCGCCTTAGCAATTATTAAGAAGGATGGTGGACTCTCTTGTTGCTGTGTTGTCAATTCGAAATGTTTTGTGTTTTGTTATTGTCATTGGTTATTGCAAGGAGCGCGATCTCTTGATTAGTTTTGTTTGAGATAATGTCGATTTGTTTCGTTTCTCTCTCAAATTTATGTTTTGTTTTGTTACTATCGTTGCTAGATATCGGAGTAACACACTTTGTAGCTATTTATGGTTTTAGATATGAATATGCACTTAGATTTAATGTGAGCAAGTTGGTTTCTTTGGTTCTAATATGATTTCTCGTTTTTTTTACAACGATGAGTGGATTTTGCTTGTTGTTTGACTGAAAAACAATTGAGATTGTTCACCATTCAACAAGTTGGCTATGCTCAGTACAAGGATTGTCGATGGTATTAGTATCCTTGTGATTTAGAGAAATACAATTGGTACGATTCTAGGATTTTTCTGGATCTCACAGGTTAACTGGGACGTTTGAGATGTGAATACTTTTCAAATGTTTTATTAGTTAATAGCCTTAAATCTAGAGGAAAATTTGACGAGGCTTTTAGGGAATTGGGAAAAAGGTTCATGTTTTTATGTTTTATGTTTTGGTGCAAATGGAAGTTGTATTCTCTTCGTTAAGTGGTAGTAATGTCTTACAGGAAAACACGAGGAATGGGAGCGGGTCGCAAGTTGAAGTCCCACCGTAGAAGACAAAGGTGGGCTGACAAAGCATACAAGAAATCCCATCTTGGAAACGAGTGGAAGAAACCATTTGCTGGATCTTCCCACGCAAAAGGCATTGTTCTAGAAAAGATGTAAGATGATTTTATTTTATTTGTACTGTGCTTTTCTGGGGCTTACTTTGCAAAAACGTATTTAATATGTAATTTTCTGGTGCAACGTGCAGTGGTATTGAGGCTAAGCAGCCTAACTCTGCTATTAGAAAGTGTGCTAGAGTTCAGCTTATTAAGAACGGAAAGAAGATTGCTGCCTTTGTCCCAAATGATGGTTGTCTTAATTACATTGAAGAAAATGTAAGTATTCAAGGGAAGCTTGGGATTTGATCATGGGAATTTTGGTTACTATTATCAAGATTGTTCTCTATTTTTTCAATAATATATGTATTGGCATCCCCAGGACGAGGTTCTCATTGCTGGATTTGGTCGAAAAGGACATGCTGTTGGTGATATTCCCGGAGTCAGATTTAAGGTGGTGAAGGTATCAGGTGTATCTCTGCTTGCTCTCTTCAAGGAAAAGAAGGAGAAGCCAAGATCTTAAGCTCCTCAGTTTTCCAAGATAGATTATGTTGCTATTTCCTCCAATTATTCTCCCTGAAGCAGTTAATGAGCAATTGATGCACACACTTTCCCTCTATCCCTAGTTAAGTTAGATTACTCGGTTGACTGATAGAAACTTGTGCACCCAACCTTTTTGTTGAGACATGATAAAGCATAACTTTCTTTGCGAACAGAACAGATTCTGTTATGGTTAATTTGAGTGTAATACATCATCCCCTTCCCTTTCCATCAAATGCCATAAGTTTTGTTCTAGAATGATTCTGTTGATTCTAGTGCGAGTCTCTAGCTTTCACACTAATATTTTCAATTATCAGTAAGGAATTGTAGTGCTTAAGAGCTGTGATGTGCTATAGATTCATTTTTTATTTACAGAGATTGTCAAATGGGTCATTAAGATCTAGTATCAACCATTCATGAAACTTCTTTGTTAGCATTCTGAGTCGGATTGTTCTGGTTGTGCTTGGGATGGCTAAGTAATTTAGTCATTCCTTTATTGCTCTGGTCTTTCCTGATCCACGTATGTTATCCTTGCTTGCTGGAGGACACTGTTCCAGGCTTGTTCTTAATTACAACCCATTGTTAAGGCACACAGATGAAAGTGAGCATGTTTTTTAAGAGTTTGATTTTTTCATTGTGTACAAAAAAGTGAACTTTTTGTTTTTTTTTTTCTGGATAAGAATCTTAAGCACCCCTTTCAAAATCTCCTTAGTACATGTATACTCTTGTTATAAATCAAGTGCTTCTGCTAGAAACAGAATTCAACTGGATCAAGCAAAGCTCCCATCAAGTTTCTTTGATGGAAAAATGACATTTTTTTTCCTTTGGAAACCATAGGAAGGGTATTGGTATTAAGTTGTCGTTAGAGTATTAAAGAAGGATGTGCAGAGGTTGGTCGGAATTGGTTTTTCAACTAAATTACCATCAAATGGATTATAATCAGTTTTTTAGTGTTCATATTGATCTCAACCATCAAAGAAATACTCACCTATCACCAAATCCATCATGTTTGAGGTGAAATGAAACTCAAATTAGTTTAAAATCTTTTGGTTAATAAAATCTACCACTAGTTGAAGTTGATTTTTCTACTAAATTGTCACTAAATCGACTATAGTTGGTTTAGTAAACTAATCTTCGACCGGTTTTGATCACTTTGTACTTTTTGTAAATCAATGTCAACCATACTTTGGTTTGGCTGCTCTTTATTTTTAGTCCGTCATGCTGTATTATTGAGAGTATATCAACGATTAATATTTTTATAAGTGAATTAGGTCTCGAGTTTGAAAAAATTAATTTACCTTGAATAACTTTGTTTATCTCCTAATCTATTGTCATTAATATCACATATTCGGATCCTTACATTCCATCAATTAGGTGGATGGCCAGTGGAGATGGGACATTCTTTTGTCAGAAACAAGGTTATGTTGTCAACATCATGTTTGAATGAAATGAATTGAGTTTTGAATCTTTTGATTTGCAAAAACAGAATCCAAAGAACAGCAGTATCCATAAGAGAAGTGATTTTGGATTCTAGAGTGAACATTATTTTGTCATCAGTGTATACAATTTTTCAATCCCAACATTCTTTTATTTCTTTTCATTTGACCATCTTTTTCTCATTTGATAATGATTCAACCAATTTCTTCTTTTTCTTGTTTTGTTTTTTTAGCCTCTTTCTCTCTCTTTCTTTAATTTTCAATGGACAAGAAGTTTGGTTGCCAACCCTACTCATTTAGGAATTAGGATGTGGCCAAGTAAAATAATTAACTGAGAGCTATTTTGAATTGAATTGTAATTTCCTTCTTCTAGAGTAAAATGTTTTGTTAAAATCAGTGATAATATTTTGGGAAATGTCTAGATTTTATTTTTACCATTGGATTTTGAGTTAGATTTTGTGCTTTGTCCTAAAGTCATTTTCATAAGTTTGTGTATTTTTCATATATTTTCAATCACTGCTTTAAAACCCAAAATCCACATCATAATTATTTATATCAATTAGATAGAAAATTTACTCGTATATGTTTTTCTGATATTATTACATTAAAATTTGGAAGGGATTGTTCTTTTGGGTGCCATCTACATTGATGGGTTTAATTTTAAATAATTTAAGATTCCATAGCATTTGGAGTTTCTCTTTACCGTCTTGGATACCCTTATGGAGGGGTTTGATTTGATTGCATCCACTTTTCTATTTTTATCATTCCTTTAGTGTTTGATTTATTTTACAATTTTAATTAATATTTATTTTCTAAAAATCTAAATTAACGTTTCTTTGTTGAAAGAACTCTTGTTAGTTAATATAAATGAACATTTTTCTATACGTTCAAGTCATATTATGTTAATTCATAGGAACACGAACAATTTTAGAACAATATATGAAATCTAGACGTTTCTAAATAGAAATACTATAAAAACAAACAAAGATAGTTATCTAAGTGTTATTGTATATATGTGATTTCAAAGATCAATGATTATGGGCATGTGGAGATTTTGGTTATTTATATTCTCAAGCAAACTATTCTCGAAAGGCATCCATCATTCCCTCTTATTTAAGTTCTTCCCTTTTAAAGGGCAAGTATTGTGTTCCCGACTCACGAAAGAGCTCTAAAAAGTAGCCTTATAGATAAAAATATAAAGATGTTTTCTTTAATAATATTTAAGTATTGTTCTAAAAAACTTATTTCTTTTGGAGTATATTATTTGTGTTGGGAAATATTTGTTTTACTTTTCTGTTATTCCTTTTGACAAATGTTTCAGATCAATCATTTAATTTTTTTGATTTACCAACATGTGGATAATATAATGTATGAAGCAATTAAGTTTACTTGTTGTAATTTCAAATATTAGTTCGGATTCATAGACGCTAATTAAAGACTATGTTACATATTCCAATTATAAAATGTGGATATTAAAATTAGATTTTAACATAAAATCATATTTAGAAAACAATCTAAATATCTTTAACGATAATGAAGTCCATTGAGTTTTATTAGCTAACAATTTTAGCTCTAATCTTCCGAATTTGTATCAATTTAGCCTACTATGAAAGATATAAAAGTTATCGTCAAAATCAATCGAATGTAAGCTTTTAATTATTCAAAATCAATTCAATATCAAATTCTGCATTTTTAAATTCTAACTTTTATACTACTAAAATAAATTTCTAACGGTTAAGAAAAAGTTTTTAAAATGATTTCATGCCTTTTTTTAGAGTAATTTTGAAGTATTAAAATAAATTCATTTCCTAATTGTTCAGAAGCTCACAAAAACACTTGGCTTACTTTATTACACCAAACGAGAAAATTGATATGAATTTTAAAATCAATTCCAAACCTATAGTTCCAAAGTTGAAATTACAAAGGTTTAGAAGATTGAGCTGAGAAGAGGTTTCTTATTATTATTATGGGAATAGAATTGTGAAAAACTGTGATATTAATAGCGATAATATAGGGATGTATAGACTGTGCAGATCCTTTTCTCAGCTCAATCTAAACAAGCAATAAAGCTTCATCCTCATCTTCACTTGGAACTTGGAAGATTCCGTATTTTGTCTTTGTACAGCAAAAGCACCTCAGCAGCCCTTCTTCATTGGCTATGTCACTGTCCGCCGAACATCTCTGTAAGTCATTGTTTTTAATATTGCATACAAGGTGTTTGACAAAATGGCCCTTCTAAAATACATACATGCATGCCTAATTAATTTTTTTTCATTTTCTCAAATTTTCAAATCCCAACTGTTGACTATTCTCTCACGCCCAAATCTTCTCCTTTGGATTTGTCTGTAAACTTAGAGAAAATATCTACCCCGAAATCGGTGCTTATTCTTACTGAAATTCTAGCCCTTTTGGATTGAAAATAGATCCCAATTGATGCCCCCCCTTGATCTCCTTATGAATTATTATTAGATAATTGTTGTGCTCCTAGGTGGGTTTTAATATTAGGGCTGGATTTTAGGGAATATAGAAATAGACTAGAAGCAATCATGGCGGAATATCTTGAAAACATCACTTATTAAAAATGCAAAGTTCTGTAGCAGCCACCCTTTTAGTACTTACCCAGTGTTCAGACTATTACCCAGACTATGAAATGTCATCTTCAGTTTGGATATAGTTTCAAGACATTTTAATTATTGGCTTTTTTTTTTCTTTCTTTTTCTCTTTTTCTTTTTACCCTTTTTTCTGTTTAACTTAAATTTCTTTTAGGTTGAGCTTTATGACTTAAGGAGTTCTGTTGATTCTCTGTAGATGAATATTGTTGAGAGGTGGTGTTATGTGCTAGATGAGAACTTAGAAATGAGATTGCTATAAATGGAACTTTCTAGTTACTGATTAGTTTATGTTGATATGTTGAAACGAATGGTATTAGAGAGCAAATTGCATATTTTGAAAGGCTTAAATGGCTTGAAATGACTCTGTTTGTATATTAGAATTGGTAAAAGTGAGATTTTGAAACCAATCTGATACCCATTTTGAAGAAGGTTTCTTATTTTATGTTATTTAAAGTAATTAGATTAGGGTCGTTTCTAAATTCTAGTATAATGGTTTTTTTAAACGCTTTTCTTTTAAACAATGTATGCAACTAATCCATGGGCGGTGTGAAACTGTATTAGTTGGAAACACATTAGAAAATTTTGAAATTTTCTCGACTTATCAGGTAACCAAGATCTCGAAAAAATTTCACATTAGAATGAACAGATAAACAAGTGAAAAAAGAGCTTATCCAACTTTGACTTTGCTTTCTCTAACCAGAACAGTGATAACTAGATCATAGGTTTGGTATGATCAAAATATTACAGGGAATTCAAGTACGCTTTGTTTAGTTCTCTGTCAAAAACCATAAATCCACTCCAAGAACCTTACGTTAGACTAGAGGGCTGTTGAGAAGTCCATGCCAAGATGAACCTATTCCATTTCCATTAAAATTCCAGCTCTCTCTTCCAGCATCAAGATCACCCATGTAATTTCCATCTCCATTGTTGTTGAACTGCCAAGGAAATCCCAACAAAACCATATTATTTTGATCTCCACTACAAACCATCTCTTGCTTCATTGCTGTAGCAGTGGCTGTAGATGCAACACCGCTGCTGTTATAATGTTCAAAATGAGGGAATCCACCATTTTCAACCTCCCCAGAACTCCCAGTACCAAACCCAGAATACAAATTTTGAAAGCTTTTATGGGTTGTATCAAAAAGACCCATCTGCCCATTTGATTGATGTTGGAGCTTAGCAAATGCCAAACTTAAATCAGTGGACTCGAAGGCTAAAGATGGAAGATGGGTATCAGTGAGCATTAAACGGCCAGAATTAGCAGCTTGATCATGCGATCTCTTTGAAGAAGGAGATGAAGAAGAAGAAGTAGAAGGTGATGGTCTTTTGTTCTTCCTACATCCACCACCCACAGGAACATTTCTTAGAGTACCCCCTTTGGTCCAATATCTTCTACAAGACTTACAAAAATACCTTGGCTGGGAAAGACTGTAGTTATTGTAGTAACAGAACTTGGTATTAGTTGAATCACATCTCGGGCATCTCAGAGCTTGCTCTGGTTGTGGCCTCATTGGCTTCCTGTTTTCTTGCTGTACTTTAGGACATGAAATAGCCAACATGTTCTCCAATGGTTGTGCTTGAGTTTCCTGAAAGTAAGATTAAATAAATTAAAAGTTAAGATAAGGGACATCTTGAGAATTGAATCCAAATCCATGTACTGAAAAAATGAATGTGATATCCTTACTTGGTGTTGTCCACTTGAATGATCCATTCATAAAAACCAGCAGAATGGATGATGAAGTTGAAGACAGAGACGTGTCTTACTCTTAGCTAGAGAGAGAGAGATTGAGAAATATAGAGAAATGGAGAGAGAGGGGTTTGTTAAGGATGGGGCAAAGGAAGGAAATATATAGAGGGATGAAAGCAATAGGAAATGACCAAGTTAGGGGAGAGAGAGAGAGATTTGTAAGTTAAGAAATTGTCGGACAAAAAGATTAGCCAGCACAATTGATATATAAATAGGTCGACTCTAAGGTTAATGGTTCGAATCTCTCTATTTTTGTTATAATAAAAGTTAAAAAGCAAATGAAACCTGATCTCATCATTACTGTCTAGATATCAGTTTCCGGTCTGCAAACGGTTTGAAATGAGGAGAAGGTGAAAGGCACAGTAATCCAGAATTGTCTTTTAGTGGGACCCGTTCTGGCGTGGAAGGCAACTATTTAGTGGACCCTATATGGCTCCATTAATCACCGGCAATTCATAGCCAAAAACCTCTGTGACCCTTAACTGGTCCATTAGCCACCAAACGAAACCCCAGCGGCCTGTTCTTATCTTTGTCCTTTTCCCATTCATATTAAAATATTTATAAAAATCAACCCACAAAGATTACATATAATATAAATATAAATATAATATCATATATCCATTCCTAGGAAGAACTCTCTCTCTCTCACTCTGAAAATAAGATTTTGATATTCCCCTAACATTATATTTTATCTTATACTAATGTAAAAATCACCATAAAGGTAGCTGGTATTTACAATTATATCCTTATACTTTTAATTTTCAATTTGTATTTACAATTATATCCTTATACTTTTAATTTTCAAAATTGATCTGTTGAAATTTTATCCAAATTGGACCTCAAAAATTTTAGCTTATAATATTGGGTAATTAGAATGGATAACAATTTTTAGAATAATTATTAACTATGTAACAATATTTTTAAAAAATTGCAAATATAGCAAAATCTATCAGTGATAGACTTCTATCGTTGATAGACTCCTATGGTTTATCAGTGATAGACCAACATTTGCTCATGGTCTATCAGTGATATACTTCTATCATTGATAGATTTTGACAAATTTTGCTATATTTGTAATTTTTTTAAAATATTGTTATATACTTGATTATTTTGAATATAAGTGTTGCATTTGCAACTATCCCTATAATATTTATATAAGTTTGAGTATTCAAATTTTTATTATTTATGTGTTCAATTTTTACCATTATTCAAAGTTTGAGAGTTAAATTTTTGCACTTGTATAATCATATGTAGAAGTTTAAAGACCGAAATTCTATCATTTTAAGAACGTAAATTGTAACTACTTTGTGGTATTTTTTTCAATTTTTTCTTTAAACTACATGCTGGTTTAATATTTGATCATTTATTATTTAGGAAAATGTGTGCATGCTAAGTTTTGATTAGTTAATACATGCAAGTGTCAGATTATAATGTAATTTGTGTGCAATTTTGTAAATGTCAGCAAAGGGTTAACTAATGATACTCAATAAATAATGATGGGTTGATCTCAACAACTTTAGTCTTCAGCGAGGAAAGTAAAACTAATTGTTAGCGATGAGTTAACGGACAAAGTACAAAAGTTTTACTACAGACTTGATTCTCTCTTTTGATCTCTAGACTTTTTTTTTTTTTGTCGATATTTTCATAAGTTCAACCTAAAAGTTTAAAGTATATGCAAAATGATAACACAAAGGTAGTGTAACGGTTAAGTCATATCTACTTCTTTTAAAATATAATAGACTTGAAATTTTCACATTTCACATGGGTTGTTATATTCTTTTAACATAAGTGTTTGAATTTGAATTCAAGATTAAAATACATTTTTCTATGATAGTAAAATTTATCTTTATTGTCTAATAATTAAGTTCACGAATTTTAGGTAATTATCATCCAACTAAACTAGTTTCAGTCTCGTTTATTAATCATTTTTTAAAACTAAGATTCTTCCTCTTTTTTTTTCTTATCATAGAAAGTTTCATCAATTTTAATTAAAAGAATCACCTTCTTAGCCAAATTTTAAGATATATATGTGTATATATATATATAATATTTAAATCTATTTTTTTAGTTTTCAAATTCTAAGCTTGTTTGTTCAAAACATGAGAAAAAAACATATATATCAAAACAAGAGATTAAGATATGGAAGAAAAGTTTAATGATTTATTTTTTTTTTTTGAAAAAAAAATCAAAAACGAAAAATGGTTACTGAAAAATGAAATTATGGTATAAATAAAAGAGTGAAAAAATAGAATTGGTTACAATTTAGGGAAATGTAGAATGAAAGGGAATTTATGATTGGTGGTTTTGGTTTGGAGTGATGATGAGTAGAGTTGAGGTTATAATGATGGAGTTTTTATTTATATATTTATTTATTATTTTCTATTTTGGGCCATTCATTCATTTTGACAATGACAGATGATCTTATAATCCTAATCCCTATGGTCCCTTCACTCATCTCATCTCATCATATTCATTTTTTTTCCCGCAATTTATTCTCATTTTTAATTAATCATCATCATCTTCTTCTCCTTCTCTTTTTCTATCTTACCATCCCCCATCATTACATTTCAACAAATCTCTTTTAGCTTCATAATCATTTTTCTTGACCATAATTGTATCCAATTCAACATAAAATTATTCCATACTTTACTTTTATTTACATATATATATATATGTAAGAATATGATTGGAGTGGGTTGAAATTTTTCATTTCCTTATTGGTTAGGTGTTTCAATTGACTAAACTAGGTTTTAGTTATTAATTCTAATATGGATTTGTTATTTGTTAATTTTTTTTTTGCTAAATATCCCTTTAGTCGCTAGATTTATTATTTAGACTAATCTCATGGGATAACTTGCTTGATGCTATAACATTTTGATCTTAAGAAAACTTATAGGAATTGAAAACTTGTAAGAGATAATTGTTGAATTGAACTATGACCTCTTAGTTAATCATAGAGACTATGTATTCTTTCCATGGAAACAACACATGATGGTTAAACCTAGTTTCAATTTGATTTATAGTTTTCAAAATTTTACATCTTTGTTTTTTGATTTTAACGGTCAAATTTGTTTGGTTTTTAAACTTCAAAATGCTATATTTTTTCTTTTGACTTTGAAGCTTCATTTACACTTGGTTCCTACCTATATTTTTACTCAAGTTTCAATAATGCCCCCTTCTAATATTTAGTGTTAACTCTTTGTTAATAAATTTAAGATATTTATTATGAGAAACTCTTTTAACTAATCTTAGTAATAAGTGAAATTTGTATGGAAGTTAATTGATTTGTACTCAATTTAATTTTTAAAATTAATTAATAGACATTAACGTCATCCATCCAAGCAAGCCATCAGTAAATTCAAAAACACGTTAAATACAAGCAAGACAATGATATTTTTATTGGTAAAATTGTTTATAAAGACATATCTTCTTGAATTTCATTATTATCTTTTTTAATAATTGACTTAATCTAATGTTTTGGCTTTGGATAATAGTGTTTTTAGTCAAATATACGACTAAAAGTAACCGAATTTGTACTAACAAAACTAATATATATGTGTGTATATATATATATATATATATATATCCATGTCATATAAAATAGAAAATAAATAAAGTATGTTATAAATTCAATACATTAGATGTAATAATTACTTTTGTAATAATTGAGTATACTTTTTAATCATACATCTAACGATTAGCAAACAAAAGTGACAATCGCTTTCAAATTATTTATAAAAGAAGATGGAAAATGGTCCACCATTTACGGAACTGTCTTCTGTTTTTCTGTTCAAAAAATAATTATTCACAAATAGATTTTATCTTTTCCAAATAAATAAATAACTCTTTTGGTTTTGCTTTCTGTCGTGTCTTTTGTGAGATTGTCGTTTGAATTTCGTACACACACAATGCTACTTGACAATTTCATCGATTAAAAAAAATATTACATAATGAAACTTTTTTTAAAAAAAAAATAAATAAATGGAATTCAGGTTTGTTTCTTTCAAATATTCCCAAACAAGAAAACAATAATGCATTCTTCCATTTCATATGTATCCTTTTAGCTAATTGTCTCATTTTAAATTATTCTGATTTGCCAATCATAATCACCAATAACATGACAAATTTATGGATGTGAAACAATTAATCCAAACATTACTTAACTAAAACTAATATAATGTTTGTAGTATTAGGCTTGAGGCATATTGTCAATAAAAAAAAAAAAAGAACTCGTCAAAAATATAGTTTATTTTTTTAAATGATTTCTAGAAGATTATTTTTATTTTTTCGTGTGATTGTATAAAATATATTTTGCTTTATAAGTTCAAGTCTTTAACTTCAAAGTTGATAGTATGTCTTTAATACTAATTGTGTTATGCTCATTTTTGTTAATTATGAAATTCCATTTTCTTTTTGTTATTTATATAACATTATTATAAAATGATAATATTTAAAATAGACCTTTATCAAATATGTAAAATTATAAACTTAACAACTTAAATTATATGCTTTTTTTCTCTACCACAAACAAAGAGGTTTGAGTTTTAAATTAAAAAGAAAAGAAAAAGAAAGATGAGATGAGATGAATTGTTGACCTATATACAATGTTAGCAATAGCATCTAGTTGTAGATGCATCATATTACATATAAAAATAAGAACATAAATAAGGAACATTGCTATTTTAATAATATAATATCTATAATGATAATTAGCAATGTTCCTAATATAATATCTATAATGGTAATTACTACATTTCCTATTTTTTATAAATATGTATGAAATACAACCAAACATTTTTTCCTATGTTTGGCCAAACATTTTTGGTCAGTGATCAATCAAGCCTAGCTACCTATTTTCTTTCTTTCTTTCTTTTTCTTTCTTTAATAATAATAATAAATAAATAAATGAAACAACAAATTAATCTACCCATAAGGTATGGTACCTTTACTTTATGTAAGATCATTCCCTCTATAGGTATATAAGAAACCCTAATTAACACTATGCTAACATTATAAACCACAAATCAAAGTTGTATGAATAAAAACTCGGGGAATCTTCAAAAATGGCATTGATTAACCAAATATTAATACTTCATGACAGAAATGTATGTAGTGTGTTTTTGTCATCTTTTAATGGATTTTTCGAGTGTAAATATTTTATTTTTTTATTCTTAAAAAAGATCTAATTAGTGATGAATGATTTTTGTGTATGAAGTTGTGGTTGTATTTTGATTTTTTAAGTATAACAATGAAAATTTCAAATGCATGTGACAAATTTATTGATATCTTTACAAAATTTCAAATAAATTATTGAAGAAATCAATGTGTTTGATTGGGACAAGATTGGTAATGGTAGGTGTGGAAAAAATATCAAACAAACACTATTGCACAAAAATAAGTGTGTGTATCAGTAGTTTTCATTTTCATGACTCGAAACAAAAAATAATAATTGATGGTTCAAAAATTACAAATATAGAATCTTTGCCTTTCATAGGCCTAATCATGGGATAATGAAGTGAGAGACACCTTGGATATTAATTAATTAATTTACTTAATTAACCAATGTTTATTCTTTTATTTTGGGTATGATGATTGATCAACTACACATATATATATATATAACCTATTCATAACTTTATTACAGACTAATTTATTTGACCATAGTCCTTTATTAGATGACCTATATGGTTATTGCTATTTATTTAAACACTACTTTGACATGTTTTAGAAAACAAACTAATTTATTTAAACACTATTAAATCGACTATAATTATTTTAGCTCCTGCGATTATGGCTTAATTCTTAAAAAAGAAAAAAGGGAAATAATAAGTAAATCAATCTAATATATAAATACACACATATTCTAAATTGTAGGAATATCGTCCAACTGTATTTATGTACTTTCATTTACAAATTTTATGATAAAAATATAAGCTCATGCTAGTTTTTTTTTTACCCTCGTTCTAAATCTCTATCATCAAATTTAGTCTTTAATTTAATCTCCCATTTAAATCATGTTAGTTTTCAAATACAACAAAATTAGTCAATTTATTCACTTATAAACATCAATAAATGTCTATTAATATATATCATTCATAAGTAATAACATCGAGTTTGTTATATCTATAATTTATTTAAAACTAAATAATTGCCAAATGAAACATTAAGTATATCAGAGGAAGAGACTATACAAAAGAGAGAAAAAAATCAATCACACAAATCAACCTCAGTATAACTTAACAAAATTAAAATAAACTTAGTATTATAATTCCTTAGATCTGAGATTAGATACTCATCCTATATATATATATATATATATATATATATATATATATATATATATATATAAAAACTAGTAAAGGATAAAAGCAGCAATAGAATCACTGGATTTTTCCACTTAGTCAGTTTGTGTCAGTCTCTTATTCTTGGATCCCAAACAAACTTATCTTCTTCTTCTTCTTCTTCTTCTCTCTTATTTTTTATTTTAATATGATGAGAGGGAGGACATAAATGGGGGTGGTGGGCCAAAGAGATAGAAGTGGGCCCATGGGCCTGGATGATTAGTCATTGTGGTAGTTGGTTGGTCAAATTCTATCAGTCAAAGAAAAATATATACACACACAGAAATTAAAAAGAAAAAAAAACATTTTATTTTATTATATCTTTATTTATAAAAAGAAAAAAAAAAAAGTGGTAAAGAAAAATGGGAAAGTGTGCATTGAAAAAACATGGGGAGGTCGGGGGATTGGGTTCCTCTGATGCTAAAGAAACGAATCTTCGCATTCTCATCTTACACTGTTTCACTCTTCCTTCTTCCGAACATCATGTCGGATCTTAGTTTCATTTTCCTTTTCTTCTTCTTTCTTAAATAAATAAATATATATAAAAAGAATTTATAAAAAATAAATAAAATTGTTTAAAATATAACAAATTTTAAATTATATAAATGATAGATATTTGTACTTAAAATATAAAATTTTACTACATTTTATAAATATTTTCGTTAATTTTGTTTTACTTTATTATTAAACTTTGGATTTGTATATAATATGTGAGTCGGGAGTATTTTGTATTTTTGTAGGGTTTATTCCTCGGTATTTTGAATTGAAAAGTTTAGGATATTAAGGACTCTGTTTTGATAATGTTTTGTGGGTTTTTTTTTTTTTTTTTTGTTTTGTTCTGAGGAACGTAAAACAATAGTCAAGAAACAATGATATTATTAAATGACTGTAAATTTTCATTAAGCTAATATTGTAAAATGTAGAATTTTGAGATTATGTCAGTAAACGACATACAGAAATAAGAATGATGTGTAAATACAAAGATATTGATAGATCCTATAAATTTGACACTTTATGAGAAGAATAAAACTTTATTTTTTAATTTTCTCTTTTAGTGTAATATGAAGAGAAAGAGTGACAACAGAAAAAAAAAACATGTGTAGAGATTGAAAAGTTAATTTCTTTTAATTCATCAGATGATGATTCCAACCTTTAACTTTCACACTATTTCGGTGACCATAAGGGTTTTTTTTTCTAATTAATCCTTTTTTTTAATTAGACCCACAAGGTTTGTATTTTTATTTTTTTTGGTTTAGTTGAGTGGGAAATTGGAATAAATCCAAAATGGCATTTGGCAGTGGGTGGTGGTGGCCGTATAATGCAAGTGTTCGTCAAAAATGATTCCAAAATGGGCCCATTGGGCCTTTTATGTGGCCCCCACTACTTCTCCTCCCTCTTCAAGCAAAGAATAATACTTTTCCCTTTTCCATTCTCACACCTCTATAGTAAAATTACACCTCTACCCCTCCTATCTAATTTAACTATAATCTTATCTCTCTAGTTTTTGGTTCCTTCTTTTTTATATATATAATTTTGTTAAATTACAAAATTTCCACCAAAGTTAAGATTTGGCTCATATAATTTTAAATTGCTATAATTTAGTTTCCACGAATCGATGAAACTTGATAAATGGTTATACCATTCGACAAAATTCTAGTATTGTGAGGATTTTGCCTAGTTGATACTAGTTTATTAATCATTGGAGGTTTGAATTCGAAACCTATATATATATATATGTATATATGAAGATTGTTAACATGAGTTTAGCTTAAATGATATCGGTATGTTTCTAATGATGAAAGGTCTCGAATTCAAACCTCCAACCCTAAAGTTAAATCAAATCTACACAAATATATGTATAATTACTTATAGCATTGGGCTATATATCTTTAAATATTACTAATATGTATATAGAAAGTACTTAACAATGTGGATACTATTTTAAGTATTTTTGACCAAGATGCCTAATATAGACATAATTTTTCTAAATAAAATAAATAGTAAGTTTGGATTGATTTCTAAAGTGTTTAATTTTTAAAATAATTCATTTTAAAATAAATTGAGGTGTTTGACATTGATTTAAAATAATTTTTTTAAAAATGAGATTATGAAATAAATCATTATAAAGAAAACATATCCAACCAAATTTTAGAACAAATGTTTATTTGGTGTTTAACGAGGAATCCCTCCCAAATATCCATTTTTCTTTTTCTATTTTTTTAAAAAATTCTTTTTGCTATCTATTTTTCTCTCCATCGTTCTTTTTGTTTTTTTTTTTTTTAATATTTTGAATATTTTTTAATGTACGTTTGTATACATACAAATGTAGGGATTTACAAATGTTTCTCTTCCAGCCAAATCTACTTCACCTTAACATTTGTGAAATAAATCATAAGAATGTCAATGAAGAACATGATCGTTTAGTCCGTGAAACGAAGATGAATAAAGAACGTGATCAAATTGCACATATTCTTGTCTAGTTGATAATATTGTCTAGGAAAAATTATTTATCTTATTTATATTTTGTTGTTGGAAATCAATTATTTTTCTTTATGATTATTTATTTACATTTCAAGATATTTTTGTTTTTAAACTTGAATTTGTCCAAAAAAAATTAATAAAAAAAAAATTAATGTTTAGTTTCAAGTAACTAAAAAATCAATAATTTCAAGTTAACGTGTGATTAATTTTAAAATATATTTCTGAAAAAAAAAAGATTCAAAATGTGTGTATTTTTTTTAAAAAAATTAATTTATAATATTTACTAGTATTTTATGGTAATTTAATCTAAGCATTTAGTACAAGCCAAATCAAATACAAATTTTCAAATAGACATTTATAAAGAAGTCAAGCAAAACATGTAAGTGTTTATATGTTAAACTCATTTTACATAAATTCTTTTTAAAAAAATGTATTCTTAAATAAACAATTTTTCAACAGGCAAACGAACCAAAAGTGTTCTAACGTCGTTTTAATAGATTTGAAGTGTCCTTCCATTTTAGAATTTACTGAAATTTACATAATAATAAAATTTAATTTGACTAATATACAAATTATTCACAATTAAATAGCTTTACCCAAATTTAGCATTTTTAATTAATAAGAATAAAAATTTGTTCAAACAAGGTTAAAGTAAATGTTTTTCCTAACTTTTAAATCGTAGATTCATCTTAGCATATTTCTTCATGCAAAAATTTATATTAAGTTGACTATTGATAAACAAAATAAATTATTAATTTTAAATATAATAAAAATAATTAAAATATTCACAAAATATAGTTATAATCAACCTTGTCTAGAATATGACCAATTCTATCTTTTATAATAAATATTTTTAGATTTTTTTTTTAAATTTTAAAACCTTATTTCTAAAATAAAACCTATGGGAAAAATCATATCCTCAATTGCAGTGGGCCTTTTTTTAGGTGTCATGTTAAAATGGTCCTCATTTTAACAATCAAGTTGTAGAATGATTGTAGTGTTGATCCATTTATTAGTTCAATTCATATATATACAGAAGTTTTTGTTCCATTTGAGTGTATGTATGTATCTAAAAGAATAAAATTGAATTCGATTTGTATTGGACCAAGTACGATAGCGACTTTTATCAACTAAATTTATTCACGGTATCCATTTTGTTTATAGGATAATTATAATGGACAGTAATTTTAGTTATAATAATCAAAAGTATAATATCATTTTTTAAAAAAATGTAAATATAGAAAAGTTTATTAATAATTAACTTTTTTCGTTGATAGATTTTTATGGTCGATCAATAATAAACCCATACTTGGAATATAGTCTATCAATGATATATTTTGTTATATTCACAATTTTTAAAATGTTACTATATATGTGTTAATATTTTGAACTTAATTGACGTATTTGTAATTGTCTTTTTTTCTCTTCATAATAAGCTAATAGAGAAGATTTGTAATTTTGAGAGAATTCATGTTGATTATTGTTGAGCAGTACCACCTATTAAAAGAAATTGATGTTGTTCATTATGTGAAATTATTTAGTATTGAAAAGTGTTCTAAAACTATAACTGAAGTTGTATAACAATTGCAACAGTCATTTGTTTTAGAACACAGAATTGTTTTTTTTACTTTCTTTTGGATTGAAATTTGGTATCTATGAATTAGAAAAAGAGATAAAAATTAGAAGAGTTTAATGTTTACAGTTATAATTTATCGTTTAAAAAAATATTCATAAATAATTCATAGAATTTAGATTTACGAGTTTTTATTTCATCACCATAATTAAATTTAGGCGTAATTATAATGGATAACAATTTTGATGATGATTAAATATATAACAACATTTTGAAATAATTGTAAATGTAATAAAATCTATTCGTGACAGATCACTGTTAAACTAGTCAACGATATACCACCAACGATATGGTTTATCACTGATAAACTACGATAGTCTATTAACAATAAAAGTCTATTTTAAAAAACATAGTTATGTTTAAATCCAATTGTTATATTTGTAGTGGTACTTAAATTTAACTTCTAAACCATAACGCTTAAATTTTAATCTCTGATCTCAACTCCACCCCAATACTTAGAAATATTTATACTTTTCAAATCATTCATTTTAGTATGTACTTTGATAATTTTTTTTATCGTATATTGATAAATTCAATAAAACACTAGATTCGCTACATTTATTAAAATATTTTCATAATGACATTAACTTTTGGAAAATTTACATAAATGTAACAAAACACCAAATTATTTACGGCCCGTATAACAAAATCCATAAAGTTAGTTATTTTTTAAATATTCCAGGTTTGTCCTTCTATCTTTCTTTTACGATTCGTCTTTCTTTTTTTCTTTTTTTTTTTCCTGATTTCCTCTTTCTTCTTTCCTTTTCTTTTTTCTCACAATTTTTTTCATCATCTTTCTTATTTTTCAATTCTTTATTTACGTCGTTTAATCTTTTATCACTTTTCTTGTTTTTTTTTTTTGCTTTTCCATCGTCTTTCTACTTTTTTTTTTCTCGCTGTGATTTCTTTCCATCGTTTCTCTTTTTCTTTTTTTACGTCGTATAAAAAAATAGCAAAATCTAAAAGATCGTGTATAAAGAATCTTGAAAAAAAAAATCATTTAGATTGGAGTAGCCAAATGTAAACTATGGTGTAAAAAAACAAAAGATCATATATAAAGAATCTTGAAAAAAACCATTTGGATTGGAGTAGACTAAAAAAAAGTAATCGATCGTATAAAGAAATCTAAACGATCCTGCAACAAAAAGAATTAAAAAAATAGTGTACCAAATTTTGAAAAAAAAAATCATTTAGATTTGGATTCCCAAATCTAAAGTAATGTAAACATATCTAAACGATCGCGCATAAATTCTGCATATAAATTGTAGCCATATCTAAACGATCGCGTATCAAACAACAACCGAATCTAAACGATCGCAAGTATATTACGCATCCATTATTGATGGAGCATTTTCGGCATTTTACATGGTGTACCTTTAGTTTTTTTCGTTTTTTGAATTGTTAAATATTTGATCGCTTTTTTATATTTTTGAAAAGATATTATAAATTTTTAAATAAACATTAAACTAGACACTACTCGAAGTATTCGTTGAAATGCCTAAGAAAGTGGAAATAGAGTAGCTAGAAATTTTAAATAGTAAAATACGATTTTGGCTCTAAATTTTTAACTTTGTTCAAATTAATTTTCAATACTTATAAATTTTAATTCTTTAATTATTAGTAAATTTTAAATTCAGTCCCTTAAGTTTTGCTTTTTTTTTTCAAAATTGACTCAATAATAATAATAATAATATTAACATCAATAAAATATGTTTAATATATTTCCAATTTTCAAGACAAAAATGCTAATTGAACATAAATGAACAATAAAATAATTTTAATATTTAAAAGTATATATCTTGAATATATAAAATCCAAAATAATATTTTAAACATTTAAAATTAAACGGCATAATAAACTAAAATTGAAATTTAAAAAGAAAAAGTACTTAAAAAATATATACTTATTTAAAGGAATCTAAATGGCCGGTTACGCTATGAAAAGTAATCGGCGTGCCTAATCTATATTTTCAAAACAGAATCTTTTAGGCCAAATTTGTAGTTTGATTTTTATTTTTATTTTTATTCATCTTATTATTATTATCATTATTTTGAGATTTTGTAGTTTGAACTTTGAATTTGTGAAGACCGTGGGAAACCGAAGTGCATTCATATAAGCACTTACGACTTAGAAAAAACAATGTTGTGAAACAATGGGAACACATATAAATATAATATTAGAATAAATAAAATGCAATATATAAATAAGAAATTAGGAAAATAAGATTATCTAAAATTCTCCACTAACTCCACTATCTTCGATTTCTTTCAAAATTCAACCAATATATGTCCTTTACAAAGCCACCAAAGACGTTTATTTATAGGCAAAATGACAAGTACGTGATAGAACCAATTGACATTAATGATGTATCATATTGAGGCACATGACAATAAATGAGGTAGTTGTATTTTGACATTTAATAATAGACATTAAGGATGTACATTTATTTAACATATATATCATAATATTTATAATAAACAAGTTATTTTAGAAAAGAAAATGAATATTTAGTAATATTCAAACATAATTTTTAAATTGTAATTGAATGAGTTTTTTTATTATTAAAAAAGCTTAAATAAAAATAAGATTTTTTAAAATACCTTTTTCTTTAAATCAATCCAAATTTTAAGTTTAGTTTTTTTTTTAAATTTAATTCCTATTTTTTGAATTCATTTCAATTTAATATCTAAGTTTCTAAAGGAAAGTATCTAATTTTTTAATTTTGAATTTAATATGTTTATACCTTTATTTTCTTTAGTAAATGCTTTTCATACTATATTATTATTTTCCCCAATATCTACCTCTAGCATACCTACCTAAATTATTAATTAGTTAATAGACATACTTTGGTCTATAAGTTACGTTATCAATTTGTTAAAATTGGATAAATTAAGGTAGTAATGAAAATGGTTATTTTATGTAGGGACTTGAAAGCTAAAATAAAATAATTTAAAAAGTTAAGAACCAAAACAAATATTTAGAAAATTTGTAGAGTAGGGGATTTGTGTTTGGGGTTAGGGTTTTTAATGCCATATTTTTTTTATCATTTTCTGGCACATTTTCTATAAATGACTAAAAAGAAAAATGAGCTCATATTAAGAAAATAATAAATGAAATTGTTGACATGTGATAAAAATTAGAATTCTAACTTTATTAAGAGAGAAAGTTTCAATCCAAACTAAATTCAAATTTTGTTAACAATAAAGAAATTCTAATATATTGGTTTTTGTTCTTTTCCATGTGTGTGATAATTTTGAGTATAACATTATGTAGTTAAATGAATGGAAATGAAACTATAGAATTTTAAATTTTCTGATTTCCTATGTTTATCTTTTGTGGAGGAGTTACATATATTTCACATGTAAATTGAATTATATCATACAGCTTTCAAAATCATAATAATTTTAAATTGAAGTAAAGTATTTGTCTAAGAAAGAAAAAGAAAAAGAAAAAAGAAAAAAGAAAAAAAAGTACGGGAAGAAATAAAGAAAATTATTTTAGAGGACGAGAATTCTAAACATATTTAAAATTATAAAATACCAGATGGACAATAATAAATTATTATCTCGTTGTATTTTGTAAATATTTTGATTTATTTTACCTTCTTCAAAATTGCAAAAAAAAAAAAAAAAAAACAAATTACGATTAGGTTAAATTTGTAAATTAGGATGATAAATAAGAAAATAAAAATGTAAAACTGAAGTTCATGAAATGTGGGCTTTCTAAACAATCCATGGACTCTATTAAATTGGGCCTAGTATGTACGGCCCAAAACGTGTTCCCATTTCGGATGCTGTACGGGTTTCTTTAAAATCCTGTTAACCCGACCCATTCGGATTATCCAATCTATACCATCAAGGTTGGATTGGATTGAGTTTCATTTTATTTCGGTTGGATTGGGTTGCAAAATTTTGAAAAAATATATATTTCAGATTGAGTTGGATTATAGAATTTAGTAAGAGGAATCCCTAGAAATAGCAAATATGAGAATAGAAAATAGAAAAATAGCAAACTGTTGTTTTTTTTTTTTTTTTTATTTATGGCAAAACTAACTGCCATAAATATTTTTCCACTTTTTCGGCCCGAAATTACTCTTCCATAGATGACAATTGTCCATATACAAATACAATATATTTGTTGAAATCAAAAAATAAAACAAAATATCATATATTACGAATACAGTGTATTTGTAAACACACTCATTTATGATAATTATTAATTAAATCAAAAAATTATTATATTGTTTCAAAGATCCCTAAACATATTCCATTGGTTTCAATACCCCTAATTATTCCGATAAAAATCAATAAATTAACGAAAAATAACTTCAAATATTCAATTTTTTATTTTTCAAATTATAGATTCAAAATTATATAATGCAATATTTAATTATTAGGATAAAAATTAAGGAATTAATAAAAAAGAATTTTAAATATTTAATTTTTCCCTTTTTGGAATTATACATTTAAAGTTGAATCCCTCCCTAAAATCATAGCAAAGATAATGTAATAATTAATTATTAGGATAAACATTAAGAAATTAACGAAAAATTATTTAAAAGATTTAATTTTCTACGCAAAGTAGATACCAATCATTCCCTAAAATCATGACAAATATAATGCAAATAATTATATTTGGTAAATTAGTTAAGTTTAAATTCGAAATTCAACCCTCCCTAAAATCATGCCAAATACAATGCAAATATTAATTATCTAGGATAAAAATGTCAAAATTAAGGAAAACTAAATTAAAAGATTCAATGGGAAGCAACGCGTGGAAAACGATATTCACAATCAACCGAAACGAATGAAATAACGCCGTAGAAATGAAATTTTGAGGAAAGAACGGAGGAAAGGATATTGTCAAAAGGAAACAACGGAGGAAAGAAGCAACATTATTTTTTGTTTTCTAAATTATTTACCAAAAAAACACACATAATAAATTAAGTTTACGTTCTTTTAATTTTAACATTTTTATTTTATATATTATTTATGAAAAATCATTAATTTTGCCTTTCTAAGATTAGATTCATAAGATTATGTCATATACATCTTCTTCCTTCGCCCTAGTCTACCATATCTTCTTAATACCCGATCGTTACATCAAACTAAAACGTGAAAAAGAAAAATAGATACCCACTATTGAACCCATAGAGTCCGTATAATATATGAAACAATAATTTAATTTAATATACATCTCTCTTATATAGAATCTACCAGTTTTTGGACTACTTAATAAACATGTTCCCTTTGAATTTTTTCAATGGCTTTACAACGAGCGAAGACCATATTCGATGGTAGATAGATTGAGTCCTCTCGATATATTGACTATCGCATCCTTGATGTATATGTTCTAGTTTTATCGTCGTTTCAAGAATTTGTAAACTGTATCCAACGTAGACTTTTCCCAAATTCATAACTTTCTGTCTCTAGGTTGACCATTTATTGGACTGATTGCAACAATTCGAACCTCATTCGGATTGTTGATGATAAGTATGTGTCTTGGATTATGTTAGTCATATCGAAATTCCCCGACAATGATCTACTTGTTGTTGTTGACATTGTATTTGCTACTGATAGTGGAAATACCTCGTATTTGAGAGAGGATGTGAAATTGCTTTGAATTCCATTAGGGGTACTTCAGAGGACTCGTATCCCATGCTGTTTGCATTTCCGGATGTATTGATCTGAAATAACCCAGGTATAAAAATTACAAATACTCTATATTTTAACAAATAACAAACGATCAATCAAGAAATACACTATAAAAACAGAGATGGCCGGTGGAAATACACTAGAAATAAAAAACGATCAATCTAGAAATACACTATAAAAACGATCAATCTAGAAATACACTATAAAAACAAATACTCTGTATTTGACTGTTTTTAGGTACATATTCGACTGAAGAAGCAGATGATGAAGGATGATTTAATACAAACGAACAAAGGCCGGTGGAAAGCGATCTTAAAAAGGAACGGTGGAAAGCGATCTTAAGTGGAGAGCGATCTTAAAGGGCTGGTGGAAAACAATCCTAAAAGTCACTGCAACATGAGAGAACAGAGATGACCGCACATATCTTAAGTGACGGTGGAAAGCGTTTCAAAAAGGAAGGGAGAAAGCAATCTTATTTTTCAAAGGAAAAGAGAAGGTTAAAAAAAAAATTGTAGGGTTTTCTTGGAGAAGTGAAGTGGTTGCATACAGAAGATGTGATGTTTTCCAGAAGATGGTTTATTTTTTTTTTAGGGGAAAAATTAGAATATTCAAAAGTGTGCATAGTTTGTATTAATTATAGGGTATTTATGGTTTTTGTTACCATTGTATTTAGAAATCAAATTTGTCAATTAGGTAGGGGCATTTAAGACATAGTCCTCCTATTTATTATTTAAAAATGAACTGTTTTGCTATTTTGCCAATTTAAAAATAAAATTACTATTTATCCAAAGTAAACCTTATATTTTGCTATTCTTCTTGTCGCCCCATTTAGTAATCCGATATTATTATTATTATTATTATTATTATTATTATTATTATTATATAACGATTGAATTTGAACTTTACATAGAATGCTTTTGAATGTTTTTTATTCTTATTTTGAACGTAGACTTGAATTTTACATAAACTTAGGTTTTATGTGTTTGAGGGTAGACAATTGGACTTTATTTGTTGTTAGTTTAATTATAATTTTTTTTTTAAAATGACCTAACATGTTTAGGTCAATTACGTAAGTATGATATTTTGTTCATTGCAAAACTTTAACCTACAGTGGAAAAGGAAAAAATGAGAAAAAAAAAGTCTAAATGAAGAAAAAAAAAGCAACCTGGTGACCCAACCCCTGGTTGACCCTTGTACATTGAACAAATAAGGTTCATTTTTTGTCAACTCGGCTCATGTACACTTCTTGCTTTATAATTTATTTATTTTTTTAAAAAATAATCACAATAGACAACAATTTCAAAGATAATAATCAAGTTGGATAGTAACATTTTAAAAAAAATTGTAAAGGCTCTACAAGATTTTAAAAAAATTGACCTTCCCCTATTAGAGGGTCTAGCCGCTTATCCGACCTATCCTTTCGAGTCAACCTACTGAATTTCTACATTTGTGCAAGCTTGAACTAGTAGAGTCGTCTTCTAGACGGGGGAAGGTCCAACCATCAAGTAGGATGAGTTATTGATCCAATGATGAGATCTATCTGAAAGTCAGAAAGCATATCCTTTCTACTTCTAGAGACTCGGCCTAAACCCTTTCCTTTGCAGGATAAGTCAATTCCATTACATCCCTCCTCTTCAGTCAATTACATAGAGCCTCTTCTCTTCCTTTGAGTCGAGCGACTTAGTTTGCTCTACCGAGCCATATTAGTCTAACTTCTCCTCGTCAACCAATACAGATGCCTCTATCATAAATACTCATTTAAAATCATAAATAAATAAATAAATAAATAGAACTGAATCTCAAAATAACAAAATCCTAGTTCTGGCCCTATCTAGTTTTAAAGAGTAAAAATGAAAGTACAAGAAATACTAAAATCAAACTAAAATCATAATGGCAGAAGTAAAACATTCCATATGGCATGCCACAGTCACTTATTGTCATTTGCCAGCTTTCCTCTACACATAAGAGAGTCAGTATAAAAAAATATACTCAGTAAGGGACCTACTATTAGTCCCGCTAGGTGATTGTTAGTTATTAGAGTCTTGTAATGTAGTACCCCTAACTAGCACGTTCTCAAACACATGCAATCTGTGATCTCGCAGGAACATCTCTGGTCTTCAGTGAACCCAAAGGAACACCTAATATAAAACTGGTCTTTGGTGAACACAAGGAACACTGAGGACAAACTGGTCTTTAGTGAATCTCGAAAGGAACACTAAGATAATCGGACTGTGAGTGACCCCGTCAAGCCACTCGTAAACATATCATCTCATACTGGATTGATGATCCCGTCAGACTACACAGTCATAAACAGGTAGTGATTCCGAAGGACACCCATATGGGTACGACTTTAATAGAAAAAGCTAACAGTACACCCTATTCATAGCATGTAGCATAACATAACATCATCATAAAAATGGCATGAGTATTAATCGAAATATTCTTAATCATGAGATTAATACTTCATGCATATGCATCAACATCATAAAATATCATCATCATAAACATAACTCAATCGGATCTATCAATCATCATAACATAGACTAGTCATGACTATCAATCATCATAAACATAAACACATTATGCATATTAGCTACATCAATGCATAATGAGAAAGTTACATTCAAGCTCTCACTTTAATTCGTAGGTCTAATAGGAGAATCTCTTACTTGGAGATTAGATTAATTCACAAAAATACACTCCTAACAGCAAAATCAAGCTTCCCCAGAAAATCCTAAACAATAAGGATAAAATACTAAGATGATACTTAATTTACAGTTAATTTAAGATCAAAAAATCTAGTTAATTCAACTTTACCCAAAGTTAATGTCAGATCCAACTCAACCTTAATTTAGGACAACGTTCCACAACTTACTTCTAATTGATCTAACCAATCCTTTAAGAAGAATAATTCAATTTAATCTAAAATTAAATTATTTAGAGTCCAAAAATCAACCTCATATGGGTATGCCAAAAACCCAATCAAAACTTACCAAAAATAGGTGAAAATGCCAAAAATAAGTTTGGTGGCTTAAAGTGGCTTGGCTAGAGGGGAAACTGGCTAGGTGACTCACCTGAAGGACAAGGCGGCTCGCAGCTCGTGACTCGGATGTCTGATCGGGTTCACGCAGACGGCTCGGATGCTGGCTCATGTTCGCGCGGATGGCTTGGCGGCTCACACAGATGCACGCATGACTCAGACTTTGCGTGCGTAACTCGCAGCTCACGGAGACGGCTTGACGAAAGTGCGTCAAACGGTCGACGACGCTCAACTTTGACGCAACGACGGAGACAATCGGCTTGTACAGAGAACGTCTCGGGTCGCGATTGAACGACGATTGACAGAGCGGCTTACAGAAACGTGGCTCGAGTTGGTTCGGACGATCGGCTGACGGTGTTTTATGGTGGCTGTCGAACGGAGATGAAGTGGTGACGACGGCAGAGGTGAGCAGCGACTAGGGTTTCCTTGTTGTGTGATTAAGGTCTTTTGAGGAAGATGATGAATAGTAACATCTCACGCTTTCAAGGGGCTATTTAATGAAATAATAATAATATAATTATTATTACTTTTCCTTTATCTTTTCCATATTTTATTCCAAATAAAACAACTCATTCTTTCTCTTCATTTAAACCCATCAAATCTACTTTTAAAACTCAAATCTCTCTCTCTCTCCAATCAAATCACCTTTATCTTTCCCAAACATAAATATCCTTACATAATTATATTATCTACATAATATAATTATTTCAACTTCAAATTTAATTAATTACATAATCATATATAATTAATCAAATTTCTCCCAAATAAAAATCTCTTAAAACAAACAACTTTAATCAAAAATTCCAAATTTAAATAATTAGATATTTTCCAAAATATCTAATAAATTCCAATCTCTACAAATCAAATATTTCAACAATTAAATCAATTAAAACCCAAATTAATTCCAACATTAATGAAAAATTAAACTTAAGATAATTAAGAATAAATTACCTTAATTTGAGGCATTACAAAAAGAAAATGAACAAGTAACTGAGGAACAAAATCTAACAATTGGAAATGTGCAGCAATCTACTTCAGCTGAAAAAATATAATCTTAATTGGTACACAACAACTATGTAATTCTTTTAATTAAGAGTTTGTTTCTTGTCTAATATCATATATAACAGGAAATACCAAAACAACAAGTTGAGATTCAAAAAAATGATTGAAAGGAAAATAATAAAGATGGCATGCATAGCAGAAGATTTAGATCATGCTTTACTCTATATGCATCTAAACAATTTAGAAACTAACATGAACATGTTATGCGATGGACCTAAACGAAGAGTGTAAAAAGTAAACGATGAACTTACTTTTTATAGTTCTCAACTTCTTCTTCAATCCAAAGCTTCTTCTTTGCCTGAAAATCACGAGCAAGGTCAACCACCAAGTTGACCTACTAATCTCAGGACCAAGAACGAAGTTGTGGGACTCGGTTTTGAAGTAAAATTTTTAGAGAGGGAAGGAGGTTTATCGTTTAGGTGATTTTTCAGAAAAAAAACATCATCCTTTCTCATTTTATAATGAGAAGTTTATATATGAAATTTACATGCAAATTGCATGCAAATTATTTCATATAATCTCAACACCTAATTAATCCATTAACTCTAAATGGAATTAGTGGCTTCTATTTCACAATATATAGGCTGCCACATTACCCATTAACTTTTAATTAAGTAATTAGTCAAAGGGACAATTTGGTCATTTGACCAATTAAGTTAAAGTCAAACTTTGACTTTTCTTGGTTAAAAAGTCAACTTTTGACTTTTTACTATTTTACCCGTCTTGACTAATTTTGACCTCCCGAGTATAAATCCGTATTCATTTTTCTAAAATTCAAATCATATTTGAATATAAATCCGGTCAAAATTTTGTTTCTCAAAGTTAAAAGTCAACAAATTGACTTTTACAACTTTGACCGTTTCAAAACTTTCCAAGCTTCTAAATATGAATCTATATTCATATTTATTTAAACCATAGTTAACATAAAGCTTAAAGTTTATATCTACCGACTTATATCTTATATATTTGTCGGTTTCTCTCTTTTTTCTTAATTCGAACAATTCGAGTTACTTCAATATATTGTTCTTAGTTGAATCCATATGAGCTAGTAGGGGAACCTAATGAACCTATAGATCATGGGCTCCAACGATTTGAGATTAACTGGCTAAACTCTTTTAGACCAAGCTTAATTAACATTCGTTAACTAAAGAGTCATTCCACTGAAGAGTCATTCCACTAAAGACTCTTAGTTGCACTTCCCTCACTATAGATATATTTCTGTCCACCTGATATAACCATGATGGGTAAGTCGATCCTTCACAAGTTGTTCGTAATCTTGGTTGGGTTAAAATACCATTTTACCCGCGAGATTGCATCTTGCTTCTTAAGACCCACTGATCCACTATTGAACAATTGGTTTAAGGTCCAACCTATAAACTTGAATCCTTCTTGGGTAGGGCCCCTTGTTCAAGACTTAGATTCAGTCCTTAAGGGAACGACCTATCTACTATCCCAGAAGTGGGTAGGAGCGAATTCCATCTTGCACCCTATGTCCCTAGCTATCCACTCGATCTCACCCCTGGAATAGGAGGCTTATTGGGCTAGCGATGTTAAGCTACCCTCACCTATGCATATCTAAGGATACTACCGAATGAACAGAAGTTCATAGTTAGCTTAGGATTAAGATCAAGTTACCTAGGCCATCATAATTGAAACAGTCAGTTTATAGTTTACGGTGTTATAACTAAAAGTGACTATTTCGTGGTTCCAGTCTTATGCAAACCATTTACAAAGGACGCCCCCACTCCCATGTCTCTACATGAACGATTCAGGATTACATCATTTGTACTAACTACAGAGCGGGCCACATCCATAGTGTTTTTCCATAATAAGGCGCCCAACCTTATTCATACACTATAGACTATTTGGGCTATTAACTCGAACTTAATCCATGTTTATGTCTCTACATAAAGTTCAAGTATATTGACAAACTTAGTAAAATAACCTCAGGACCTTAATACTTATTGGTTTTAAGATTATAGCATTCAATAATAAATTTATTGAATCAAATAACAAAGTACGAGTTTTAGGACACAAATTCCAACAAACTACCACTTGGACTAAAACTCCAAGTAAGTTAGAATTTTATAATGAGAGAAAAATATATATATAAGTACAATAAACATATATATAAACTAGGGCATAATCCCAATAATGATGAATCAGTTACTTCAGTTGAAAATGAACCAGTAACTGAGAAACAAAGTTCTACAATTGATTTAGAATCTATATTGGTATGTATATATAAGAACTCTGAAGTACTTTGCATCAATTATTATTGTTTTTTTTTCTTATTTAACATTGTGCATTATAGAAAATGAATGAACAATAAAAACCAATAAAAAGAAGGAAGTTATGTAAAATAGCAGATAAAAAAGTGTCTGATCAACAAGTTAATCCACCCACAACATGTACTGAGGTTATATTACAACCTACAATACCTATCCTAGATGTCAAATTGCGAGATGTAAATAGTTATGATCTCGTGTGGCCAGTGAATCCAAAATTGTGGAAGACATACTTATCTTGGAAGAGATCTAGAAAAACAACTAATGAAGAGAGGATAATAGTGTTCACAACCAGAAAGAATGATTTTTTTCAAAAAGTTTGAAGAAAACACATGGATACTAGGAGACGTAAGTACTCTTTCTAAATTTTATTTTATATATAAAACTACATGATCGAGTACAATATACTTTATCAAACTAAACGATCGTTTATATATAATACACGATCGCTTAGTAAGGAAAAGAATGTTGTAAACAATAATTTGTATTTCCTAAACGACGACTTGAATTTTGATAAACTATCGCTTCTATTCACTTAACGATCGTTTGATTTTTTTTTTGTAGAACATGGATTTGTTATTGTACCACTTGCAGAAAAAAATGTTGCATATCAAGCATCTTTGCAAATATACTTTTAGAGTACTAGATTCGTCATTTATGGTAAGTTGTTATTCTTTAATTTTTTTTTGTATAGAAGTTAAACTGCATAATTATATTTTGACTAAATTTCTCTATTTGTTCTTCAAGACTGAAATCAATAAAGAACACTGCATAGTTAGGCAACAACTTTTTAATAATCATGTGCTGACAGCAGACAATAAGGAAGTTAAATAGACAGACACAACGACACACTTAGCACTATGGACATAACCGATTTAGATTACTATTTTAATTCAGCTGTTGGTGATATCCAAGATAAAGAAGAATGGGAAGATGTCAACTACATAATTGGTTGCATCAATATAAAAGAACACTGGTTGGCTATTGCAGCTGATATGAAGAAATGCAAGATCTATGTGTTTGACTCAATGCAAAAATATGTTGAAAAAACTTTTTGATGCAGCTATTGAAATAGTTGCACGATGCATCCCCTCACTGGCAATTTCAATTGGAATACATGCGCATTCAAAACATTTCACATATAGCCCTTGGCCAATAGTAAGATAGAATACCACATTACAAAAAGGCCTTTCATTAGATTGTGGGATTTTTTTTGCCAAATTTATTGAATGCCTTGTAACAAATGCAGATCGTGATTATCTAACTATGGATAACATGAAACTGTTTAGACAACAGTATGCAATAGAACTTTAGGCAAATAAATTCTATTGTTAAATAAAATGTCTATTTGGTTCATGTACATGTATAATTTTTACTTTTAAATTTTAATCAACTTTTGACTGAATGTTTGTATTCGTTTAGATAGATATCAGAAAATAATTGTATAAAGGTATAAAAACATTCATGTAGAGAAATGTAAAAGATCATGCATATATCTTTAAACGATTGTTTATATATACCACATTAATGTCTAAACGATCGTAAATTTTTCAATTAATCTAAACGATCATGTAAGACATCATAGACGACCACGTACTTAAGTCAAACCGTTTTCCTAAACTATATATAAACGTACAAGTATCAAGCATAAATGATCAGAGGATGCAAATCACACGATCATTTAGTAAAGTCTAAACGATTTTCTTAATACATGTAAAGAATATTAAGCGATCGTTTATATGTACCACACTAATGTCTAAACGATATTAAATCTCTATCAAGTTTAATATCAAACGTGTATACATAATAATCAAAGAAAGAGATTACACATTTTCATTAGTTGTTCAAACCTTGCTTACAAGTCCTACTATTATATCCTTTACGATTACAATTGGAACATCTGGTTGAACTACTAAATTTGCCAATAGATGGAATTCTTTGTTTTCTTGGTCTTCCAACTTGCCGTTTAAATACTGGAGGTAATATTTTTATGACAGAATCTACAACTCTCCAATGACTAAATTAGTCTGCTCTGAAAAACTAGCTTGTATCTTCTCAATAAATCATGTCTATGATACATCATTTTCAGAATCTACAATGACAAAAGCAAGAGGGAATATTTGATTGTTACCATCTTGTGATGAGGTTGTTAATAGGATTCCACCAAACTTACACTTCAACATAAATAATAGGTCTACAATATTTCCACCCCTCAATTGATGCACCAAAATCCATAAAGCAAAACTTGAAATGACCACTATCATCCATTTCTAAAGTAGTGCATATACCTAGAATAATTACAAACACATTTCTATCAGCACAAACAATAAAAAACAGAAAGAATATGAAAGATGCTAATATTGGTCTATCTAGATGGACTGTGATATTAGTCTATCCACATCTATCTGTAAATGAATTTAAATTTGATATACAAAACTGATCATACTTGGGTTAGATTCAACCAATTTATCAAAGAATCTTGAAATCAATGCATACGATCAACTGTGTCACCATGTAATATCTTTACCATATGTTCTTTAGCCCTCCAAACTTTCTACTTATATTAACTCCAAGATTTGTATGAGCCTCATGCACAATCTCTTTAAGAATGGAACGATCAGTAGACATGAATCTAAAATCATCTATCAAACAATTGCCAATTACTGTTGAAGAAGCTTGCATGTGAGAACTTTGGGCGGTACTCAATGAACAATCATGGTCAGAAGTGTATTTTCATAGCATCCACAAACCACTCTTCTTATAACGAGATGCCCTTACATACCATTTGCAACCTTCTTGCAGACATCTAAATTTAAGAGATCTCAAATTTGATATTGTAGTCCTAAATTGAAAGTTGGTCTTCGCTGCTATTATACAAAAACACTTTGAAAGCACTTCTTTACTTTCAAATAAACATTTTTCCTTGAAATCAAAATAATAAGAGATGTCTCTTATAACTTCATCATTTGAAACAGAAGAAGAAGAACCTATATTCAGTGACATATCAACATTATTCCGTACACTACTAGATGAATAAGATATTCCCAAACAATTAACACTTACATGGACAACTAATGGAAGTCTACTAGTTGCATCTTTAGCAAAAGCTAAATACCATGTAGCATTATTGTCTTTCTTTATTGGCACCACAGTTTGAACATTGGTTTTACCAAAATCAAGCAAAACAGATAATTTTACTGATTCATCCAATTTAAGTTGTTCACATGTCAAAGCAACCAAAGAATTAAAGTTGACTCGCATATCTACCAAAATTTCGGACACTGAGTAATTCTCGTAAACATTGCAATCATTGACCTCTATAAAAAGCAATAATAGGAATAGACATTCTAATCTGAAAAAAAATATAATCAAATATTTAATGGTGAAAGGAAGAATTATTAGATAGATATATATCACAGAATAAGAGAATAAAATGTACTAAACAATAAAATAAACACAATGCAAAAAATAAATAAACAATCGTGCAAAAAAGTTAATAAATACTAAATGATCGTTTAACAACAATAGACGATCGTATAAAATAAATTAAATCATCGTATAGAATAAACTAAACAATCATTTAAAGACGCCGGTCGTTTAAACCATTGTATTAACTTAGATACACAATTGTTTAAAAACGCTGATCATACAAAATATTGAAATTTTTCGTGTTCATAAAGATGAACGATCGTGTTTATATAACAAAACGATCGTCTGTATATTGGTAAATGATGATGTTGATAGAGGTAAACGATCAAGTAATTCAATGAAAATTATAGTGAAAAACTTCAAACTGTCGATCTTCATAATGAAATACACAATTCTTACAGTGATTCTTAAAGTTCAAAACGAAAAAAAAAAACTTTTAAATTCTTACAAACAACAAAAAGCAAAAACGATATTCATACTGAAATATAAATTCTTAAATCAACGTAAACAATCATCAAAATATTCAACGATCTTCATAACCAAATATAGGATGTCTTACGGTAATACCTACATATTCTAAACATTCTATATTGACACTGAAATATATAATTCTGAACGAAATTTTATAATCAACTAAATAGTTAGAGAAAAGACCTAGTTCGACTAGAATATTTCACAAATATCCTAAAATAATTTTTTTTCTTGATTAGGATTTCTTATATTTTATGACAATTTTAACCTTATCATTAACATTGATATTTCGAAATTAAATAGTATATATTTCCTTATTTATATTATATCGATCATTATTATCTAATTTATAACTTCCTTAATTATTATATTAATTAATGTAAAATATTAATTATTAAGGAGAAAACGTTACTTTATATAATTTATTTTCATTTATCATCAAATTACATATTTTTTAATATGGAAGTTGTTTTCAAAATAGATCTTAATTAGTTCCGATACTAAATATTTCATCTAAATTGTTCATCCACCACCGACAACTTCTTCAATTTCCTCACCGGTAATTTCTGAAGTCATCCAGTTTCGTTCTTCACCAATTCTGATACATCCAATTTCTTTCTTCACCGATTTCTAGTTCGTCCATCACCGATTCCAATTTTGTTCTTCACCGATTCTCAATTTATTTTGTCCTTTCGTTCTTCTCATACTTTCGGTTAGTTGTCTTCCTCAATTCCTCATATTTTTCGGTACTCCATTACATTGTAGTTTTTCTAGAACGTTTAAACTTATATTCCAGAATATTTGTTTTAGATATACATCACTTCATATATATAATAATGCATATAATTTTACATACAGTCGCCAAAGAATATGATATGTTTGTTCTGTGATTTAGTGCATATATACAATAATACATATAAATTGACATATAATAACCGATAAAATATGATATGTATGTTCTATGATTTAGTATATATACCCCTTCTTATTTACCATAATACATATATATTGACATCCAGTAACCGAGGAATATTATATGTTTATTCTGTGATTTATTATATATATACCTCTCCTTAATTACAATATAAATTATTAGTGACATATATTTCTAATACTTTTTGGCAGGATAGTCAAAATTGCAGTCTACTTCGATGGTTTTTTTAATGAATCGAACAATTACGTTAGTTTTAATGTATATGAAATAACAGTTAATAAACATATGTGCTATAAAGAACTGTACACTAGCCTTAGATCCAAGTTAGGCAGTTTTATTGATATGAACAATATTAATATATACCTTTACCTATGTCCTATAGAATGTATTAAGAAGGATTTGTTATTTATTGTGTTTTTTACTTTCAATTCTAATGTTTAATATCTGTTTTATACATAATATTATTACATATATACGATAATTTTCTGTTATACTTTCGAATTCCATTCTTTAATTATCCTCTAATTTTCTGAATATTCCATATCTACCAATGATGTTTATATTATTTTCCTTAGTTTTATAGTTAGAAATTTTGCATTGCACTATTATATACGTAATATTATTGCAAATATACTTCACAAAAACACTTTATCACATTTTCCATTTTAATATATATCAAATTCTAATATATAATATCCGTCATATTCATAATATTATTACATATATACGATATTAAATCCAATGTAACGTATTCATCCCAGTCAACGAAAAAATGGTTGAATAGGAAGGATATGTTAAAATTGATTTATGAATAGTATATATGAAATAATACATGGTATATTTTATGAACAGAAGGTTGGGTTTTCAATTTGTTAAATTGCTTTGTGTATTTTATTTAAAATATTCATATTATATGTAAAAGATAATAAGTTATCTTTGAAATAATAATGATTATGTATGAAGGGTAGTATATTAAATATAATAAATTGAGAAACTTTGATTAATACGCTAGAAATTTATGGAAAAAATGGAAATAAAATAATTGAATTAAAAACTGGAATATTAATATTTTAAATAAAATTCTGAAACAACATACTAAAAGTCTAATAATAAGAATGAAAAACTAATTCAAAAAGAAAAACTTGCATCTCTTTCGGTTATGACCAATACGTTCCCAACGACCACATTTAACGCGTCTTTTGAACTTCCTTTTAGAAGGAATTCTAATTTTCTTTGGTCGACTAATTGAACATTATTTTACATTCGATGGGAGGATAACAACTTTAATTTCTGTATTATTAAAAATATATAGTAGTATATTTGTAAAAAATTACAGAACATAAACGTATTATGCAGTAATATATATATATATAAGAAATCAAAGAAAATACTAATCAAATCAAGAAAAAAATAAAGAAAACGATACGAAATATAGAGGGAAAAAAATTGAACTATCCGTGTCACTAAATACCTATTATTATATATATACAGATGTATATACTAATAACATCATCTATGTATGCAGTAATATATAAGGAAATTCAACTACAATTTATGTATTATTGAATATATGCATTAGTATATATGTAAAAAATCATAGAACATAAATATGAATAAGATGTATATATCTGATAAATCACATAATTAGAAGTAGATTAAACAGTGGTCTATAAATGTATATATTGTTCACCAAAATTTTATTTAACAAAAATATGAATAAGATGATCGAAACACGACATAATTATTGAATATGCAATAATATATAAATTGAGTAAGAAAAATTACAGAACATGAGAAAAGATCTGTGTATGTATTATTGAATATATGCAATAATATATGTAACAAATCACAAAACATAAATGTATTATTCAGAAGCATATGTGTAAAAAATCAAAATAGGAGGAACATTACCGAAATATATGCTACAAAACAGAAGAAGAAAGAACAAATTTTTGAAGGAAAAAAACATATATATGCTATGAAACGGAAAAATAAATAATATATATATAAAAAAAGACTAACCGTATCACAAGAAGCAAATCGGAAGGAAGAAGAAAGGACAAATTTTTTTTTTTGTAATATAAATTGGAGAAGAATGCTGGCGCCGGAATTAATGATCGTGAGAAAATAACTTTTGGTTGGGCATGAAATTGAAAATATTTATTTTGTAGGATAATTAAAAATATTATTACCATATAAGATACTATATATCATATTTAAATCATTCAAAAGGTAATAAATATTACATTAATAAATACAAATATATAAGTAATAATTAAGAAAGTTACGATTGATATAATAAATATGGTTGTTGATATTTAAAGAAGATATTGTTCAAGATTAATGAAATTTGGGTAATAAGGTAAAGTGACCCATTCTTTTGTGAAAAATGTTAGCCCATTTAGGATTTTTATAAAAATATATTAGAAAGAATAGTCTATTGTATAATATCGTATAGTAATTTAGGCTATTCTAATTGAAAACTTTTTTTTCTCGAATAAACTTTAATCTAAATATTAATACTAAATTAAACAAAAATAATTTACTCAATCCAATAATCACGATGAAAACATGTAACATCATCATGATTTGCTTATTTGCATTTTTAATCATAATTTGGGACACATATCAACTTTTAATTATTCTCAAAACCAATTATTTGTCGTTAATTTGAGAAATAACATGCCAATGTCATTTGTGTTTTGACATTAAAAATGATAAGAACCACCCCTTACGATCATCTGATGAATAATGAATATACTTTAAATCACGTGACAGTTTTATTGTTATAAAAAATCTCATCAAAAGAATGATCTAGTTTGTGTGATAAATATGTTCGATTCTTAATTAATCAATTCGTCTACATTGTTGGAACCACATTGTTTCAATTTTTAGTGTATGAAAGCTATATTGTATGCTAAAATTTAAAATAAAAAACGGTTAGAAATTTGAAAAGTACATGAAATAAATTATTATAAATGTAAAAAAAAAAAAAAAGAAAAAAGAAAAAAGAAAAAAAGCCACCAACCACGTACAATATAAAAGGTAAAAAAAAGAAAAAAAGCCACCAACCAGCATACAATATAAAAGGTAAAGTAACTTGTGAAATATTCTCTATCATAATAATTTAGGCACCACACATGCAGCATGCTCAAGCTTAACTCAGGCACACCAAGCTATCAAACTTTATTAAGAATTCAAAAATTGAACCATGTACCTTAACCACTTCTCTAATTGCTTGTTTGTTTATATGCTCACTTAGAATCATGCTATCATAAATATGGAGTTATGGATCTGTTTATGCGACTTAAGCTAGATGACTAAATTAAGGTCACGCGATAAAAAGTACAAACATTATCCTATACATTGATTAATTCTAATGATTTGTTAATAGATTACACGTCTTCCTTTCTTTCTTTCGTCCAAGTGTAAGCGAAAAGGGAGATTTCTTGGATAGGTCAAGGTTAAACTCAGGAAACTTAAAAATGCTTTTAATTGCAACACATAGTTTGATTTTATGTGGTGTCTATACTATATTCATTATTCATAGTATTAGCTAATGTTTCTACTATTTACACTGAGTGAGGTGAATGATAGGGTATGGATATGTGTAATGTGTAATCAGACGAGATTAATGAAGGAATGGTCCATGTAAAATGATGTAGTACAAAACATAAATAGATCCTGGGACGACATAAATAACTATCAAATTCATAATTAAGGTGAGCATCCTCTTGGTGGCTTTGTCATATTTGCTTGTCTTTTGAGATGCAAATACTTGAAATTGCATATTTATTGCCATATTGATATACTACTTACAATGTGTTTAGTTTGATTTGATAAGTTCAACACAAACTAATTTTTGGTGAACGAAAGAACTAAACTCATACATTTTTTTTCATTTATCTAAATATAATCCAATCTAACAAAGTTACTAAAATACCGTGAACTATGCATTGCTAGTTAACCATATATATCTCAAATACAAATGAGTTAAATGACTTAGGAATGTAAATGTACACCAATAACTTAGTAACATATTAAGCCTTTTCCAAACAACTCCAAACACTCTTCAATTAACGCTTACAAAACTCGATTCTTCAAATCATAATAGTTACAAAGCCTCAATATTTCTTCATGTCTTTCCATATTCAACGTTTTCTGTTTATGTACAATCAAGTTCACAAACCAAATTATTAACTTAAATTATGTTAAATTACTACAACCAAGTCTAGTTCTTTTTTGTTGTCTTATTTTGTCAATTTTCCATTTCTTTTTTATCTTATATTATATTATCACTGATAAGTACTAAAAAAATAAAAATATGTGCTGAGTTTCTGATAACAGATTTTCCTCTCTCCCGCGTTTCTCTCTCTACCTTCGCAGGGCTTCCTCATCGGCAATGGCGACTTCCATTTCGCGATCTTCCATTTCTCCCTCTCCCCAGTATATTCGCACCAGATCATCGCCGTCTTATCGCCGGACTTACTTAATCCTTGATTCTCACTATTGCTGGAAGCGCCTTTCCCGTTCTTCTCGATGTTTTTCTGTTCTTCATGGAGGCGGTGGCAAGAATTCCCGGTTCGTTGATACGCAGAGTGCCATGGAGGATTCTCATTTCGAAGTTGTAATCAAAGATCCAAATACGTTACCGAGTACGTTTCTGTGGTTGCTAGCTCTCGTTTTTTAATTTCTGATGTTACTGTAGCGCGTAGTTTAATCGATCTGGTGAATCGTTTTTTGAATTGTTCGTATTACAGGGCCTCTATCATCGACTAAATCCTCTGTCTCTACTGGATCTCGTCTTCGTGTTGCCTACCAGGTGACTATGTCTGTAGCATCCTTGTTGTTGGAAGTTCGTGTGGTGTAGATATGAATGCTGTGTTTGCATTGGAATGATATAATTTTCGTGCGATTTTAGGGGGTTCCTGGTGCATATAGTGAGGCGGCCGCCGGGAAGGCATATCCGAAATGCGAGGCTGTTCCTTGCGAACAATTTGATGCTGCTTTTGAAGTAAGTGATCGAACTGTGAGACGAATTTGGGCGTTTGAAACATTAACATGGCCTTTTGGTTTGCCTTGACTTTGAATTGGTTGCAATGCTCGCATCGTGTGCACTTGACTTTGAATTGTGTGTTTTTCATTTCTTACATTGATTTATTTATCACGGTACATATATATTTTATATACTTGTTGAACAGCTTAATACATCATCAAAGCTTTCTCCACCTCCCAAGTTTCCGAGAATTGGAGGATAAATCGGAATATTAATCTCATTCAATCTTTAGATCCATTATTTTCAGGATAATTGAAATTAGAGACGGTGTTTAAATTGTGATATCATAAGAGCACACTAGACATTGATCATTCATTTGTTTCACTTGATCTGTGCTTTGTATTTTAGAAAGTAGGAATAACATGTAACTCATGTTCAGATAATGGTTAGTCGTGTAGATTTAAGGTATATGATGATAAAAAAAATTCGCCTATCCTTCTTCTCACTGTAGGCTGTTGAGCGATGGATTGTAGACAGGGCCGTATTGCCAATAGAGAACTCGTTAGGTGGAAGCATCCACAGAAACTATGATCTTCTGCTTCGACATAGGCTGCACATAGTTGGTGAGGTAAAATTTGCAGTTCGTCATTGTTTACTTGCCAATCATGGTGTTCAAATCGAGGAACTGAAAAGGGTGCTCAGTCATCCACAGGTAACCAGAACAGTCTTATTAATTTACTCATATAAATCCCCCTCCCCCCTCTCCCTTCCGGCTTAACATGATTCTTGTTCAGGCTCTTGCTCAGTGTGAAAACACATTGACAGGGCTAGGATTGGTGAGAGAAGCAGTGGACGATACTGCTGGTGCTGCAAAGGTACTTTATCTTTGGCTGTTCAATTGCTGCTCCGTTACTGTTATGATATTTTGTCATTTTTTGGTCTATTCTACAGGAAAACTTGTCATTTTTTATTATTATAATGGCTCGATAGTGATTCTGAGAAGGCAAATCAGATTTTTGTTGATGCTTATTTATCAGCAATGCTTATATGAAGTTTTGATGATTGATGATTATATATTCGTATCATCCAAATTTTCATCATTTTGATTGCTGGTTCAGAATGATAGTTGATGAGACTTTTGATATTGTGCAGCATGTTGCTTTTCACAAATTGAAAGATGCAGGAGCTGTTGCTAGCTCGGTGGCTGCGTCCATATATGGCTTGAATATACTTGCTGAAGATATTCAGGTGTTTACTTAAGCATTTAATTATGATTTACTAGCCCATACATTCTAATGCTGCACCGATTACCAATTTTCTTTTCTTCTATTAGGATGACTCTGACAATGTAACTCGATTTCTAATGCTAGCGAGAGAACCCATAATTCCAGGCATTGATAGGCCATTCAAGGTTAGCCTTTCGTATTTTTAGGAGGAAAAGAGTCTCTTCCCTTCTAATTCTTTGCATTCATGTATATGGTGCTTAGAATAAGTACATTGTTGTATGTAATATGCTCGCTTCCTTTTCAGACAAGTATAGTTTTCTCACTAGAGGAGGGTCCGGGAATTCTCTTCAAGGCACTTGCAGTTTTTGCTCTTCGCCAAATCAACCTAACAAAGGTATTTATTTTTGCCCAATGACCATGAGGGCCCTTCTCAAGGCACCTATCATAAAGGTCAAGAGCTAAGAACCACTTGTTTTCTCAAACAGATTGAAAGTCGACCCTTGCGTAACCAACCCTTACGATCATCTGATGATAATGGATATGGATCTTCAAAGTACATCCGCTGCAGCCTTTGCTTCATATTACTTTTACAGCTTTTTTCTTGCCAGTGGTTTGAAAGTTCCCTCCTTTTCTTTTCCCTTTCCCTCTCCTGATGTTTTCTTTTTTCTATACCAGATACTTCGACTATCTTTTCTATGTGGATTTTGAAGCATCAATGGCTGATCAAAATGCACAAAACGCTCTCAGGCATTTAAAGGTAGTTAGCTCAGATCTTCTAAACAATATTCAGGGAATAAATTTTCATACTGATGCGTGATAGGAAATGATAAATTGGCTTAACAGGAGTTCGCCACATTTTTGAGAGTGCTAGGAAGCTATCCAATGGACACTAGTATGCCATGAGAAGTTACAGCCTCCAGAAGACTTGGTATCTCCTATTTCTTTGTTTCTAATTTATGGATTGTGCTTGTATCTCGCAAAACTAGTCCTAGCTATATTGATTTAAATCTCCTCTACCATTCAAATTAACTTATTTACGGCCATTTTTGAGTTTTGATTCTATTATTTATATGGTTGAAGCTTGAAAGATGTATAAGTATGAGTAAATTAATCTAATTTTGTGACTACTTTTATATTATGTCGCTATTTTTTTACCGCTTTGAGCTGATTCTTTTAGGGAAATTCAGCACTAACCTAGTGGCTAGTGTAGATCGTCTTCCTCAGTTCTCAACTTTGAAGAGGGATCGTCGGTTGGCTTTAAGATTAAGCTTGTGGCTCTATGGGTGTATCTCTTTTCACATGAAGATTCAGCTCGATATCCCATAAAACCAGTAGATTTGACTTTGTTGTTCATTCACAGGTTTAGTTCAGTTTACTTCTGCAAATTAATTATTCATTCACTCTATTATACCATTTTGTCTAGAGTTTGGATGTCAGTTTTGTAGTCAATTTTGGTTTGCAAATCTTTTGTTAATTAGTGCAACTCACATATGTTGTGTTTCAATTTTTTTTGTTCATTTTCTATTGAACCATGTAATTTTCTTTGTTTTAGTAGAATGAGATCGGATTAGATCTCGGGTTGGGTGGGGTTTGGTTCTTTGTTTGCCCAACTAACTGTGATTTGGAGGCTAATGCTTGACTTGAGGGATCAGATTGCATAGGGATATGTCCGGAATTATATGTAGTCTTGTCATGGTCCTAATTATTTGATCAGTTTGTTAGAGTTGTGTAGTCATTAATTATAAGCTAGCTTGAGTTTGTTTTTTTAGTAGTGCAAGAGAGGTGGAGCCGTATATCAATTGTGTTACGCTCAATGTTTCTGGAAGTCCTTTCATGTCCGTGCCTAGGCACGAGGTGCAAGTCTTGTTTCATAGTTAGCTGCTCACCTTTTATGAGGGCTCAAGGGTCAAAGTCCTAATTTTGGAGCGTTTCTGTTGTGTGTGTTTTTTTTAATATCAATAATTGAGGGGTTTTTCCTTTTTTATAAACTTAACAAATCAAATTGACTAAATAAAAATAATTTTAAATGACAAAACTGTTGAAATATTTACAAATGTAATAAAATATTACAATTTATCGTCGTGATAGATAGTGATATTTTGTTGTATTTGTAAATATTTTGGTTAATTTTTTATATTTAAAAACAATTCTCGACTAAACCTAAAATACAAATTTTATCGAGTATGGGTCATTTTATTATTGTTATTATTATTGTTGAGTTCTATCTTTTCACTTTTAACTACGTTATCTCTACTTTTAAATAGTACTAGGTAATGTGCCTCGAGAAATAATTTTTTTTTTCTCCACCCTTAGTCTTCAAAAGATTAGTGCGATTTGAGCTTTTAAAAAACACTTTTTATGCTGGTGAGATAGCTTTATCAAGGAAAGTAAATTAAGAGAGTATTGGGATCTTATATTTCTTTTGCTAATTTTTAGTACAAATTAGCGAAAGCAACATGGTTAAGGATTCTAACCCCGTGTTGATGTGTACTACCTAACTGTTTCAACAGTCAAAACCACCTATTTTGACTTGTTTACTTGACAAATTTGTTTATTATTTTTGTTTTAGAAAAAAAAAAGGATAAAAGAAAGAAGAAATCATCGGTACATATGAATATGATATGATCATTTGAATAGATGGAAGTGTCCCGTTTGGTTAGACAACTATTAATATAATATAAGTTAGGTTTGTTTTGTCTTTATTAGTAACGTTTTAATAAATGAGATATGTCTTGTTCTTTACTTAATACAATAATTTTAAAAGAAATCGAGGATCAAATTGTAAAGAGATCTCTTGCGAGGATCATAAGAAAACAATTTAAAACTATAATTGGGTGAAACTATATAATTTAATTCCTGTTATTTGGTTTATTACTAAAACAATCTTAACCTATCACACTTCTTTTTCACTTCGTATTTGTACTCGATCAATTAACATAGCTAGCACAAAGGAGCCAAATGCTAGCCAGTTCATGCAGCGTTATTATTATTACTTTTAAATTAAAAATGTCCTATTCCAAATTGAAACTAAGTTATAATAATCGAATAAAACTCTTAAACCATACCAAACTGAAACTATAGAGAATCAAAATTAAATTCAAGTGAATCACGCTTGCAATTTAACCAAAATTCAATATCAAGTGACAACCACCACTATTAATACTAACGTTTGCTTTAGGAAACTAAGAATGACACGGAGCACCTCTAACGATTAACTTCAACAATGATCACATTTGACACCCAACTTTGACAATCGTCTTGAACAACTAACTTCAACCATCAACTTTGTTGTTCATTTCCAAAGACTAACCCAATCAATAGTATATTATATAAAAAACCTGGCTGACAAAAGTATTTTCAAGTATAAAATTGAAATTATTAGTTTATAATGCTTAATAGTTGTCGGTCTTTTACAATAATTTCATATCGAGAAGTTGTTCAAGGATGTTTGGATCCTTCTTATAAACTTATGTCAGAAGCATCTATAAGATTGTTTCTTAACATTACCGTGATCTATGAAAGTGTATTGTTTGTGCTTACCCAGAACTAACCAACTTAACTATTTTAAAAAACAATATTTTTTTGTATGCATGAAGTTTGTTTTTTTTACTATATATATACATACAAACACGATAATATTTCTATTTAATTAAGTTTACATATCAAATAATATTAAGAATTTGGAAAAGTATATATATAGTTGGATGGTGGAACAAAAAGCAAATGAAAAACAAACAAAAAGTAACAAATAACAAATAAAAAACATCCATAAAATGGAGAATGTTTTTTAAAACATTTTTTAGCGAGAGTATAAATGAAGATATGTTCTTCAATGATTCTCCAAATATGGAAGAATTGAATGTGGAATTGTTGAAAAGATGCAGTTGCATTCTATTGATTGTTAAGATGATAGATGAGATTCAATTAAAATAAATCATGAGAAGAAAAATACAAAGCAACAATAGGAAGAAAAAAAAACAATAAATTTCATGAGAAAAATTAAGAATAAAAACTTTTGAATTTTCTTTTGTTTTATATATTTTTTTATTTATCTACGTTAGTGCATGGAATATGGTGAGTTAATTATTGTTCATTAACAAAAAGAAAAACTTAACAAAAGAAAAAAAAATGTAATTCATATTTTATTCAAACAAAGATCGGTGAAATGATTGAATTAGAAGTTTTAAAAACAAAATAGGTATCGCAACCGCTCCGTGGGGAGTTCCTTCTAGAGGCATCTACAGTCCCTTCGTACCAGGTGGTCGTATTCCTTATGACTTTTCATTAATTGCCTGAGGATTGAAGAAGCAGAAACTGAAAAAGCAAGAGCTTCTGAATCTGCCACCAAAAGAAAAAGAACCACTTCTCTCTCCTTCCTGCGAAAGTCATAATCAAATACGAAGAAAATCTCAGAAGTATATAAAGCTCTGTGAATGGCGAAAGCTAATCAGAGAAGACCACCTCAATGAACAAGCCTAATTAAGCTACCACGGACCAGGGAAACTCTTCATCTTTTCCATTGACTCCCTCTTTCTCTAATGGTTGAGCCCTTTTGATCGACTAATATAACTCCGGTCCAAACCTCGTAGTTAGGAGTAAAGAATTTGCGAATTAGTGAGATCGGGAATGAGCTACATATCTCTTTATAGAAAGAAAGGTTGATTTCTCTAATGAATTTCCCATAGTTTCAAAGCAAAATGACCAGCAGAAAAGGGGCAATATAAAGAAGTGTGACCAATCGGATTTAGAGTCTTTCAAAGTAGAGAGACTGGTCCTCCAGTCTTAATACTCTGAAGCAATTCAGAAGAGGGTCAAATCCCTCAATAAAGAAAGTCACTAATAGGACTCCAAACAGATGATAGAATAAACAAGTTACACTCTTTAAAAATGAGATAAGTCCTCGCAAATTCTTTGCCCCTCTCCTTGAAGATGAATATAGATTTCTGAAATAAGGGTCCGTCCGTAGGTTATGAAATAACTCGACTCCCATGGGACGGTTCAAAGAAACTCGACTGATAAGGAGAGGAGAGGGACAAGGCGACTTAAAAGGTTCTTAGAAGGAGTCCTCAAGAAAATAAAGAGAGGGGCGAAACCACTCGACTGAGGTTAGGAAGAAGAGGGGTAAAGCAAATTCCTTATCAAAGAATTTGAGAAATCCATATTCAAATTAATGCCACTAAAAGACTAGCGTCTCTTTTAAGACACAACAGATGATCCAGCTTCAACTTCAAGGGATGCCACCTCTCCTTAAAGATGAGCCTTTCGCCTTTGGTCCCGCTATTGCTTTACCTCGTAGTAGGACTCATTTCTTATGAGGGAAATTCATAAAGCCTCTGGATGAGTGATGTTCCCGACTTAGCTTAACCCCTAATAATGGTGGGTTTGTCTTGCTTCCACCCTAACTGGAGATGAAAGCACGTGGTAGTCCATTTTAAACGTCTGACCCTGTCGCTAGGACGCTCTTTGACTAAGGAGTTGCAGGTGAGGCTGGCTGGGGTCTTTTCTTTTGAAAGAGTTGCTGATGAAGTAGCCTCATCCCCAAAGAAGGATGAATTCAAAGACAAGTCCCAACCTCTCTGAAATCAAAAGGTGCAAACTTCTGGTTCAATTGGATGCTTTTTATCCACATCAAAAGTAGGATTGGTTGTGCTACTTCTCATTCTCAATGCTCAACCGATTCCACACGAAAGATCCCCTGGTCCGTGGTAGTTTAATTTAAAATCTATCTCCAAACATCCTATCACAAGAAAATAGAAGAAAAAAATGACAATAAAACTAGATAAAACTAAAACCACGAGTTTTTTTTTTAGTTTTTTGGAGTTTGATTGTATAGTTTTGTAGTTTGATTGTTGGTTGCCTCAACTTCTACAACTTTTTGATGGATTCCTTTCTTCTCATCTCTCCATGTGACATTGGGACGACGGGACCTTCGAGCAGCTTGTCCTTCCCCTAACTCTCAATCATGTGAATGCACCCAAACCTCTTTTATGCCTGATGTGAGGTTTTCATATTCAATTTCATGATTGGTTGAAATGGGTTGTATTTTCTAGTTCTATCTTTTCTATGCTCACTGGCTATTTAGTCTCAAATTAGACTTTAAGAAGCAAAAAAGAAGGCAAAAGAAAGAAGAAGATAGTGAGAAGATATAAGTCAATAAGAAAGCTCTGAAGGGTGATAACACAAGGTTAGGATTTGCTGTCGATATAGAGATCAGACAAATAGAAAAGAGCTAACGCGTCCTACCCACTTAGCTCGTCGAACCAGGCCCCACTCCCCGGTTACTAGATTGATTGACTGTTAGCAAACGACTATCTTTCCAACTCCTAGCTCCCTACTGAACTTGTGTGTGCCCCTACTCAGAGAGGACTAGCTTCCCCCTTTTCCAAACTCCGCCTCATTCGCACCTCGGTGCAACTACTCTTCTCTGAGTGGAGGGTAGGTATTGAATAATCTTTAATAAGAAGGTCAAGTCAAGTAAGTCAAGGCTCTTCTTGTACACGAATTAATCTGTTGTATTACAAAGCAAAGTTCAGGCAACGAATGGATTGCATGAGAAAGATCTTCATTATCTCGTAATTAGAGAAGTCAATTCCATCTTATCTTCTATTTCAGATTCCTCCGACTTATAGAAAAAACCTGATAAGTGAACCCAGGTCTCGTTACCAAACCATCCCGTGTAGTGGGATCGAGCCTATTACACGCACTATCGCAGGGGAGTCGTTGGTTCCGCTTGCTCTTTCAGTACGAGGATAGAGAAAGGCTCGTGATAAGCCTTTTTTTTTAAATAAGGCGGAGTGGCTGATCAACTAGGGCAATTTCCTTTCATCAATGGTTTGGCTCTTTCCTTATTGTATTGTTAAATAAACTTAGCTGCCTAAGGCCTTTCTGAAAATCAAAGGAGATTTCTTTGTCGAAACCAAAGCACTGAATTGCAATTATAAGGGGTCCAGATGCGTAGAAGGAGTCTAAAATCAATATGAACCTTCAAGGTGCGAAGCAGCTCAACCAAGAAGAAGAGGTGGAGTAGGAGGCCGAAGAAACATTCAATTTTGCAACAACAGATAGGTCCAGAGGACTCATTCAATTCTTCTTGTTTTAGAGACTGGTCCTACGGATAGGCTTTCTTCTTCCTTGAACTACTAACTCTTGGAGGTTCAGGTTGCTTCTGCTGAGTACGCAGATCAATGGCTGAATCTGCTTTTTGAGTTCATATAGATACCCTAGTTTGAGAGACAAACTCCAGAGCATAGCTACTTCAGTAGTAGTTCCCCTTGGAGCGTAGCAATTGAATTAGATTGTTGAAGTCAGTCTTCCTTCTTGTTCCAGGTGGAGGGGAGGACAGGTGACTGGGGGGAGCCTGTCCGAAGATGGCCAACTAGCCAACTTCTTGAATTGATACACCAAACACCAAAAAGAGAAAGGTTCAAATTAGCTTAATTAGTCCGAAGCAACTATTAAGGAGCCCTTAGATTAATCAAATACCTCAATAAAGAAAGAGAAGACAAGTAAGAACAAGTCAATGAACAAGGCTAGAGGAAGCGGAATATTGGATAGGTATGAATATGACCAATAAGGATAGGGAGAGGCGGAGTAAGGTGCGAAGTGAAACGACTGTAAAGGAGCCCTTGATTTTTTGAAATAACTTGAATGAAAACAATAGGGAGAGGTTCAAGGCTCATTGAACTCGACTGAGGTTAGGAAGGAGAGGTTCAAAGAATTTAAAAATGAAGTCCTTATCCTCAAATTCAAAGGAGCCCTTAGATTAATAGAAGAAAGAGTTGACAAAGATTATTATCAAAAAGGAAGGAAGAGAAAGAGAAGAAAAAGGACTTGTCAGAAAGTTCAGTCAGGCTCAAAGAATTTAAGAAATGAAAAAGAGAAAAAAGTCTATGTTTGAATTGCCCGGTTATTAGCTTGAACCTTGAAAAAGAGGGTATGTAGGTATTATAAGAAGGCTTGGGAAAGAGAGATAGCTGCTAAAGCAGCCATAACAACTTCTCCTACAACAAAAGAAGCAACTTCAGTGAAGAAAGAAGAAAAGCAAGTGGAACCTTCTGATCCCGATTGAAGAAGTCAAGGGATAGTTGCTTTGGCAATTGAGAATGTTGAACCCCTTATCAAAAGAGTGATAATATGTGTCCTACTGAAAGAAAATCTCACGATAGAATAAAAAGAGGACTAAGTCTCGCTTCTGATCTCAACTTATACAACTTTTTGATGGATTCCTCACTCTTCTTTCAGTCAAGACCTCTGTTCTTGCTTTGTTCACTCCTACGCGGATGGAAGAATCTCTCTTCCCAAGCAAAATTGGCTTTTTTCTGCTCATGAAAGATGGAAAGAAGCGGGAAGCAATCCGAGGATTCAGAGTTCAAAGCCTAATTTCTCATAACTTCATCATACAAGACTCGGTCGGTCGAACATCCTCCCTAACCTATTAGTTCTAGCGGTCCCAATTCCTCGGTAAAAGCTCCTCCCTCTCCTCTCCAGGGATTGATTTTCTCTCCCCATGAAAGAAAGAAGAAGATATTTAGACCTATAATCTTAGGCAAGGTGCCTTCTGCTTTGCTCTCTTCAATTTAGCAAGCAAAGGGCTCCTTGGTCTATTGTCTATTGATGTGTCCCACCTCTCTTTAGCGCTTAACTTAGTTGATAGAAGACCCGTACTCTAGGAATAGGACACTTCTTGGCAAGTTTGGAAGCTTTGGTGAGAGGGGAACTCATGCTAATGGTCTCAGATATGGTAGCCTCGCTTAGTCCAGCTGACCTCTATTATTTGCTAATGAGACTGAGATAGAGTACAAGTACCAAATACTGATAAAAAGAGTGTATGTGATGAGAAATATTTTGCATCTTCTTTTACGTTTACGAGTGTAGAGGTCACTTAGTCTGTCTCCTTTATCTGAAGATGGGAAGATCTGTGAAAGAATGAAGGAAAGCTCTCATGCATATGCCCTCCCACATTTTGCCTGGCCAGGTCTAAATCTTTGGTCCTTGAAAGCCCACTATGAGACTAATTTGCTCAAGGTCCCAGTTTAGGATGCAGAGTTGGAAGTATCAAGAGGTTCAAACGTGGAGGCTGTGATAGGAGATTGAGAAGTTCTTGTCCTAGTGGCACTCTTCTTCTTTCTTTTCTTTCTGATGAGGAAGGACGCCCATGTAGCAATTCTTCCAGTGTCGGTTGCCTTTGTTCTTCGATCCACAATGCCTTCCTTATTAATATGAATGGATTGGCCTTAGCCAATTTCTGCACTTGGATTTACATGATTGGACATGTAAAGGAAAAAGAGAAAT